>NC_134234.1:223308815-223611845 GCF_965152275.1 Natator depressus | reverse complement strand
TTATTAATTAGTAGTAACTGGATCTAGAAGTCTCTTGTCCTTGGTTCCCTGTATGTAAAGCTACAGGTGTCTGTCTTGAGATGCTGTAAAAGGGTCTGATTTTGGGTCTCACCCAAAAATAGAAACATCCAAAATCTATCATGTTTTGCATCTTCAAGCCAAAGGTCCGGCACTTTTGAGATAAACCGCCAGGTAAAATAATTGTACTTTTTCTCCAGAGCGTTAAATAATGAATATAAAACTACACAATTAGAAGTACAAAAGCTTGTTTTCATTAGTATGCTACATATCATGTTTGATTTAACATACAGTTTTTGTGGTTTGCCAGCATGTCAAACTTCAGTGCTCTTCCTTCAGTCTGGTGAACATTAATGATTTCAAGACAATAGTTATGACTAATATTCTTCTGGAGTAGATTAAAAAAGACACGAATTGCCATGTCTCAAGTAGCACAATATTGAACATTCAGCACTGTTAGGAATAAGTTGCATTGCTTTCCAGACCAAGAGGTATTGTAATTTTTATTTTACAGGGGGCAGTAAAGATCCAGGGCCTTGTGCAACAGGACTCTCTCTTTTAAGTCATGCAAACAAATCCTTAGTTTATGTGTTGCATTACTACTAACATGCACGGGGGAGTTGTCCAGAGGAATTCCTGATACCATGATATGTGGCTTTACTCAGCTGAACTATTCTCTTAATATGTATGTTTTGGGATACAGAACATTCTTAGACAAAGAAGTCCCCAAACCGGCAGTTAAGGAAGCATTAGTTATTTATTCGGGGGCCTATTGTCATCACCATAATACAGTCAGGGATCAGGGCCCCATTTTCCTTCCCCAGTGACAGTTTACAGCCTCATTTTTTTTTATAGCGGACATCCCGGGCCTTCTGTATAGAAGAAAATTACAAAGGGAAAATTCCCACTGGTGCTACCACCCATTCTCCTACCGTCATGTACGCAGAGAAAATGTGACAAAGAGCAAATTGAGACGTATATCCTTCTTAAAATTGCAGAGGATGCTGAGAATATGATTCTGGCTAAAACTGAGCAAATAATCAAACTCTGGTGCAGAGAAGGGGCCCACCGAGTGATTTTAGAAAGAACTCTGCGATAATCCTTAGTTTAGGCATGGTACAAGAAAAAAAAATGTTAGTTTGGTGACTGTGACCCTAGTTTTTATTGTCATCTAAAATAATTAAAATGTAGCAAGTATTATAAATGCTGAGTAATAAAACAAAATGTCAAATTCCCTGACTATGGCTAGCTAATAGATCCATACTGGAGACCGATAACTTACAATATGTGGTATCGTATTTGTTATTCTGAAGTAATAGTTCCAACAAAATAGCCTCATGGTGAATATATCAGCTTTCAATTTAGGAAACAAGTGGGTATTGCTACTTATGCAGATTCCATTGCATGCTGAGCAGGCTTATTAGCTACTAGGTCTGTTTGTGTTTACGTTACGTGTTGAAGGAACTTGCAGTCATTTAGTGTCTGCAGTATGGATTATAATGCTTTATGATTTCTGTTTTTAAATTGGCAGCATATACATTTAATTGAAGCTAAACAATGTTAGCTTGCTTCATAATTAAATCTGGGGTAATTACCTGCCTCCATTCTTGAAGGGAAATAACTCTGACCTCCAGGGGAGCAGAAGGAGGAGGGGGTTATCAGGCTGCATTCGCTTTCTAGAGCAGTACCACGTAAAGGCAGGTGCGTAACCAGGAGGGCTGAACACCAAAACAGATGTTGGGCTATAATTCTATCAACAATATTTCTGTGCTGGGACAAGGATAGGGCTAAACTGAGTTGGAAGATTTGAGTGGCCTGATTCTCAGCGGGTGTAAATCAGCACAGCTTCATTGATTTTTTTTTTATTTTTTTTTTTTTAATTTTAACATGTATCCATTTACATTGGCACGGTTCCATTGTAGTCACTGGAGCTAAGCCAGTTTACACCAGCCGAGGATCTGGCCCTATGCATTTTTGCTTCAAGACGCGTTTATTGAAAACTCAGCAATAAAGCCTGTTTCTCTACTGCCTTGCACTTTCTGTAGCTGTATACACCAAATCAGAATGGTAGCATTTAACTTCCTCTTTGTACCTACTTTGCAAAGATTGAAATGACAACATTACGTGCAAGGCAGGGGAGAATCAAGTCTCCAACATGTGGAAAAGCTGTATAACATTGCAAAAGTACTTAGGCCTGCTGAGTGACTTTAATCTCATGACTGTACTTTGGCTTGATATTAATGATATGTCTGTCTGTTTGTTTACCACTATCTCCCTTGCCATATAAGATCTAAATCAAATGCACATACAGTGGACTTTCTCTTACACAATAGGGAGAGTAGGAGTCCCTGGCCAATGTTGACTTTGAAAGTACAATATGTCAAGTGAGGCCATTTTATTTATTGTACATGGGTGGAGGCTAGAGCTGTGACTTAAGTCTTTGCATTGTCTGACTATGCTGGAAGAAGGACAGGAGCCACTGGATGCGGTTTAATTAGGTTGCAACTTTATTCTTAAATGTCTGGGAGTGCCCAGCAGATAAAAGCGTACAGTGCAGGTAATTCCATAATCATTTCAATATATACATGGGGGGCTTCCGCCAGCCTTCCCTCTTACCCATCCTGGTCCCCAGTCAACCCATTTCTGGGACTTCACCATTCCTGCCCCTTGATTTTAAAGGTGGGGGAGGCTATAGAGGAGAAGTGGGTTGGCTCCCTGCCATACCAGTCATAGGAGCCATGAACACCCTCTGTTTCTGCTCCTTTAAAGAATGCCTCCTTTAAATCTTTTACTAATCCATTTTATCCAATCACTGTATCCCTTCCCTATGGAGTACTGGCACTGGACATCTGCTCCCATGTTTATATAATTAGTTGAGACATCATAGCCTATCTCCTGTCCCAGGTTCGCCCAATTGAGTCCCCTTGCATGTGGGGAAGGCGAAACCCCTCCCCACTTCACCTTGGCCAATCTGGTGGTGTGGGAAAAATTATTTTCCAGGCCCCTGAGAAAGGAGCGAATAGTGTAGTGCCCACAACAGATCCTGACAAAACCTAGTATTTCACCATTTCCATGGGTAGGTGGGTCCTGCTCTGCCTGGTCCAGATAGGAGGGCTTTTCCTGTTCTGGCATGGATCCATTTTGCTATCCCTTCTCTTCTGGTCACCTGGGAAATGGGGCGGGATGGGTCAGCATGCCCAGACTGCATTTGAAAGTAGCTCCCTGGCTCTCTAGCCGTTAAAGTGGCACACACCTTTCTCAAGAAGTCCGACAACGACCCCTACCGCTTAATGTGCATTGAGGTCATTACCAGATGCCTAGAGAGAGATCTTTCCATAGAATTAGCTGTAATCTTGCATATCATCGTTGTGTCTTGCGTTTCACTTTGCATAATTAACTGCATGTAAAGCTGTGACTTCTTATTTAGTGTTTTCTCAAGAATGGACTCTGATCATTTGTAGGAAATAATCTGCACTGTAACATGGACAATATAGTTGTACTTCTATAGAGGAGAAGAGGTTTCATAGCATAAGGTCTTTGCAGTAGGGACTCTGTTCGCTCTTTAGTACACTCTGCAGTGTAGAGCACTTTGATGGTGCCACAAATATGACAACAATAGGTGGAAATTTCCTCATAATTTTCTCTACTTTTACTCATAATATGGTCGTCTATGATTGGAAGGGTTTCCATCGTGGCATGGTTGGGCTGCAGATGTGTGTTCTGTCTTTGAAAGCTTGTTCCATGGGCCAGCAGGCGTTGTGGGAGACCTCGACTGAGGAACTATTATGGGACAAAATAAGAGTGTTAAACCCAGGTTCAATTCCCTTCTCCACAATAGGGCTTGTCTAGACAATGTGGTAATACACACTATGGGGAGTGATTTCTAAAGCACACTAGTCTGTTGTGCCTTAATTGGTCCACATAAACCCTGCTGGTGCGCACTAATAGTTCCCTTGTGCTCTCTAAACTAATGCTGTATGAAACAGTATTACAATAAAGTGCACTAGGGAACCATTAGTGTGCACCAGTAGGGTCTACATGGACCAATTAATGGACAACATGCTAGCACACTTTAGAAATCACACCCCCATTGAGCGCATTACTCCACCGTGAAAACAAGCTCTTAACCATTCTGTGTGATTTTTGGGCAGTTCACTTAGTCGCTGTGTCCGAGCATCTGTAAAATGATGATAGCATTTGCTACCTCACAGGGGCATTGTGAGGATTAATATATTAAAGATTGTGAGGCACCCAGATACTACAGTAATGGGGGGCCATAGAAGTATCTAAAATCAATAGGTAATGTTGTTCTTGGCTAGAGTAGAGAGGAGCATCTTCCATTGCTTCCAGTGTCTTCACTTGCACAGCAGTACATCTGGCCAGTTGAGCAGTGAGGCTGACAGCTCATTAAGGACTCCTGTCTAGTTCTCATTGCCCACAAGGTCGATGGCTGCAGTACAGGGCCTAGCGAATAGAGGACGTGAAGTGGGGAAAGAGATATTAGCATGGAATCTGGAAAACTGCAGCTCTGACCTTGTATCCTGCTGGTTGGAATGTTGATTTCTTCCGTATTTTATCCCATCTGTTTTGAAGCTAGTTTGCATTAAGAGATTTAAAAATGCAAAACCTGTTTTCTATATTTGGAATATTTTGCACTTAAATTTTTAACAGCACAATTTACCATATGCTCTGTCTAGTGTACATAAAATAAATCCTGCACGTAAAGCCATAAATTCAGTTCTTTGCTTGCTGTAAAAAGATACTTACATACTTTCCAACTTTGAAGGGAGAAACCAAATATGTGAATCAAGAAATGGAACAGGCAATGAGAAAAAAAATCAAAGATCTCCCCTAACTTGTCAGTGGCCCTTCTCAAGAGGTTTAGGGTCTCATTGACTCAGAGGTGATCTTTAGACCTGCTGAGGATTGATACAGTGAACTGGAAAGGTGAAGCATTCAGGACAATAGAAAGTATGTAGGGAACAGGTCTGACATTTTACTTCCTGCTTGAGTATTTCTGATGTGCTCTGAGGCTGAAATTGTCAAGGGCATCAGCTGATTTTTAAACCAACGTAATGTGGCGACCTACATTTTGAGAAGTCACTAATGATTTTGGGTATGCGACTACACACCCTGAAGGGGCCTCATTTTCAGAAAGTGCTGAGCACTGCCCTCTGAAAATCAGGCCCCCTTGAAATGTCTCAAGTTGGGCACCCAAAAAGATTGACAGCTAAAATCACTAGTCATTTATGGAAAGTTTAGGTAAGGAAAATCTGCTCACAAAAATGTTGAGACTGGAGATGTCCTTTAAAAAAATATTAGAGGAGGTGGCAATTAGGTTGATGTGAAATAACTGCATGATACTTCTGCAATGAGAAGAATATGGCCAAAAGAGCTGAGGTCTGTAATTAAAGAAAGCTATGTTTTATTAACTGTGTTAACTTTTACCATTCAGCTCTTAAAAGGAAACAAAAAAAATGAAGTTTAGACTCTGTAATGCAGAATATTAACATCCACCAATTGACACCCTATAAATTAGCTCTTTGTCCACCCCTATAATTTTGTATGATCAAATATAGCTCAGATTGGTAATAATACTCTATAGGAATGCCAGATGAGCTGCAACAATGTAACTTCTGGCTAAGATGGGCCATGGGAAAGAAAAAGAAGGTGACTGAGGATGCAGAAGTGACTTGGTGCTTTTGCAGTCCTTCCTTTTCACTGAATGGGACCTGTGAAAGGACTTGTCACTAACAGAAAGACCCTCATACATTCTGTTTGAAAAAATTTCAGACTCCAAATAAGTCCGCAGTTTGTTTTCCCAGATTTATTTGGCATATGCACAAGCTACAAGAATTTGATTTAATCTTTATATACCTTGATGTCCTACTATTTTACTGGACAGTAGATAAGGTATTAATTTAGTTTATATTTTCAAATATTCATTGTTCATGTGCTGCTTCAGTTTTACTTCTTAGTATGATGCAAGTTTAAATCTTTCTTTGTGATCAGTTAAATTAATTGGTAAATCCTTAAAAACAGCAGGTTTTTCTTATTTCTATGGGTTGATTGCCCTATAGGATTAGGAAATTGATCCTTCATCTATATGGCTCTAAATGTGACTTTTTACCTCAATCCAGTGTAAGAAAAGCTAATTCCAAGACAAAAGTAGTGCAAAGTGAAAGAAATTAGATTACGTCTAGACAGAAAACTATACAATATTTAATTTTGGGGCTTACAGGCAGCTGTAGTGGCATAGGAGCTAGCAAACAGAGCTGTAAACAGGGGAGTTTCAGTGGGAGTTTGTAAGGGGCGTTTGTATTGTGGTGCTTGTTTGGGGTTTGTTTTTGCTGTGGGTGGTGGTGTTTTGGTGTGGTTTGTGTTTCCCAGATTAACAGGGTTTAGGTGGGAAGGCTATGACCGATACAGGGGCAGCAGCGGGAGTGACTCATGAAGTGGAAGACACAATGAAGATGACTGGATGTGGAAGCTGCGGTATGTACATGATCCTGGAGGGGGTACCTGGTAAGAGTTTTGTCTGCATGAAATGCCGTCTGATAGAGCTGATGGAGGAAAAAATCCGAGGTTTGGAGATGCAGGTGGAAAGTCTGGTTGAATTTAGAAAAGGGTTTGAGCAGATTATGGAGCAAAGACCTGAGGTATCTGAAGGGAAAAGCTCAGACTTGCAGATGGAAGCAGGACTGAGGAATTCTGAGGGGAGACTGGGTGAGGAAAGTGGTCAGTGCAAGCATGTGACTAAAAGAACCAGGCAGAGGAAAAGACTGGCTAGTAGAGGAGAAAGAGCTAAAGAACAGGTTTGCAGAGTTGGAAAATGAAGAAGGGGCTCAGCAGGTAGTCACTGAAGGTGGAAGGGCAAGGAAGAAGAGAAGAGCGGCTAGTCCTATAGGAAAAGGGGAAGAGTCAATGGAGACTACACCAAATATGAGCCCCAGGAGGATACAGGATGGGTTGAAGAGGATTACAAGGGAGAATAGGAATGGAATTGCAGCCAGAGGGAACAGGGGATAGACTGCAGAATAGCACCGTCACCAGGAAAAGGCAGGTCTATGTGATCGGGGACTCTTTATTGAGAAGAATAGACAGGCCTGTAACCAGAGCTGATCCAGAGAATAGACGGGTGTGCTGTCTTCCAGGTGCTAAGATACGGGACGTAGACCTGAGGTTGACAAGGATCCTAAAGGGAGCAGGAGAGAATCCCCTAATTATCCTTCATGTGGGAACAAATTATATGGCTAGATTCTCGCTGGAAAGTATTAAGGGAGAATATGCTAGGCTGGGGAGACTTAAGGAAATCGAGGCTCAGGTGATCTTTAGTGGGATTCTGCCTGTTCCTAGAGAAGGGCAACAAAGGTGTGACAAGATTATGACTATCAACAGATGGCTTAGGCAGTGGTGCTATAAGGAGGGCTTTGGGATGTATGGCCACTGGGAGGCATTCATGGACAGAGCACAGTTCTCTTGGGATGGACTTCATCTGAGTAGGGAAGGAAATAGACTTCTAGGCACAACTGATTAAGAGAGCTTTAAACTACGAATTTGGGGGAGATGGTTGGGAGATGTCCAAGTAATCTCAATGTCAGATTTTAGCATTGAGAGGGAAGAAAATGACGTAAGAAAGGATACAGCCGTGGGTAGGAGAATGTATATACGGAGGAAGGGCAGTGTGGATACCAGTCTAATAAGTTATACTGGCTGTAGAATGACCGTGCCTAATAGGGTACAGAATGTGAGCAAGGCCAAACAGCAAAAATTAAGTCGTTTGTACACCAATGCGAGGAGCCTAGGTAACAAAATGGAGGAACTAGAGCTACTGGTGCAGGAAGTGAAACCAGATATTATAGGGATAAGAGAAACATGGTGGAATAGTAGTCATGACTGGACTACGGGCATTGAAGGGTATGTGCTGTTTAGGAAAGACAGAAATAAAGGTAAAGGTGGTGGAGTAGCATTGTATATCAATGATGAGGTAGAATGTAAAGAAATAAGAAGCAATGGAATGGATAAGACAGAGTCCGTCTGGGCAAAAATTACATTGGGGAAGAAAACTACTAGAGCCTCCCCTGAGATAGTGCTTGGGGTGTGCTATAGACCGCCGGGATCTAATCTGGATATGGATAGAGCCCTCTTTAATGTTTTTAATGAAGTAAATACTAAAGGAAACTGTGTGATCATGGGAGACTTTAACTTCCCAGATATAGATCGGAGGACAAGTGCTAGTAATAATAATAGGGCTCAGATTTTCCTCTTTGCGATAGCTGATGGATTCCTTCATCAAGTAGTTGCTGAACCGACTAGAGGGGATGCCATTTTAGATTTGGTTTTGGTGACTAGTGAGGACCTCATAGAAGAAATGGTTGTAGGGGACAATCTTGGTTCAAGTGATCATGAGCTAATTCAGTTCAAACTGAACAGAAGGATTAACAAAAATAAATCTGCAACTAGGGTTTTTGATTTCAAAAGGGCTGACTTTCAAAAATTAAGGAAATTAGTTAGGGAAGTGGATTGGACTGAAGAACTTACGGATCTAAAGGCAGAGGAGGCCTGGAATTACTTTAAATCAAAACTGCAGAAGCTATCGGAAGCCTACATCCCAAGAAAGGGGAAAAAATTCAAAGGCAGGAGTTGTAGACCAAGCTGGATGAGCAAGCATCTCAGAGAGGTGATTAAGAAAAAGCAGAAAGCCTACAGGGAGTGGAAGATGGGAGGGATCAGCAAGGAAAGCTACCTTATTGAGGTCAGAACATGTAGGGATAAAGTGAGACAGGCTAAAAGTCAAGTAGAGTTGGACCTTGCAAAGGGAATTAAAACCAATAGTAAAAGGTTCTATAACCATATAAATAAGAAGAAAACAAAGAAAGAAGTGGGACCACTAAACACTGAGGATGGAGTGGAGCTCAAGGATAATCTAGGCATGGCTCAATATCTAAACAAATACATGCCTCAGTCTTCAATAAGGCTAAAGAGGATATTTTAGGGATAATGGTAGCATGACAAATGGGAATGAGGATATGGAGGTAGATGTTACCATATCTGAGGTAGAAGCGAAACTCGAACAGTTTAATGGGATTAAATTGGGGGGCCCAGATAATCTTCATCCAAGAATATTAAAGGAATTGGCACACGAAATTGCAAGCCCATTAGCAAGAATTTTTAATGACTCTGTAAACTCAGGGGTTGAACCGTATGATTGGAGAATTGCTAACACAGTTCCTATTTTTAAGAAAGGAAAAAAAAGCGATCCGGGTAACTACAGGCCTGTTAGTTTGACATCTGAAGTATGGAAAAAATTTTGAAGGAGAAAGTAGTTACGGACATTGAGGTCAATGGTAAATGGGACAAAATACAACATGGTTTTACAAAAGGTAGATCGTGCCAAACCAACCTGATCTCCTTCTTTGAGAAAGTAACAGATTTTTTAGACAACGGAAACGCAGTGGATCTAATTTACCTAGATTTTTAGTAAGGCGTTTGATACCGTGCCACATGAGGAATTATTAGTTAAATTGGAAAAGATGGGGATCAATATGAAAATTGAAAGGTGGATAAGGAATTGGTTCACAGGGAGACTACAGCGGGTCCTACTGAAAGGTGAACTGTCAGGCTGGAGGGAAGTTACCAGTGGAGTTCCTCAGGGATCAGTTTTGGGACCAATCTTATTTAATCTTTTTATTACTGATCTCGGCACAAAAAGTGGGAGTGTGCTAATAAAGTTTGCGGATGATACAAAGCTGGGAGGTATTGCCAATTTAGAGAGAGACCAGGAAATCATACAGGAGGATTTGGATGACCTTGTAAACTGGAGTAATAGTAATAGGATGAAATTTAATAACGAGAAGTGTAAGGTTATACATTTAGGGATTAATAACAAGAATTTTAGTTACAAGCTGGGGACGCATCAATTAGAAGTAACGTAGGAGGAGAAGGACCTTGGAGTACTGGTTGATCATAGGATGACTATGAGCCGCCAATGTGATATGGCCGTGAAAAAAGCTAATGAGGTCTTGGGATGCATCAGGCGAGGTATTTCCAGTAGAGATAAGGAGGTTTTAGTACCTATACAAGGCACTGGTGAGACCTCACCAGGAATACTGTGTGCAGTTCTGGTCTCCCATGTTTAAGAAGGATGAATTCAAACCGGAACAGGTACAGAGAAGGGCTCCTGGGATGATCCGCGGAATGGAAAACCTGTCTTATGAAAGGAGACTCAAGGAGCTTGGCTTGTTTAGCCTAACTAAAAGAAGGTTGAGGGGAGATATGATTTGCTCCCTACAAATATATCAGAGGGATAAATACCGGAGAGGGAAAGGAATTATTTAAGCTCAGTACCAATGTGGACACAAGAACAAATGGATATAAACTGGCCATTGGGAAGTTTAGACTTGAAATTAGATGAAGGTTTCTAACCATCAGAGGAGTGCACTTTTGGAATAGCCTTCCAAGGGAAGCAGTGGGGGCAAAAGACCTATCTGGCTTCAAGATTAAACTCGATAAGTTTATGGAGGAGATGGTATGATGGGATAACATGATTTGGGCAATTAATTGATCTTTAACTATTCATGGTAAATAGGCCCAATGGCCTGTGATGGGATGTTAGATGGGGTGGGATCTGAGTTACTACAGAGAATTCTTCCCTGGGTATCTGGCTGGTGAATCTTGCCCATATGCTCAGGGTTTAGCTGATCGCCATATTTGGGGTCGGGAAGGAATTTTCCTCCAGGGCAGATTGTAAGAGACCCTGGAGGTTTTTTGCCTTCCTCTGTAGCATGGGGCATGGGTCACTTGCTGGAGGATTCTCTGCTCCTTGAAGTCTTTAAACCACGATTTGAGGACTTCAATAGCTCAGAAATAAGTGAGATGTTTTTCGCAGGAGTGGGTGGGTGAGATTCTGTGGCCTGTGTTGTGCAGGAGGATGGACTAGAGGATCATAATGGTCCCTTCTGACCTTAGTATCTATGAATCTATAAGCATTGACAGAATATCCACAATATCATAACAAACAGCATGACAATGCAATGTTACAGTATTCACACATATCTGCTTTCTGCTGTTATGTTGTTTTAAGTGATTAATCCTAAAATGAGCTGCATGTTGTTTTTACTGCCATCCTGAAGATGCTTGAATCTGTATCTTCTATGTCAGATATTTAACTTTCTATATTGATAAAGTAACAAGAAAATATTTAAAATAAATACCAGACAAATGATACATGGTATGTAGTGCATTGTAATACAATTGTAGTTCAGTTATGAAAATCTATAGTAAAAGGAAAGCTAAGATTTGGTTGCAAACCTTCAAAAATCAAGCATTTTGCAGTAAAGAATTAATCCTCCAATTTATCAAAACAGGACGTAATTGAATAATGTTAAGGAGATACCTCGATGTGCTGAGTGGCAATGGGTCCTTAAAGGGCAGATGGGGTCATTATAGAATATCACAGAATCTCTCACTTCCAATGTAATGCTTGATATGTGTTTTATAAATGATGCACATACAGAGTCTATGAAATGCAGCAACTTTACTGGTGGGTGGTGACAATTAGTTTTTACACAGCACACTATAGAAGTGTGGGAGAAGGGAAATTTATACCAATGAGACTGCAAATCCCACCCTTTGGACAATGCCTTGGGCTCTTTGATCACACAGAGTAGATAACACCTCAGTTTTAGGGCCTCGCTTGAAAGGCCCTTGTGTAGTAAGCTTGGAAATGTGACCCAAGATTTTGAAAAGCTGGTGCCTAGTGCCAAGCTTCCAAGTTCCTGATGTGGGAAACGTATAGACTTAGAAGCCTATCTGCATGCGATAATTTGGCTGCTGGCTGGTTCTACCGCGGACTTGTTAAAGCACCTAAATATGGATTTAGGAGCCAATCTTTAGGCACCCATTTCTGAAGATCTTGGCCTGAGTCTATATACTACATGGTATATATTTCATGGAATATACCGGTGTGGCCAAACTGTGGCTTGTGAGCAGCATGTGGCTCTTTTACCATTAAAGTGTGGCTCTCGGAACCCCCCATTCTCCACCTACCAGACTGGGGGTGGGGAGCTCGTGATCTCTGCCTTGTGGGGGTGACGGTGAAGGGGATGGTAGGGGCTTCTGCCCAGCATTGAAGGGGGTCTCGGGCTTTTGCCCAGCGGGGGGGAGGGGGACATGTCTCAGGGCTTGGGGCTGAAACCCCAAATCCCATCAGGTGCCTCTCGCAGGCCTGAAGCCACGAGCCCTGGCTCCTGGCAGGTGCACCCCAGCTCTCAAACTTCCGAAGATTGTTGTATGCGGCTCAAAGAGCCAGTAAGTTTGGTCACCACTGGCATATACTCCATGGTCATACATATGAGTGAGATAAAAGATACAAAGGTAGCACCTCTTAATTGTGACTATTATTGACTTTTCTGGTTTTGATCAGAATCCTGTTTGAATCTATTTTTAATAATATACTTAGCAAGTATTTGTAGCGTTTATATACGTTCATCAAAAGCATCAGTCAGTTTAGTTTTTATTTTTGCCATACCAGACCAGATGAATGAGTTATTTTTCTTGTCAGATGAATTTCCATTTTTTTTGTTTTTTTTTTAACTGCAAAAACACATTAATTCTCTATGGATTTCTTTAACCCACAGAATGGCATTGTTCTTTCCTCACTGAAATGTTAAAGTAATTTGTGGACTGGAACATGACTGGGTGGGACACTATTTAGTTTCCAGACTAAAATCTGGCAATGGCCTCTAAATATAGTCCTCAACAGATTAAATCCAGCTGAGGCGCAGGTGCACTGAGGCTGTATGCCAAGAAAGTTTAGCCACTTAAATATTGCTGCCTATGAGCGTCATTAAGCTGAAATATTTTTGGTTTTAAAAGATATGCTTTTTTTGTATTTAGGCAAAGCAATTGGTCCTCATTAAAACCACAGACAGTGGCAAAATTTTATCTAAATTAATCTGATTCACAGTTACAGAGGCATAAAACCCTAGGATTGTAATTCTCACTTTCCCCCACCCTGCACACTCAGACATTTTTATAATTTTGGTGAGGTGGGGGAGAGACCCCTCTTAATTTGTTGCTGTTTTTTTTTTAAATTTTGACAGCCAGTGCTTCCCATCTACACGGAGATTATTTATTTATAATGTCAATTTAGAGACGATTAAAATACTACTCACTCTTGCAAATAAGATGTCATGAAAACACTGTGGGTGAAATCTTGCCCCAAGGAAGCCAATGAGAGTTTTGCCATGACTTCAACAAAGCCAAGATTTCACCCTGTGTAAGCATTGAGGCAATTGGATTAGTATTGCATGCTGGACTACCATGGAAGGTTGTTTCCGAGAAATGCATTGGTTCATGTATCTGCCTGGATTTTATGTTCTGAAGCATGTCTGTTGGTTAAGTAGTATGTAGTGTAAACAGAATTGCTTTATGAGTAGGAAGTGCAGGCTGAAGTGCATAACTTGGTGATTTCCACACACGTTACTCCCATGACAGACATGCATTTGTTACTGGTAATCTGTGATGAATGTTGTACTTCTCACAATACACCTGTTTCATTTCCTTTTCTTTCAGATAATGGTCCGGATAGGCATAATTTAATTTGTCTTGGGTGGGGCACAAATATTATTGAATTAATTCCTAAGATTATATTTCTGAAATGATTTCTGAGCATCAATGCTAAGGCATCTCCATAACTTGCCCCATTTTCTGTGAGAATGGAACATGGGTTTGCAGCCTCCCTTTCATGCATTATAAGAAGGGAGGAATTGCCACAGAAGACCTGGCCTGCAGCAGTTCCACCTGCTGGAGGTGAGGCTGATAACTGACGGAAAGAAAGGGATAAGCTATTAGCAGATCACCTCCAGCTGCCCGTCCGTACCCTCTCCAAGGTGTGAAAAAGCCACAGAGCAGACATTAGTGCTGATGAGGGCTGCAGTAACTTTAAATGCAAATCACAACTTTGATTGCCTTGAAAAGGGAACTTGCCAGGCATAAGGGCCATTTTCTACATTCCTGCCACTGTCTCCACACCTGTTGCTCCACAGGCACAGAACTGAGCTCCTGTATTGTGCCTACAGAGTGAAGGGAAGAGACATTGTGATCAAGGATGCTACTGAGAGTAACGGGGGAGGTGGAATAAGCATGGGGAAATAGTTTTACTTTGGGTAATGACCCATCCACTCCCAGTCTTTATTCAAGCCTAATTTAATGGTGTCCAGTTTGCAAATTAATTCCAATTCAGCAGTCTCTCATTGGAGTCTGTTTTTGAAGTTTTTTTGTTGTAATATTGCTACTTTGAGGTCTGTAATTGAGTGACCAGGGAGATTGACGTGTTCTCCGACTGGTTTTTGAATGTTATAATTCTGGGTGTCTGATTTGTGTCCATTTATTCTTTTATGTAGAGACTGTCCGGTTTGGCCAATGTACATGGCAGAGGGGCATTGCTGGCACATGATGGCATATATCACATTGGTAGATGTGAAGGTGAACGAGCCTCTGATAGTGTGGCTGATGTGATTAGGCCCTATAATGGTGTCCCCTGAATAGATATGTGGACAGAGATGGCAACAGGCTTTGTTGCAAGGATAGGTTCCTGGGTTGGTGTTTTTGTTGCGTGGTTGCTGGTGAGTATTTGCTTCAGGTGGGGGGCTGTATGTAAGCAAGGACTGGCCTGTCTCCCAAGGTCTGTGAGAGTGAGGGGTCGTTCTTCAAGATAGGCTGTAGATCCTTGATGCACTGGAGAGGTTTTAGTTGGGGGCTGAAGGTGAAGGCTAGTCCCCATGCTATTTCCCCATGCTTATTTTTCCTCCCTACTGTAACTCTCACCTTCTTTTCAACTGTTGGAAATGGGCCATCCTGATTATCACTACAAAAGGTTTTTTTCTCCTGCTGATAATAGCTCACCTTCATTGATCACTCTCATTATAGTGTGTATGGCAACACCCATTTTTTCATGTTCTCTGTGTGTATGTGTGTGTATATAATATATATAACTTCCTACTGTATTTTCCACTGCATGCATCCTATGAAGTGGGTTTTAGCCCACGAAAGCGATGCTCAAATAAATTTGTTAGTCTCTAAGGTGCCATAAGTCCTCCTTGTTCGTTTTTGTATTTGACACTAGACTGCTCTAGTATAATAAGTATCCTCTTTAAGTGGAAATTCACGCAGGTGTATAGGTCCACTCATGCAGAACCAGTTGCAGAATCAGGGCCTAAATCGGTGCATTACGAAGATATTTTGTTTTCATGGTTCCTTTCATCCCAAACAATCCCAAAGTACTGGGGGATCACTTCATCAATCATGAATATTCATCCACCTTGGAGGTGAAAGTACAGCACAGCAACACTACACCGCCATTGATTAGAAATGGCAAAGATAGTGTATCTGATTTAAAGTACATATGGAACTTAACAATAAAATACTTGCCGGAGTTAGACTTTGGTCAGGACAACACATTCAGCAAAGCTATTCCTGCAAAAAACAACATGAGATCTGTAATGACCACGAGAGATCAAGACCTCTATTTAATTCTCACCCAAAAGATAATACCGTCAACAGTCCAGTGCCACCTAATTCTGTGCCTGCTGGTGGGACACTAAGTTAGTGCTGACTTAAAAGGAAAAATACTATAGTGAATTGCAAATAGTGCTGGTTAGAAAATATATTTTTTCCCTTTCCCATGGAAAACGTCTACAAAACTGAACATTTTAAAAACTTTTCTGGGGAATTTTTTTACTTTTTTGATGAAATATTTCAGTTGAAAACCAAAATATTTCAAAATGGCATTGTGGTGCCTCATGGGACTTGTAGTTTGGGTACCTCTTATGCTCCCATTCTTTTCTAGCAGTTCTGTCTGTTAGGACTACATCTCCCATAATGCACTAGGCCAGGGATTACTACGATGCACCCTCTCCCCACACCAAGAAGGGAGAAAGTGGAGCATTCACAATGGTGCCTTATCAGAGTTGAGATTTTTTTGTACCTTTATGCTCCCTTTTTTCCTCTACATACCAGGCTCCCTGGTTGAGCTACATCTTCCACTGTGCACAGAACGCATGTGGGAATTGAGAGTGGGTGATGGCTGGGGGTTGGGGCTTAGGAGATTGAAACAGAGCTCCACCTCCCCTGGCCAGTCATTGGGCATGAGAGAGCTGAGTGGCTCAACTGAATCCCACTCCCTGTATGTTCAAACGTTCCTGGGCACATAACAGCAATTCTAGCTGCTGATGGCGGGCCCACCTGCCCTGTCCTATTGGTGGTGTAATTGCCACAGCTGGATTTCCAGCTCACTGTGGGTCTAAATGGAGCATCACCTTTAGGGGTCAGGGAGGCATTTTTCCCTCTGGGCAAGATTGACAAGACATCTGGTGGGCTCCCCCCCCCCGCATCCTCACAACATCCTTGGGGTCTGGTATATGGTGAGATTAAGGGGGTTTTAATAAATAAATAAAGAGGAAGAGGGTAGTGGATATTGATAAATATAGTCATAACTTGTAGCCTGTGTCCAGAGCAGGTAAGAGGGTTAAAGGGGTCAGATCCTGGAGTAAGCCTGAGCACAGGACCCAGGAGGAATGGGTGGACCTTGTTAGCTTGTCAGGAGAGAGTTCTTAAAAATTCTTGCAGATTGAGGTCCCCATTTTGTGTACTCTCATCCCCCTTTACAGGGTGGTGGCTCACAGCATGGAGCTGAATTGGGAATTAAGTGGTAGAGGTTTGGCCATGAAGCTCAACACTCATTCCTGGTTGTCCCTCTTTCCCCTTTGCAGTGGGAGGGCAGTGAGATTCAGCAGTGGGCTAAATCATGAATTTAGTAACAGCGTTTGGCAGCACAGGTTATGGGTTGGGTACCAATCCTGTTTCCTTGGTTGTATAGCATGAGGCTATTCATCCCCACGCTGGACTCAATTAATGTCTGGTAGTTAAAGTTAATGAAGTTGCGAATTGCCACCTTAAATCCATTCACCTGTCAATGTCAACTTGTCCTGATCAGTGAAGTTCTGCCTGCATCTCCTCTTTTTCCAGTGCATTCAGATCTGCTGTAGTTTCTCTGACTTACTTCACTTTGATGTTTTAATATCCTATTACTTGTTTTTTGGTATGTCTGTATTTCTGAGATACTCTTTCACCATAATAGGACCAGAATCGCATTCAGTATTGCAAATTCTGCCATAAAATAAAAAAGCCTATAAAATAAACAGGTGTTGGTCCCACATATAGTGCTAGAATAGTTTTCTCAAAATTATATTTGCTCCCATCTGCTCATTTATTCCATTATTTTGTCACTGAATTATATCACAACTTTGTGAGTTTTAAGTGTATTTTATCTGCTGCTAACCTCCACTCACTCCGTGGTGCATTACTTTTTATTTTGCTTTTGCATAAATCTTGAGCTTAATCTAGCCAAGACACAGAGAATTTTTTCTTTTCCCTCCCTCTTAATGTCAGTGTGATATCAACAAATTTAGCACCACTTTCTTCACGAATATAATTTATCTATGACATTAGTAGGAAAGGTTTAACTCTCATTCTTATCGCATACAACTACTGATCTCTTTCCTTCCAGCTAAACTGCTTCCAATCCTAAATACACATTGTCATCAATAACCAGCAGCCACTTCTTTATCTTTAGTTGCTCACTCCTGACACCAAACTTAATGGCCTTGTAGATTAGGAAAGCTTTTGAACAGACATCACACAAAAGACCTAAGTCCTAGCTAACTTTTATGCTTGGCTTCCCTCTCTGTGAACTTCTACCCCTTGAAAAACATTCTATCTGAGTTGGAGCTTGATCCTTCTTTTGTGAATTCACACCATCAATTCTTGTTTAAATTACAGTTTTCCAAGCATTCCCGTTCAGTTCCTGATTAGTGTTTCCATTGTCTTCTTCACTACTGCAGCCAAGCTTACGGTTCTGTAATTTCTTAGACCTTCCTTAATACCCTTCTTAAATAAAGTGTTAGAGTTTGAGCCAGCCTTGTAAATAAGAAAAGTGGGAAGCACAGGTATGTGGGGATGGGAATTCATGCCTAAACTTGGTCCCTCCTAATGTGGACCAGTAGAGGATGAAAATGGAGTGATCCATAAGGATCCCTCCTCGTCGTCTTAAAGAGGATCATGTACACTTTTTCCAGTCCATCAGGTCTGACCCTAATTCTAAAGAGGTTTCATAACATATCTCTATATCTGTCATTCTTCTAGCTCATCTGCCACACCCCTCAGAAGTGTGGGGTTCACTTTTGGTTTTGTCCTTTTTAATTTTATCACTTTTAGGATGTTACTTCATCTTCTGACACAATCCTGATACAATAGTTTTACATTTTAACCCTTCTGGAAAAGTTACCCTTTTGCAGTTATAGTCGGTCCCACTTTGTGACAATTTTGTTGTTGTTTCTCTCTTCTCCAGCATTGATGGCTGCTGCTTACAGAGAATTTCCCTTTTCTCACAGGTTCTCCAGTCTTTCAGACCTTTCGGCTCTTTAATATATTCTCACTTATATTGGGGTAAGAAGTTGTATTTGCTACCTTTTTGCTTATGTTATTCCGCCCCCCCCCAACCCATGGCGATGTTGTCATTTTAATCCTTCCAATTTTCCTGCACTGGAAGGAATGTCGTTTTTTGTGTAGGGGAATGGAAAGCTGGGTTTTATTCTCAGCTCCACAACTGACTGACTCACTGTGTTGCCTTCAGCAAGTCACTACATGTGTCTTTCTCAGTTTGCCCATTTTTTCATATGATTTATAACCTACCTCACAGGAGTATTGCAAAGCTTAGTATTTTATAAGGTGCTTTGAGAGTCTCATATGAAAGCCATTGTATAAATGTATGTAAAGATTTATTAATCTAATGCACAATGTAAATATTTATTAATATACAGTAGCTTTCACTGGCTGAAAGAGTTAGTCAAGGGATGTAGGTCTATAGCTAGCTGGACCTAAATGCTGCAGCCATCTCCCTAGAGTCTGTGGCTTTGTAGTGAAAATTCTGTGGCAACTTCAGATAAATTTTAAGAACTTTAGGTTTTAAAATAATTACATTTGAAAATGAATTATACAGTAGCCCCAGAATTCAGTTTTATATTCAATTGTTTGTTTTATATTCTCGCATTTCCAGTTTTTAACATGCCACTTGTTCTCTTTAGTTTTCAGAGTTAGTGCTTCACTGAGATGAATGGGATAGTTCACACCTCTCGTGGCTATTGTTTCAGGCTGTCTGCAAACTCAGGAAAACAGCATTGTGTTTGATTACACTCAGCTCAATTTATGGAGGTTGTCTTTGCAACCACAAGGGCATGAAACGTAAGATTTGTTTGGTTTTTTTTGTTTGTTTGTTTTAATGAAAGCTGAGATTTTTAGAGCACAATTCTGCAGCCAAGGATGAATTCTGCAGTAAATTCTAGTCACAAAGTGACAGACTACCTAGTGCCTTATAGCTAAAGTTACATCAAAACTCTCATAAATCCACGTTTTCATTCACTTACTTATAATTTTTCCTCAAATTCTCATTTGGTGAAAAACCTTTCCACCTTTGGTCTGAACCCATACAGGAAGTTTTCTGCAAAGTCTGAGGAAAATCCCTTTGCTTGACTGATGGCAGAGTGAGGGGAAAGGTACTTTTTTGTCTTATCAAAGAAAATTAAGATTCTTCCTCTCCCTCCTAATTTATAATGCTGCAATAGTTGAACAAAGACACCCCAAATTTAGGACCTGACACAATAAGGATTATTATTGTTTATTTTCCAATGTGTTGTAAGCACTTGGAAATAAATTATTCAAGGGATCATGTAGGAGTGGAGAAGAGTGGTGGCAAAAGAGAGGGAGGACACATCAGTTGACAACCTTTTCTTTGAAAAATTTTGCAAAATCTTTACTCCAGATTCTCAAATACTGTATGCTGTTCTTTATACCATTTATTATTTGGGTACTTTTCTCTGAGGTAAAAGTAGGCCCATTCTTCTCTCTTCCCTTTTCCCCCTGTCCTATCATTCTTCTCCTATCCTCTTTTTTACTTACTTTTCAGGCTTTTCTTTGATCCTCTTTTTGCTCTCAATACTCCCTTTTCTCTTCTACTTACCTCTTTTTTTTCTGAAGGGAATAATTTTGGAGATTAGTTTATTATCTTAATTTACAAAGAACCCCAAACTGGGGATGAATAACAAAATGACCATTATTACTTAATTGTACAGGCAAATCTCTTCAGCCAGTCAAAATTGTCTTTGCCCTTAATAATGAAGAAGTTTGATCTTACCAACCTTGTTGGAAAATCTGATATTGACTCTTTACTTTAGGTTAGATAACTCTCTTCTCTTTGTTATCTTTGTTATTTATGTTAGCTGTGTTCTAATAAAGAATAAATAAAAAAGCCATATTCTTTTTAATGTCTCTTCTTAGAGAAATTTTTCCATACCTCTCGTCATTTTCTTAAAACTTGTTTTCTGTGAAGCTAATGGTAAAACACAACACTAATCATTTAATTTAAGATGCTTTCCATGTACCATATCAGTTGTTTCTGCTAGCATTTTTTATGGAAGACTGTGGCCCTCATTTGCTTTCTTGAATTACTGTGCCAATTTGCTGCTTGTATTTAATGTTTGGACTGAATACGCACTTTGAAAATAAATCTAAGTAAATAAATTAATGAATTAATAGCAGCACTGACTGGAGTCTGGATTAGAATGTGTCTGTGTAAATTTCCCCACACAGATTATGCTCATTTATCTCTGTCTCATCTTGTAATGACCTCTGTTATTCCAGTCCTGGGTTCCTTTCCAGCAGAGATTGCCCGTTGTGTCGAGTTGCATGGAGGCTTTGTGATGTTGACAGAAATCCACTAGGATGAAAACCATGAAACTCATTTTCACTTGTGACCTAAACCAGGATTTAAACTGAAGTCTGTAGTGGTGAAAAGCTAGACTACTAGCAAGTTATGGGTGAACTTCATATATCTTGGTTCAGATACGCATCCAAAAGTTTAACTTTTCAGAAACCTCTTTGATCCAGAAATTGCCCTTGAAGTCTCATGAGAATAATCTTTCTTGCCTGATTTATTGCACTTCTAGATTGTGGCTAGGTTGGAAACACCATAAAGATAGCCTTTTCCTTGGTACTTTTGGTTGAAATCAGGAAGTAGAGAAATACATTAAAACGAGAGAATAGTTTAACGTTTTGGAAACTCAAATACTCAGTTTATTTTGAGCATAGGTTCAAGTTGTCTGGTATTTACCCATTCTTACTGGTAAACTACAATACTATGTTATCTATCTATTATACAGTTGAACTCTCAAGGAAATCTATGTTGCAAAAATTGATCTCTCAGAAGAATTGTTCATGTTAAATGCACAACCTCATAGCATTATTGTACTTTATTTGCATTGATTTGGAAAACACCTTTATTTCCATGTTCAAATTTTGTGCCTGCCTTGTACAGCACCAAGCATAGTAGCACTTAACAAGTAGAAAGATGCTAACTTACTAGTAGAGATACCACTGAAATCTATTTTTGCAGTTTTTAACAAAAAAAAATTGTTCATTTCACACATTTGAGTTAGTAGGTTTTCTTTTTCCTACTCATTCTACTTAGTCTCAAAGTTGATCTCTTGCTAAGGTGAGTGAATGGTGTGTGTGTGTGTTGAGGAAGAAGAGGCTGTATAATGAAGAAAAATGCAAGGTATATGACTACTGGAAGTGATAGTTCCACTGGATGAGACCCCCTCAGGTAATACAAATGTGAGTCAGTTCCAATGCTCTAAGGCGGTAAAGTCAAAGTTTCTCTCACCAAATGTTTAAATTTCCTATATAAACAATGTGATGCATTGGGATATGTCTGAAAATAGTGCCATCTCCCACACGCACTTCTCAAACACAACAAATGTTGTGACGTAACTGAGGGTGGGAGAGTGGGTATGGTTAAAATAAGGCTCAACCAAACCTTAACTAAAGGTGGAAAAAGTTCATATAAAGAGCCCCAACCCAAGGAGGAGAGAAGGTGCTAAGGTGCTCACCAACATGGCTCCTACTCCCCTTGACCACCACTCTTCATATAAGGTCATGTCAGCCTCACAAACAATCTCATAACTATTCACCAATAGATGCATCTCCCTGGACTTTCCTCACCTTAGCTGATTGTTAGAGATGCAGCAGCTTGGGCAGTGTCATCTACTGCCAGCCTCCACTTATTATCTTGTGTGAACTGGGGGATTTGATTCAAAATTTCAATTCAACTTCAGCAGGGCCTAGCAGAAAGGCCATTTGAGGTGCTGGGCCTCTTGTAATTAAGTGAAGAGGGTATCTGTGTAGAAGGAGACTGGCAGATCCTATTTGAGGCTTGACGTGGTGATTAGTGGTAGGGAAGCCGTGTTAGTGTTTTCCCCATCTCCTGGCTTCTAGGGTGTCCTATTGCAATATTTTATGGCTTGTCAGTGCGCCATTCATAAGTACACTGATCTAAATAGTACCAAAAGCTTTGATAGTGTCCATGTGTCATCACCTCAGATTTCATAAGAGAACCATGGTCAAGCTTACTTAGCTCCTGGATGGAAGATCTTGCTGGTGTTGGTATTGGTGACTGTGACTGATTTCTGTAAAGTATCACTTATCCTTTTTCAGTATTCTACCAGTGTCCCATCATAATGTTTGAGAGCCTTGTGTTCTCATCCAATCCTGACCATGTGTGGTATTTTTCACTGAGGGTAGGCATGTTAGTTTTGGTGTTTAAAAAATTTCAGCTTGGGTACAGGATTTCCGTACTGCACCCTGGAGCTCTGTAATGTGTGCCCTAAAATATGTAAGATAAATAGAAAAAGATAAACTTACATTTCCCTTGTAATGTCAGTTTAAGAAGCTAATATTCATTTCCTCCAAACTTTTTTTTTAAAAAAATTGCTCTTGGTGCAGAAAGGTTATCATGTTTCCATGCCACAGATGGTTTTGTTTCAGTAGGTGGAGCAATGATCCTTATATATAGGAAAAGACTTTAAAAAGTCCCCTCAATTGCTCGTATCCTGGGCCTCACCCGGCTCCCTGTCAAGTCAATGGGAGTCTTTCCACTGACTTCCGTGGGAGTTGGACTGTACTCTGGTGATCGTCACACTGACAACATGCCAAGGTCTTTATTGAATTGATGTACAGGATGTAATGATAGTGAGATGCATGATGTTTGCAGCATTGGCTAGATTGTTGTTTTAAAGATATAAGTAAGATGGGGGAAATCCTCAGGCAGTGTTACCTCTGGCTTCAGTGAAGCTATGACAATTTATGGCAGCTTATGATCTGCCACAATATGTTTTAAAACATTAGGCATAGCTACATGTCACTACATTGTGGAAATTTAAACAATTACTGAAAAAGCATAGAAGGGCAGAGTACCCCAATTATTTCAATAGTTCAACTAAGCTAATGTTATATTTTTGTGTTTTTCTTTCTTCCCAATAACATATATATGGGTAAGGTCTTTATCTGTGTCCAGAACAAAGAGGAGTAGTATAAAACAGTAGCTGAGGCAGCTTTAGTCCATTATTTGCATTAGTTGAGGCAGTAGGAATCAACATGAGGACTTTTGAAAGTGCTCATCATTGGCCTAACTCTTCTCCAATTTAAGTCGATAGCTTTTAAATGGCTTTTAAAACTCCCACCTCAAGGGTTTCTTCAAGTAACTATTCTTCAAGAATTCAAGAAGTCAATGACATATCTTCTCCAAAAAAGCTGGTCTAGGAATGACTCTCCTCTGTTTTATGGTAAAATCAAATCCTGTCCCTTTATGCAAACATGTATTTCACAGATCCATACAGCTCCTAAGAAGAAATCTTTAGTAATATAACTTGAGAGACTGATTTAATTTTAAAATATTATGAATACTGGTTGCGTTTTTCCAAGCATCCTATGAATTCTAAATAATAGAAAATGGTAAATGTTGCTCACAATTCGTCTTGTTTTAATCCTCGGGTGGATAATCTTTGAAATAAATTTTGAGCTGACTCTCCTGCAGCCAGAAATGCTCCAAGTTCTAGGGAATTCAACGAATTTCAGTGATAAATATTTTTATGTCAATAAAGCAAATTATAGCAAAAATATTTCTATTATAATGTGTCCTTTTTTTTTTACAGTATCTAGGGTTTTTTAAATTATTCTGTTACTCTGACGTTAAAATACGGGAAAGCTAATATACTATGATTTTGCTTTGACTGCAGCAGAGGCAAATTAGGATCATAGGAACTGCCATACTGGATCAGACCCAAGGTCCATCTAGTCTAGTATCTTGTCTCTGAGAATGGCCAGTAAAAGTGGCCCTGTCTACATTAGAGACAAAAGATGATTCCTGTACATATCTTGAATAACCTCATTGATGCTGGTCAACCCACAACCTTCAGGGCCGAATTGAGTTTTAAGATCCATATGTTTTTGTCAGGGCAAAACTGCAGAAAAGGAAAATGGGGATTAAGGGCCTGATCCAAAGCCCAGTTAAGTCAATCAGTGTGTTTCCATTGACCTTGATATGCTTTTGACCATGGCCTGAACACACTGCTGCTTTCTCGTAAGTATTTATAAATGAAGGTTGATAGTTGTCTGTCGTTTTTTATAACTACTTGGTAGGACCCTATTTAAACAGTCCCCCCCCCTTTATCCCCCTCCTGACCCTCTCTTGCCTTCCACATTCCTCCATTCCATCCCTTCTCCTTTTTTTCCTATTTACTGCCATGAAGAGCCAATTTAGCATAGCTCAGCAGAAAGTCACTGCAGCAGTGGCTTCACCAACACAATGAGTAGAATTAAAATCAAGGAACTGTTTAAAAGATGGTTTTTATGTCCACATGAATATATTGTAACTGTAATAAGGGTTTGGAATACATCAACGCACAGCATAGGGGTAACCTCATCATTACCCGCCCGTGGTGACTCTGCTCTCGAGTGATCTCATTCCATAGCCTCAGCAAAAGTTCTGGCATGTTCCCTGTGCATAAAGAGGGAATGGAGAATGGCTCTCCTTTGAAATGCTAGTTTTATTTATATGAGAGCATGCCAAATACGTTAACAAGTGGCAGAGTGAAACCCCGAGTGAATAAACATAGGCAGACAAAACACGTGTAAATACATCTAGAATTTCAAGGACTGTCATTACTGCTTTGATTTACACCACAACAGTATAGGAGGAAAGGTTGGGCCAATGAGACTCTGATCCATTTATTTATTTTTAATTACTATTTTGTCATGGAATAACATTCTGAGTTTCTGAGGAACTATTTTATTTCTCAGTGTAAAGTAGATCCAGTTAAGGTGATAAGCCATGCTTTCTTGAGAATAACACATTGCTTTCATATATATCATGTCAACTTATGACAGCAAATCTTTAGAGCATTTTGCTCATTGTCATGATTATATGCACACACATATATCTATAAAATGTACTTCTCCCTCTCCTTATCCCCCTCAAAAATGGTCAGCGGAAAGAAAACTGTTGCTATGCTGGAACCAGACAGCTTGGCTGAGTGCTCCACTGGTTTTGGAGTGGTGCTCTCACTTTTTACTGAACTGTTAGACTTTGAGTGGTACCTTTATGATGAGTGAATAGCTGTGTGAGGGACTTTCAGACATTAAATCCCATCCAAGGAACCTCTGGTAGTAAGGGGCCTCAACATATACCCACAAGTGGTCCTGAGGGAAAACTGGTCTTTGGTTTTTATTTCCTGAAAGGAAGGATCGTATGGCAATGTTAAGGCTTCAGGGCTGCATAATCGAGGCTCGGCATGATGAATTTGATGTACTGGCATCTATTCTGTATGCTTTGTAAGGCTTCCAATAAAATATGAATAAAAAAGAAATACGCCTCATATGTCTATATAGGACATATGGCATTAAGCTTTAGATATGGTGTTTTTCATGAGTTAAGAAGGATATGTTAGAACGCACATAAGTGGCACAGTCCTATGAAAAACAAGTCAGGAGAAATGTAGGGTTTCAATCACGGCAGGTCCAATTTTTTCTGGTTTTGGGGGAAGCGGGTTTCCTTCAAGCATGACTGCACCTTTGAAAATTTGAAGCACCAGACAGCATCATGTTACTCTACAGAATATCATAAAGTGGGTAAGGTGTGAAAACATGCCAATAAATGTGTAAGGGGAAGGAAGATTTTTACAGATCAGAGTCAAGTTTGCCAGCTTTTCCCCACCACAAAACCCCAACATCCCTCTTCAGGAACTGAACTCAGAATATTACCTTTGGAAGGCTGCCTCTGCAAATCAGTGTAGCCAGGGTGAGGCTATTCCCCCACTTCAAGCCTCTTTATCAAACCAGTAGCAGAAAAAACATGAGATGGTTGCATTGTCTTTTTTTTTTTTCCTGTGGAGTGGGTTTTCCAAAAATATCAAAGTAGCCTGAATATCAGGAAAATGTTTGTCTCAGAAATATAAGTGGGGCAACTGTGTCAAGACGCATTAACTTTTTTGAAGTTTGACCCCCCACCCCCAAATTCTTTCAAATGAAAACTGGCAAATGTTACTTTCCAGCAAACTGTCCATAGATTTTCACCATGACAGGTTTGCTAGTGTATTGTTCAGTTTCAGGGAAAGTAACAAGCTAGGTAATGCCCATGAAAGAGGTAGGCACATATATATACACACACTGTGTATTTTAATGTTCATTTGAAGAAATACAACGAATATGTTGCAAGATATTCAAGAGAGTCACCAAGTATTCATTCTGCATAACCTGCAATGAAGAGCTGAAGACAAGAATAGACTACAGACATATTTTCCAGAGAGGTGTCAACCTAAACATTTAGATTATGTCACTGACTCACTGTGTGACCTTGAGCAAGGCACTTAATCTCTCTGTGTGTCAGTTTCCCCCAAACTTTTAAATATAGCCAACATTTTGTGGGGGTTACTTAATATTATTTCATTATGTATTTAATATCTTTGGTGCAGTTGTCACTGAACTAATATAATAGGATCTATTCCCTGCCATGAGGTGAAAGCCCTGTGAGATTTTTGGATGTGAAGCATTATTGTATGTCTAAGGTCTTCTCAAACTTTGCTTTCTAAGTTTCAAGTTCACAAAAGGAGCTGTTAGGGCAGAATAGGAAATGAGATGTGGCTACGCAATAAGCAGATATGTCCAAGGGGATGCTCATAACCACTCCTCACCAGCTAAGGATAGTTTATTGCCCACTGGCTTCAAGTTATTTAATAAACAGCAAGAATGTAAACAAATAAAGGAGGGAAATGAACATAGTCTTTGTAGCAAAGGATGGCTGTAATTGCTGAGCCTGAGCATCAGCCACCCGTTGTTATGATTGGCAGACCACAAGGGTAAAAGAGCTACCCAGCCAGAGATAACAGGTGGTGCACCCGGACCTTGACAGGCAGCTTGCACTGAGTGATGCTCTACTCCTGTACAGCGAGATAGAACTGCCACTGGGATTGACTCCTGGCAGTCTTTGCCAGTGAGTATCTGTTCCAGCTACACAAAAGAATGGCCCTTTGCTTTTCACCCAGCTCAGCCTAAGGCAGGGGGTGCAACTCATAGACTCAAGGGACCATTGTGATCTTCTAGTCTGACCTCTGCACATTGCAGGCCACAGAACCTCACCCACCCACTCTTTGTAATAGACCCCTAACCTCTGGCTGAGTTACTGAAGTCCTCAAAACTTGGTTTAAAGACTTGAAGTTACAGAGAATCCACCATTTACTCTAGTTGAAACCAGCAAGTGACCCATGCCCCATGCTGCAGAGGAAGGCAAGAAATCCAAAGGGTCTCTGCCAATCTGACCTGGGAGAAAATTCCTTCCTGACCCCAGATATGGTGATCAGTTGGAGCCTAAGCATGTCAGAAACTCCCTCCCTCGCAGTCAGAGTCTGAGGAGTGATATTTGGCACCGTTTGACAGCAAGCCAGACTGTGATTGGTTGGAAGTGGTGAGAAGCTCTTGATCTATCTAAGGAACCTCGCCAGCAAACCCAGCCCAGCTGACCGCCATCCTGCTGCCCTGTGAGTCTGTGTGGAGGGTTGGATAGGTGAGGGTAGTTTAGTTGATTTTTTTTTTTTTTTTGGAAAGGAAGAAAAGATATTGGGCCAGATGCTCAGCTGGTTTAGATTGGTGTGCTCCACTGGCTTCAGTGGAACTACCCTGACTTACATGGTTGCTAAAGGAAGAAACTGACTGCCTCTTTTATTAAATGAGCAGAAACACAAAAGATGAAAGTGAGGAATACCAAGTTGTAAACGGGCTTGGTGGAGGGTTTGTTTCAAGAGTTATGTAAACTCCTTGGAGCAGGGATTGTGTTTTTGTAATAGGTGAGAGTACAGTATGTAGCATACCGGATCCTGGATTGGGCCCAATAGGTGCTAACACAGTACAAATCTGTAACGACATACTTTACTTTACTTTGGAAAGGCTTTTCTTCCTGGAACCTTTTTTTGTGAGAGGATGTTACTGACGATTGCTTGGCCTTGCAGACTGCAGCTGCACATAGCATATGCACAATGCCATGGCATGATCTTAAAGCGTTCTTGTACTATAGGGTCTCCGCTTCTGGAGGGATATTGGATTTTACAGCATACTTACATATTTCATAGAAATGTAGGCTGGAAGGGACATCAAGAATTCAGCAAGCCCAGCCCCCTGCACTGAGGCAGGACCAAGTAAACCTAGCCCATCCCTGACAGGTGTTTGTCCAACCTGTTCTTTAAAAAAACCTAGTTATCGGGATTCCACAACCTCCTTTGGAAGCCTATTCCAGAGCTTAACTACCCTTATGGTTAAAGTTTTCTGTCTAATAAATAACCGAAACTGCCCTTGCTGCAGATTAAGTCCATTACTGCTTGTCCTATCTTCAGTGGACATGGAGAACAGTTGATCACCGTCCTCTTTATAACGCCCCTTAATATATTTGAAGTTTGTTATCAGTCCCTCCCAGTCTTCTCTTCTCAAGACTAAACATAACCAATTTTTTTAACCTTTCCTCATAGGTCAGGTTTTCTAAATCTTTTATCATTTTTGTTTCTCTCGTCTGGACTCTCGCCAGCTTGTTCATTCCTTTCTTAAAGTGTGGTGCACAGAATTGGATCCAGTTATACAACTGAGGCCTTAAGAGCCCTGAGCAGAGCAGGTCAGTTACCTCCTGTGTCTTACATACAACATTCCTATTAATACACCTCAGAATATTAGCCTTTTTTGCAACGGTATCACATTGTTGACTCGTATTCAATTTGTGATCCACTTATCACCCCCAGGTATTTTTCAGCAGTATCCCCACCTAACCAGTTATTCTCCATTTTCTAGTTGTGCATTTGATTTTCCCTACCTGAGTGAAGTACTTTGCATGTCTTTATTGAATTTCATCTTGTTGACTTCAGACAAATTCTCTAGTTTTCTCAAGGTCATTTTGAATTCTAATCCTGTCCTCCAAAGTGCTTGTCCTCCCCACTTGGTGTCATCTGCAAATTTTATAAGCGTACCCTTCATTTCATTATCCACCTCATTAATGAAAATATTGAATGAATAGTACCAGACCCAGGACTGACCGCTACAGCAGGGGTTCTCAACCTTTTTATTTCTGAGGCCCCCCCCAACATGCTATTAAAAAAAGCCAGGGCTGGCATTAAGGGATAGCAATCAGGGCAATAACCACAGGGTACAATGAGAAGCTAAGTTTCTCAGGCTTCTGTTTCGGCCCCCAGGTGGCAGGGCTCAGGGCTCCGGACTTCAGCTCCATGCTGTGGGTCTTTGGCTTTCTGCCGTGGACCCCAGTGAGTTTAATGCTGGTTCTATTTGGCAGCTCCCCTGAAACTGGATTGTGCCCCCTCAGGGGACCCCGGACCCCCGGTTGAGAACCACTGCTCTACAGGACCCCACTAGATATGCCCTCCCATTTTGGCAGTGAGCCATTTCTAAGTACCCTTTGTGTTTTGTCTTTCAACAAGTTGTGCACGCAGCCTATAGTAATTTTATCTTGACCACGTTTCCCAAGTTTGCTCATTATAACAAATATATTTATTCTAATACTGGTTAGAGGTGTTTTTTGTTTTTTTTAAAGATTATAGCACTATATGCTTTCCTTTGACGGAAACAATTCCACTGATTCTTGTAGAAATTTTAGGGCATTTTAAAGTACCCTTTGAACTGAAGTCATGACGTTTCCCACTATAATAGAAGCCAAGTGCCTGATCTTCAGAAGTTCTGAGCACTCACAGCAGAACTGAAATCAGTGGCAGCTAAGTGCGCTCAGCAGATCTGAAAATAAGGCTTCCAAGCATGTTCCATTTGCTAGACCAAAGACAAGCATTTGTCAGATGTAACAAGACTCAACAGTAGAGCTGAGGGAATAATGGATTGTTTTGGTTTGGGCGCCATGGATACAGTGTGGTACAGACTGTATCAAGAACAAGGGAGGAAATAGTTCACAGGTTATGCCGTGTAAATTCTTGGAAAGAGAAGGTTGAAGTTATTCTCTTGTCAAGTGTCCCTGTTAGTTCTACCTTGTATTGCCACCACCAGGTGTTTAAAAAATCATGAATCAGACATCAACAATCATGAGATTAAAAATATTTCTGGTGTATGAGCCTTTAGGGTACACTCTGGTCACATTTTCCAGCTTTTCTCTGTAATCAGGATTCTTACTTTTTTAAATTGAGAGTTGAAATTTTCATGTATTCACAAGACTCAAGGAGCAGGGCAAAATACCAAATATTGCAAGATTGGGCAACACTGCACAGCTACCCAGAGCTTCTGTGAGCCCAATGCTGAATTCAGTAGATTAAGGGCAATACCATGGAGTTCTGCAGACTTGAATGTATCAGTGGCTCAGTCTGCCTTTTAAAATGGGATATGGAGAAAGGAATTTATTATAATACATTGTAGTATGTTCTCATGGTAGAGCTATCATGTGTCTTCCTACTTGTAAAGAATAGTATCTTCTTTGTGACTAAGGGCCCAACTGGCCTGGCTGTCACAAGTCATAATTGCTATTCAGAAGTGAGCATGTTACATTGGATAAATTGAAATATTCACCTTCATCTCACCCGCTATCTTGAAACGACATCTAAATTTTAGGAAGTTTATAATGAACCTTTTTTGAATAGTCAGAGAAATTAACGTTTTCCTTCACGTTTTCCATTTTCATGTCTCTCTGAACTTCTGAATTCTAGCCAGAAGCAGAAGTGACAAAATACCATGAGAGGCTGCTGTGAATGATGGGAGGAAACGGTGGGAGGGGAGAGAAAAGAAGAGACGAAAAAAACAAGCATATTCAAGTATCATGGTTATTAGTTGTTAGGTCTTTTTCATTTCTAAAATATTTTCTGTTTTCTGGTGGTTTAGGGCTAAGATTTGCCTCGGGATAAAGATCCCTCACACTTTGTGGGATATTATCTACCAAACACTTTCTCTATAACCTTAGCCTCTCATCAGACCTCAGTGATATATTTTGCACTTTGTAGATGGATGTTTGTGGTATTGTGGACCTAGAAGACACAACATGCAGAAACCTTTTTCGGATGACATCCCTAGAGAAAGTTGTTAAACCACATGCAGAGCATGGTTGGGAAAGAGAGGGAGGAAGTTCTCCTCTGATCTTCCACCCTATCCTTTTTTTGTTCCCTTATTCTCCCTTCTTCCTATACCCTCTATGGGGAGTTCACTTGACATGGTGGCTCCCAACAGATTGTGATAGTCTACAATTAAACAGGTTTGCTTGTTGGTTTTTTTGTTGTTGCATGCTTTCATGCTTTTAATTACAAAAAAAATTAATGGGAAAATGGAAACAATGTGGTAACATCTGCTCTTTATCCCACAGCTGCAATTATTTTAAATAAACAAAACCTTGTGTTTTGGTCCCATAGAAAGAATGTCTATTATTTTCTGTACAGTAAGCCATCTCATTTGAATTATATTGGGGATTAGCCTGGGAAATGTTATGCAAATGGTTGAATTTTTTTATTTGATTTTGACAGTTCAAAAACCTTTTGCAGTTTACTAAAGCTTTTTTCCCATAATTGATATTACTCCTTCTTTTCTTTTAAGTCCTTGGAGGATTATGAACGTCAGTATTATATTAAGAGGAAGATGCCTTTAGATACTTTTTATGTAAGGGCTCTGTTCCAAAGGAACCAAACTCAGACAGGGATGTTTGAGGACACTAGGGAAGGGACATGATTAAAACAGAAAGGGAAGAAGAGGGGGGAGGGAGAGAAGGGAAGAAAAAATATTTTGTTTTGATTATTCAGAAAAACATTGGGCCATGATTGCTTTCCATGACACTCAGGTAACTTTCTTCTGACTTCAGTGAGGGCTTCCAATAATTCGGGTAGCATGTTGTCCTCTGAGAGCACTGAAGATCCATGTCTAAGGCTTTGAGGATCTATCCCAAACTCTATAACACTTATCTTCCCCCCGACCCCCTCCCAGTATTAATGTCACAACTATTATATCATTCAAGAGGGTCAAGTCGTAGTCTACAAAAGCAAATAGGGAGTTGTGCACTCTTTAACACAGGGTGTTGTTTATTAAGTCATATCTCACTGGCATCAACCAGGAAAAATTATACCATACCAGAGGGAAGCAATCACTAGCACAGCTAGACTCCTATCCCACATGTGGGGAGTTGTAAGGGGCAAATTTATGGCTTCTTTCAACTTAATTTTCCTTCTCCCTTGATGGCTCTTTTGTTCCTTTTACCACAAGAATAAACTTCAGACCTCCATATTTGATTGTTTTTATCTCATCTCCTGGTGACTAGCTGAGAGAGATGACTAGTTATAAAACATTTCTACATTCAACCGGTGACCAGACTCTCACTAAGATGTCACATTTCATGGAGAAGCATCCAAAATGGGTCTACTGCTATGCAAACCATCTAGCTGTTGAGTCACTAATGCAAAATGTTTGGGATGACATTTTTGGCCAACTAACCATCACCATGCCTTATTCATGAAATCACTGGAACAAAACAGATGTGATGAACCAAATGAAATAGTTGTGTTTTAATCCATGGAGCAGTTTGAATGTTTAAATCCTTAATAACTCTTCTGAGCTGAAGAGTGGCAGCTACATTAAACACACACCTATGACCACTTCTTTTTCATCAAAATTTAGTCCATGCAGTCCTGCACTTATGGTGCTGCAGAGCTGCTTTCTGGACTTCTGGCTGTCATTTGTTAGCTCTGGGAGTTATCTCTGCTGGCCTTTTACTACTTCATGTCTTTGTTCAAAAGTACACTTATTGTAAATAAAAGTAAGATATATTATCCCATGTCCATTTCCACCTGTTCCCCCTCCCAAAAAGCAAATAGCCTGCTGCTGGAGAAGTCAAATCTTTGACAATTTGGGCAACTGGTACGAAATACATGGAACAATATTTTCAGGTGGAGACCTTTTCACCAAGATTTTTAAGCAAAGGTGTTAAAGTTAGGCTCCTAAATCCTTTTTAGGCAACTAAATAAGTAATCTAACTTTTCCAAAGTACAGATCATCCAGCAACTCCCACGGATGGAGGAACATGCAAAATTTAGGCCTGTTAGTTAGGTGCCTAAATAAGTCACCCATTTTGTAAATCTGAATTAAGAGATTTTGGCATAAAATAAACCTGGCTATGAAGCAGTGGAAGTTTTCCAAAAGAGACTAAAAGATGGCATGGAAACTGGCCAAATATTAGATCAAAGCAGCATTAGTAGGACAAGAAAGACGCCAGCAAGAGATGAAAGGCAGAGATAAAATACTTTTGCATATTTTATCCAAAGCCTTTGAAGAGCTGTACACAGGTGGGTCAGTATCTCTATTCTGATTTTATAGATGGCGTAACTGATGCAAATGATTAAATGAGGGTGATGAACCATTGGACCAAACTAAGAGAAGTAATTGCGTCTCCATTTTTTGCCGTCTTCAGATCAAGAATGGATGCCTTTCTGGGAGATATACTTTAGCCAAACACAAGTTACTGGGCTCTATACCAGGGTAACTGGGTAAAACTTAATGGCCTGTGTTATAGTGGAGGTCAGACTAGATGATCTAATGCTCTCTTCTGGCCTTAATATCTATGACTCTATAAAATAATCAGTGTAGTTACAACTTGAGCACAAAATCAAGCTACATTGCTAAACCATCAAGCCCTTATTTGACTCAAAGCTGTAGCCTGGTGAGAGAGACAGATGGAAGTTAGATGAGCAATAACAGCAGTGATAGGAAATGTAAGCACATGTGCAGTCATGTCATCCTGACAAGTTGTTCATAGAGTTAGAGGTTGCCAAGTGCCAGTTACATGTTTGTAGGGAGTTAATTTCTGAAATGGAATGTGGGGCTTGGTGCCCACTAGCCTTATCCAGAATAGTCAGATCACAGGTTCCTTAGAAACTGGATGGAGCATAGATAGACAGTTACTATTACAAATGAAATATTTTCTCTTCATAATAGATTTTCATTTAAAAATCTCCAGACATCACCGATGCAGTTGGGGTTCTCAGAGGGTGCCCACATGCATGGGCCCTTAGACGCCAGTTTTCAACTTTAACCCAATGGTAGAGACAATTCAGCAAAGAATTTAAGCACTTACTTAAATCAGGGGGACAACTCAGATGCTTAAGTGCTTTGCTGGATCAGGGCCTAAGAGACTTCCGCAGCAAGTCAGTGGCAGGGGCAGTGAATAGAGTCCAGATCACCTCACACTCAGCTCTTTGCTGTAGCCCCAAAGCAATATTGTTTCTCATTTCTTTGAATTTTTTTGTTTCAGTTTCATACTTGGGAGTCATTTTGTGGTACCTGTACTTCAATATGTGCCCTCCTGTAGTAAAAAGGACTGCAGTTTTAAACAACATTGCTCACATTCACTGTGCTTTCATCCACAACCAACCATTAATTCCTGTATACCCCTCTGCTTGGCGAGAGAGACTGGGTAATTCTGTAGGAATTAGTTTTCACTTGCATTTCATTGAGTTTCTGAGTACAGCTTTTGGCCAATTAGAAATGCTTTTTTTTTTTTTTTTTTTTTTTTTTTAACTGTGTCCAGTGTACTTAGGGTTGTTGTTTTTTCTAAGTCAGAAGGTTCATTTCAGCAAGTGGAAAAACTTAGATTCAATTCCACTGTGTAGCTTTTCAGTTGGACAAAATGATGCCATTGCTTTATGTGTTGTTATAAAAAGACCACATCAAAATATGCATGTGCCCCATAATAGCATGATTACAGTGTTAGTCTCATTCCAGCTGAAAAATATCACTAATTGAATATTAGAAAATGCCTTCAATTACATGCTCAGATGTCCACAGAGATATAGATAGTCTGTTAAAATACCACGTAAATTTGTAGTATGGCAAGCTTGGAATGTTTCCTGAGAAAGAAAGAGGGCGGCAAGAAGTATAGTCTTTAGCATTCATGGTGATATCACCTCATGCTGTGAGCTTATCAGATCTTGCAAACCAAATAGGAAAAGCTCTGGAAGGAAAACTTCTAAGGATCACCCAGATGTTGCAGGAAGTGAGAAGTGGCACTTTTCCAGTGCTGAAGCAGTGCCCCAGTATGGATTTAAAGTGGCACTGCACAGCTGGAAGATCCCTGGTTTGGATGATGTGTAAAACCAAGGCGCTGACCGTTTGTGCTGTAAGTTTCTGTGGCACTTTTTGACAGAGTTTGAGTTTTATTGCCAAATTTCAGTACGTGTAATTATATTCTGCCTACCTCAAATACCCCTATGGTTTCATTTTGAAACAGAAATAAATAAATAACGTAAAAAATGCTTACTGGGCTGAATAGTGGAAAGAACAGGGGTGCGGCCATAGGGGTTGAAAAAGCAGATTTAAAAAAAAGGAAAAAAAAAAAAAGCACTTTTGCCTGAAATAGCTTCACATTTTCAGGCAAACTCACAGCCAAGAAAAACACAGATCAAATCCAAAGCCAACAGGAAATTGTAGCAGCCCTAAGAAAGGCCAGGGAAAGTAGGGTGTAGAAAAATCACCATATGATATCATCAGCCATTGGAGATGGAAACTTCTGCAGGCTTGTAACTGTTTATGAAGAGAGGCTAGAGAAATGAAATGCTAAAATATTCCAGAATTTATTTTATTTATTTTTCTTTTGTTTTCTGAGAGTCCTGGGAAAACAGCTTCATTCTGATTGCCACCCTTTGCTTTTTGACTTTGAGGTCTCAAATATCCATTTTATGTAGCTGAGTTACTGTAGATACTCAGAGGTGAAATTGTGACCCCATTGAAGTCCGTGCAAGTTCTGCCATTGACTTCAAGGGGGTCAGGATTTCACCCTAGATTTCCAGTGGAATCATCTTAGTGTCTAATGAAAAGTGAATAGATCCAAACACTGCCATTGGTAGAGGGCAGCACAGCCATAATGGGAAATAAAGCACTAGAATCTTTTAACATTGTGTGGTTTAAAATCTGTTGCTTTATTCTATTCAGTATTGAGTGTCAAACAGTACACATGGTAACGCATTAAGATTCAAACACAGACGGTCAGATTGTGTTTGTCTATATTTAATTACAAAAACCCTTCATTCAAATATTGACACAGGGCTGACTTCAATCAACAAAAGCAAATAAACTCAGTCTCAAAGTGAGACTGCTTCAGGGGAGCAGTGGAAACTGTGCTGGTCTTATTAGTCCATGATCTCCTTCTGGTGATAGACAAAGGTCATGTGTCCAAGCTGATGCAAGAGGCTTCTTTACAAATGACCATGACCTTTTGTTGATGCAGCTGCAGACATTGGCAAGGGTATGTGAAATTGTGGTTGAGTGGCTCTTTTTTTACGTTTGAGAGATCCTAGAGCAGCGGTTCTCAATTTTATTCATAGGGTGGACCACATTTTAACAAAGTTGTCTCATGGTTCACCTCCCCTCCCATTTTTGATCATACTAGATACCTCTGTGGTAGCAAGTAATATCAGGAAGGTAGTGCAAATTTGGCTTTCTTTCAATTCAATTTTGCATTTGGAAATTTTGCATCTGGAGGAGTTAATACCATGTGACCAGGCCATTCTCTGCAGACCGGAGTTTGAGAACCTGGAAGCTCATGTGAGACAATCATTCTTCTGCCACAAACACTTTCTTATTGAGGTGTAGATATTTCTGATTCTGATCTGTTGCCCTTCCTGTTCCAAATGTATGTGGACCATGATATGCAGTTTGGGATGTAATGTCATAAATATTATTGGTTTTATTTGTTACAGTAGCACCGAGAGGCCTCAGCCTGGCGCTATACATGCAAAGAGTAAGAAACAGTTCCTGCCTGCAAGGGCTTACAGTCTAAAGAGACAACACAAACAAGAATAGGAGAGGAAGCAGAGCCACAGGGCAGTGAAAGTCCAAGGTGTCACAGAAGGTCAGAGTCAAAGCCAGGAAGAGAACCCAGATCTCCTGACATCTAGTCCAGTGCCGCGTACATTGGCACTCACCTGGTCTGTACAGGGTGAGGGTTTTTTCCTCAGTTTCAGTATCTGATTGAAATTGGAGTTAATTGGCTAAATTTCAGTCCAAACAAGTTGAAGGTGGTGGTGGTGCATGACTGGGGGAAACATCACAGTGAAGGTTATAGAAAAGGACCTGTATTAAATATCCCATTTCTTTAGCTATCGTCTACCCCCAAGGAGCTACTAAATACTTTAAATAATCTATAGTGAAACCAACTCTCCAATGCAATCAGAGACCACCCAGAGCTGGGCCAAATACAGCAGCACCCTTTCCAAGGAGATTGGAACAGTGTTTTGGACTTCACTGTCCGTAAGGCATGTACTGTGCTGGATATATAGACAGACAGACAGTGCATAAGAGACTTTGCATAGGTCTTGTGTGTTTGGCTTTGCATTTTTATAGCTAGATAGCAGTTTAAAAATAAACAAACTTTACATTTCTATTAAACCTGTGTCTAGATAACTGGCAGCCAGAGCAGTGTTGGCCTACAAGAGACCTTTTCTACATTTAAAACTCTGTGTTTATTAAGTATTTCAATTATGTTATTTAAAGGTACTTGCGTATTTGCACCTGAAATTTTTAAATTTTTTTCAGAGTAGCAGCCGTGTTAGTCTGTATTCGCAAAAAAAAAAAGTAGCTCACGAAAGCTTATGCTCAAATAAATTTGTTAGTCTCTAAGGTGCCACTAGTTCCCTTTAGCTTCAAAAAATTCTTTATTGAAATGAGCATTCAGAGAATTCTTGCTACGTTTATAAGGGCTTCAGTTTTACTCAAGCTCTCAATAGTACCAGATGGCTCCAGAGTAGTTTTGTTTTGGTTTAGAGAAAATGTAACCTTTGGTGATGGTATTCTACAGTTTTTTATCATTCTGTTCACTTGACAGGATTTGTGTTTTAGTCCATCTATTTCTGTCAAAAATTATATAACAGACTTACATTATTTTGCAATTTATGAATGAGACAAAAAAATGAACAATGAATGAGCAGCAGTTCATTCAAAATGTGCAATATGTAATTCACTGTTTACTTATGGTTGCAGACTGTTAGGGACATGGAAGTGCAACATGGTTCCACAGTCAATAATGAGTTGACTAACCCAGGAGAACAGCTCTAGGTAATTGAGCTATCCATCCTCTTTGAAGGCTAGTTTGACAGTTTTCTTTGGATTGTGGATAACAAACACTTAAAGTAAATTTCTAATGTCTCATTCAGTTCATTATCCTGTGCTTATTTCATTAGCCTGACGATCTGAGGCACAGGGTATTTCTCTCCTCCCTCTTCATCCTTTCCTTTTGGGCTGGTGGTGTGCAATTCATTTCTGCTGAATTGCTCTCGATACACATTTCAGCTAGTTTGAAAGTTAGCTGGTGTCCCTGGTACTAAACATGAAATACAATAACCCTAGTGATGTAATTTAATTATCCAAAGCCATATTGAAAAAAGCCGGAATCTTTCTTACCCAGTATGGGTGTAAGTTACAATTGAGTAAGCTTATTGAGGGATTTGAAAGACAGTCATGTGGATCAGACACTGAGAGTTCATACCCACACGAAAGTAACAGAAGAATTACAAAGCTCTGTGGGGCTTTGATTAATTGTCTCCAGAGTAAATACAACCTCTGAAAACAAAAGCTTTCTCTCACACCAGGCCCCAGAATTGGCAACTTTAGCACATTTTGTTTGTTCACCTCCAGGATGGCTGGCAGGTTCAGCCAAAGGAGAGAGACTATAAATTACAACAAAAAGGGAATTAGAAGATGTTATTTTAATCAGACTACTGAATGTCTTCATTGCGATGCTAATGTACAGTGTGCACAATAATCAGTCGATGCGGTACAGTAGCTTTCAGTAGCAATGGAGGTATAATTTAGGCGCAGAATAAGAACTTTCAGCACAGTCCTACAGTTGAAACTATCAGCTAAATTGTGGTCTTCTTTCTCTTTACTTCCATTGTATTTACTTAAAGTTTCCCCTTGCAAACCTAATAAATGTGAATGCTATTAGCTAGTCCAATCTGGCAATGTGATCTACTAGCCAGGACCATTGCACCTGTCAAGAGTCCAATTTAAGTCCCAATGGATATGGGGATCCACGCTACCAAGTTTTATCAAAAGATTAACATGAGCTTTGTCTGCAGTCATGTGCATTGTTTTATGACTCCACTAACATTCTCATCCACTAATGCATAACATTATTATGAAGGCATCAGTTGCAACTCCATATTTAAAAGTGGCAATTAAAGCAGGACTAAAATCCCTCTTTTTTACAGTTTTATTGGTGAATGCAGTCTCACAGTCTATCACACTGCCTCATCATGAGCTAACTGAGCTTCTTTGCAATATTTTTGATGAAATGTTTACTACCAACAGTACCACCAGTATTCTGAAATTTTGTGCTGCTTAATTCACATTTCTCTGAGTTTTTCCAAGTAAAGAACCGCAGTCTCCACTAGCTCCCAACATCTCTGTCACTTTGTTTTACAGTTCAGGTAATTTACACATTTTTTTTTACAGTGCAGGGACAAGGATTTACCCCTTAAGCCTTGATCTTGAGACATGTTGTGACATGATTGAGCCCTTAGTGGACTTTATTCACAAAAATAGAAAGATAGAGAGGAAAACATTAGTTCCTTTTCCCATATGAAGCAATGCAGTTCAGCAGACTCATGGACGAGTGAAACAGCAGGATTAACAGTCCATATAAAGGTTACAATTTTAATGAATTGAATTACTAGTTTTGATTGTACCACATCCTCTCCCATTTAATAGAATAGTTGTATTGAATGGTATTCATCTTCTGGCTGTAAGTTTAGTGCATATTTGTATATGGTTATACTTCTGCATTGTACTAGCTAAAATAAATATTATGGTGCCTTAATGCTGTACTTTTGTAGCATGCTGTACAGTAATATGAGATATTGTTGCCTCTTTCAGCAGTTAGCCAATATTCAGGGTCTTGCAGGTTTCTCTCAGTTAGGAGGAGAAATGGATGATACACCTGAGGCATATTCTTTGGTGCAATCCTGTTTCTTTACAAAGAATGTACACAAAGTCCTGTTTCCCAACCACACAGACACACAGAAATAAACAATAGCGGGCAGTGTCCTTTCTCACAATTTCCAAGTCTGACCCTCCAGTCAGTTCTGTGCCCTAGTTCAGCCATCGGAACTATAATTAAAGAGCTTAATTACTCCTGCCATTTAGCCTGAAAGAAGAGTACGTAGCATACCTATCCGCTTTAATCAGATCTGTGATATTTTATAGATCAAAGTCCTGCTTGGCACTGGCCATTAACTTCTTCCAGAATAACAGTATAAAAGTCCTAGGCCTGGTCTACACTACAAAGTTAGGTTGACAGAAAGCAGCTTACAAAGATCTAGCTGTGCATGTCTTCACTTAAATTTGGCTCTGGCCAACATAAGTGCCCTGTTATGCCTACTTAATAGTGCCGCCTCCTCAAGCAGCACAGAGCCAAGGTCGATGTACTTAGGTCAATGTAGTGCAAGTAGAGACACTGCGTTACTTATGTCGACCCTTACTATACTCCAGCAGCTGTCCCACAGCGCCGCACACTGACTGCTCTAGTCACCATTGTGAACTCTGCTGCCCAGAGGTCATGGAGACCAGAAGCTCTCCTACCCCCCTTTAGAGCCTCACAACTTTTTGAAATTCTTTTTCATGATTTCCCATCTTGGTAAGCACACCTAGCAGCTCTCCATTGTTGAATGCAGCTGCCCAACTGACCATGCCATCTACATGCTCCAGAAGCACCCCTTCCTGACACAGGAGATCCTGGATCTTCTGGGCCTGTGTGGTGAAGAGGCTATGCAGGCACAGTGTTGAAACAACTGTGGAAACATGGACATCGAAAAGTGAATTGCTTGGAAAATGCAGGAGGAGGGGTCCAACAGGGACCAGCCGCAGTGCCATGTGAAAGCTAACGAGCTGCAGAAGGCATATTAGAAGGCCAGGGAGGCCAATAATCAATCCGGTGCTGAGCTGAAGACGTGCTACTGTCACAAAAAGCTGCATGTCATACTCAGCAAAGACCACCCCCCAACACCGTGATTGCCACCGAGAAGCCTGAGTAACAGGCCCCTATCGTGAACAGTGAGGAGGAGTCAGAATTAGTGGACGAAAAGGAGGAGTATGGGGGACTGGCAACTGTGGGATCCAACTGTGAAGAGAGCCAGGATGTGTTTTTGACTCTATTGCACTCCAGCTAGTCTCTGCGGTCGAGCCCGATGCAGGGGAAGGAACCTCAGGTAAGTGTGTAGTTTAATTTTAAATAACAAGGATGATCCACCCCACCAACCTTCCCCCCCAAAAAAGTGGCAGGACACATCTTTTGACTTATAATTAATATACTCATTCTAGAAGAGAGAGTGGTACAACCAAGCTATCTGCCTTTCATTCCTCCTTTGCTTCATAGATATTATGCAGGACACAGCAGGCAGCTATAACCATTGGGGTATTTTTCTCCCTGAGATCCAGTCTTGTGAGCAAACAATGCCAGTGTCCATTCAAACAACCAAAGGTTATTCTGCACCTGCTGAGCCAGTAGTTGAAGTGTTCTTTGGTGCTGTCGAGCTGGCTGGCTGGAGTGAGTTTGGCACACAAATCCAGGAATGTGGCCTTGCACATCCAAAAACTCTGCAGCCCCTGCTCATCATCCCCAGCCTGCATTATAATGCAATCCCACTAGTCAGTGCTTGTTTCTCGGGTCCGGAAGTGGTGCTCCACCATCTGCAGCTGCTCTATGAACTCACAGCCAACTCTGGAATTGGTCTTGCTATGTCCCACAGCAATTTGTCCTCCAAGGAATCATCGTGTTCCCCACGCTGTTTCCTGTGGCTCTGCAAATACTTCAGGATCATGTGCCCTGTGCTTCTGACACTCATGACGATAGTGTGGAGATGTGCGGGCTCCAGGCTTCTGTCAGAGATGGCAGACACCATAGAGTCCATGTGGATTTATGGGATTTTGGGGGCGGGGGGAGGGGGGGAGAAGGGATACAGATGACATTATGGGATGGACATTATGCAAACTGGGAAGTTGACTCCATGTTCTGAGTCACCCTAAGTGACTTGTTTCAGCCGCATCATGCATTGCCAAAACTTCGCAAAAGACACTGTGCTGGATAGTGGCGAGTTGAACAGCATGATACCTACCCATGGGGCACCATACTCAGCATCGATACAAGCGCTCTTGGTGAGTACGTGCACAGCCAACACAAGGGCTAAGTATGCACGTGCACAAGCGATGTACTAACTGTGGCGGCTGTATGCCCTGTAACTTGAGTTGACATACGTTTGTTGTGTAGATGTGGCCTTAGCACAGCGGGGCTCTTTGAAAGATGAAACAATTTTTCCAAAACTGAATTCAGTGCTATTAAGGGGCATAAAAGTAGCTTTGCCTCCATTCTCTTTCCTCCTTTGTTTAATATCTCAATATTTTATTTTTCTTCCCACTTCTTTCTTAGTCTCCTGTATCACTTAGTGCTTAAAACTGCCACCCTTATTCACAATTGACTTCAACAGAACTACTTCAGAGGTAGGTGTTAGCGGTGGCATGGAACCTGGAGGGAGGAGTTTGGATTTCAGAAGGGAAGAGTTTTGGAGGAGTCACCGGGCAGGCAGTCTGTTAGCAGATGGCTAGGAATGTTCAGCTGTACTTGGAGCAGCTCTGTCAATAGTTGCTTTAACAAAAAGCCAGTCCAGTTTAACGTGAATGGAATCCTCTGACGGTATTACACAGCATGGGGTATAGGAAATAATAAGGGACCTACTCATCAGGTGAAATTTACCCCTATGCAGAGAGCCACGACAAGGCCTATTCACCATGTAAGTCCCACTTCCAGCCTTGTTTTGAGAGCCATAGGCCTGTGCTAGCCTCAGGGCGTGAAGTGAGTTACATCCATAACATGAATTGAGTGCTTAGCTTTTTGAGGTGAGCATAGTGGCAAACAATAAGCCTTCTGCGGGTTCTGTGAAAGTTTGGATGTGTTTTTCATAGAAGATTTTCAACTTGTCTGTGTATCTGGTGCTGAAAACCATGTTTCTTAAGGTTAAAGCCTGTTTGATTCTTTGGGGATAATTAGAAAAAATCCTGGAAAATCATAGTGGATTTTGTTTGTATATGTTAGCTGATCTTTTCAAATCTAGGACTGAAACTTCAGCTTTAATGCAGCCTCTTGAAGCTTGTATGTAGTTCATTTGCTTTGGCAGGTCAGGGTTGTAAGGTATTGAACCTTATCTGTTAGTTAGTTAGGTGGTTATGGGCCTCTCTTGTAACATAAAGTATGGTGTTAGTTACCATATTGCTCAGTTACCATATTGGATAAAAATGTCCATGAAAGTGAGAAGCCAGGATTCCAAGGGCTTCTGAAAGTTGGGAGTTTTGGCTACATCTGAGACAGAAAGACACTTGAGCTGGATTCACGCTGAGATTTGTTACTTATTTTCTCCTAGTTAAATGAGTTTTCTTTTCCAAGCCTGCAGTTCTCTAATCTTGAGCCTGCACTGCATCTTCAGTTATGCCTCATTCCATCACACAAAGATAAATTACCAGCTTATTCCTCTGAGCACTAAATCCTTTTCGGATAGTTTTTGCAGTGGCAATTGCACAGTTTTCACATCCTTCTCCCTCTCCCACCCGCTTCTGAGTTTATTTCTTCTCTGAGCCTTGCTGCCATGGCTTCCTTTTCAGTGGTTTGAATGCTGAGGCCTATGCTAGCACCAGTACCATTTTGTTTGTGTTCAGCAGCACTATCTAATTATTTTTTTCTCTCTGGCTCCGGTCTAATTTCAGTCTCTGTTCACATTCTGGCTATCCTTGGTATTTAAAGATTTTTTTTTCCCTCAGGCCAGCTTGGAGAAGATGGGAGCTTGTATATAGGGCTTAGGACTGGCACTCATATTCACAGCTCCACCACTGACCTGCTGCAGTCAATTGTAACCTTGGGCAACTCACTAGAGGTAAAAATGTTCAGAAACACCTTTTGAAAGCCAATGGGACTTGCACCCTTTATGATGTAGGAGACCGTTTGCACTGAAGCTGCAAAGCTGCCTCCCAGCTTTCGTAGACAGACACGCCAGCTTTGCACACGAGGATGCGCTATATTAGCCTGAGTATGTATCTGAGCTGTGGCCCAGGCTCCCCCTGGCTACACTGCTATTTTTAGAGTGCTACCTTGAGCAGAGCTAGTGCATGTCGGTCTACCCAAGCTGGGAAACACGCTCCCAGCTGCAGTGTAGACATATCGTTAGACAGTTTAAAATGTTACCCTTCATCTTCTCAGCCTCAGTTTACCTTCCCACCCTTTATCTGTCTGACTTAGTTTGTAACCTCTTTTGGGCAGTTATTTTCTCTTCCTGGGTGTATGTACAGTGCCTGGCAAAGTGCGACCTCCATTTCAAATTAATAATAATAATAATTAATAATTCTGAGCAGATAAATGTAGTGCAGAACTAGAGTTCACTGTGAATGCAGCTGGAAAGTAGGCCAATATCATATGCCCATGTGATAACATGGCTTTTTAAATTGTATTTTATTAATGTTCGTCTAGCAATTACAACCTTTCACCCCCTCCCCCACAAAATGGTCAAATCGTTATGAGTACAACACAAATATATAGGGTAGAATGGAATGTTTGGGTGGGATTATAGAGTACTGGACTGTATTTTTTTTTGGTCAGATTGTTTGGGGCGGCATAAAAGTCTGACATTCTAAAGCGAGCACATCTTTAAAAGAAGAAATGTGTTGCGTGGGATGTCCCTCACCCCATCATTGCTGTGTCTAGCTCCATATTAATAGATTAGGTACAATATTTTCAAACATAAGGATTTCAAGTAAAGTTTCTAAGTACAAATGTATGTAAACACGGGGCCTATTTTCAAATCAGTGTTAAGCATGCACCAGCTTCAGTTTAAGGGCAGATCTCTGTCGTTACTCTCCAGTGGGAGAGTGCCTTAGTGGAAGCTTCTGGGTGCTCACCCCTTATTTACATATCTAAATATGGATTCAGGAGCCTAATTTTAGCCTTCTATTGTAAATCTTGGCCTTCTTGAGGATCACTGGTTGGAAACTCTTATAATCTACACAGAACTGTGATGGTATTGTCCTATATTTTCATTAGATTAATTCGATCACTTGCATGTAAAAAGCAAGTGTAATACTGGCTTCTATTAGGAAGCTACCAGCTCAGGTTAGGATGAGAATTCTGTGCAATGTTGTTTTCTCTTTTCTTATTCTAAGAGAAAGAAATAGACACCACAAATGTAGGCAGGCTCCTGTGGCAAACACCTCTTATAGGAGGTTTTTGATAGTTAACTCCAGGGCATAACTAACTGAATACTTACAAAACATATTGTAGTTCATACTAACATTTTAAAATTAGCTGTAGAGCTGGTCGGGAATTTTTTGAAAATGCCAGTTTGTTCAAACTACATTTTTTCATGGGAATGTACTAGGTTCAACGAATTTCAGATGGGAAAGTTTTCTTAGGTCCAGAATAGAATTTCTGGTCAAAATCAAAGAGAAGGAGGACTTGTATCTGGGGTACCGTGTTCCCTAATGACTGGCCTGTAGAGTCAGTTTCTCTCTCTCTGGCCCAATGAAGGTTTAATTAATTTTACAGAGTGGAACAGCTCCAACAGGGGAGATTAAGAGAGACCCATCCCAGAACAGCCAATACCTTGGTGGTTAGAGCACTCACCTAGGATGTGGGAGATCTAACTTCAAATCCCTGTTCTGAATTAAGCAGAGTGGGGTCTTTAACCTGGCTCTCCCACATCCTAGGTGAAAGCCCTGACCACTGGGATGGGTCTCTTTATCTTTGAAAAGCTTCAAAAGGTCTTGTATTGTGCAAGATTCCAGTCTTGAAACACACACACACACACATCTCTGTGATCCTCGCCACCACATCTTTCCACACTACATGATTCTGCTGTGCCAAACTGAATGCCGCGTAGTATAACCACACTGAGCCCAGCTGGCTGGCTGCTAGGTTTCTGATTACAGAGCCATTTTGAGACTGAACTTAACCTACAATAGCAGAATTAATTGGAAATATTTGTCCAGCTAACTTCCCTTGTGGATTTTGTGCATTACTTGGTTTCCTCATTCTTAGTGCTTAATCGGTTATATCAGAAACTGTGGTTTAATACAGTTGGTTGGTACTATATAGAAAAGCAGAAAGGATCGAGTGTGGAGCCAATAAAATGGTTTAGTTTCTATTAAGTTTAACATTCAGCTAAACAAAAATTACCACAGATCTACACCCACTGTAATTTTTAGCAGGAGGGGGCATATTATGCTGCTTTGACTATAGATTTTTGCGGAGGGGTTGATGGATGGCTGCCTGCCAAAAGCAGCTGCTTGTTGGGTCATTGGCATTCAATACAATGCCCTTCTTTTGGTTAAAGCGATATGCAACTGCTATCGCCACGCAAAATAATTGGCTGATTACCCTGGTGTAATTGCCAAGTCATCCTAATTGTGATTGTTCCTTGATCCAAAATGTCTTAGACTTGAAACTCAGTCATCTAAGCTCTTTAAGAGTAAAAATAAATATTTGTTTTGTTACTACTCTAAAAATAGGCAAACTGCTTCTGTTCTCTCTTTTAACCAGTTGTGCAATACCTTGTTTTATGTTTTAAGGCCCTTGTGCCAAGTTTTGCCTTAAGTGCTAGTGACAGAAATATGAAAGGTATTAGTAAATTATTATAGGATTAAGACAGAACATTGCTGGTGCACAAAAGACATGTTGATTCCTTGTACTGTAGAGATATATAGATACTACAATAAAATCTAACTTAGCCAAAAATGGAAGGGGTAAGAACAGATATACAATAATGCATGTTGTGGGTGGGGAGGTGCTTGTTTGAACTTTTGGACCTTAATCTTTGATAATACTCCTTTAAAGTTATCTAACATTCACTTTTATTTGATATTTAGTGAAAAGGAGTATTTTTTCTTTCTTCACTCATTGTGGAAAGCAAAGGACATTATAGGCCTCAGTCCTGCTAGCTACAAAAAATAACAACAGAAGCAACAGTCCAGTTGAGGGTAAACACATGGTGGTATATTTGAAAAAAACAAATGTAGACTGTGCCATCTTGCAAGAGACCCTTCTACTAGAGAGATAACCATGAATGGTTATGAAAAGGATATCTTGTGTAAGGATCTATTATGTATTACGTGTACAACTAGATGATGAATTCTTTAGTTCATTGACAACTTTAAAATTCATGCGGGGAGGAACTGTTTTGGGTTGGACTGAGGAACTGTTTTGGGTTAGACTGAAACCAAAGATTTTGAAATTTTTGGTGACTTGAAAAGTCGAAAAAGTTTTCATTTTGGGTCAAACAAAACATTTCATTTTGATTTTCACTTTTTAAATGTTTGTGAATTTTTAAAATAAAAGAAATTTTGAAATGAAAGTAATTTCATACTGAAACTTTTATTGTCAAACATGTAGAGATTAAATAAAATGCTCTGATCTTTTTTGTGTTTTTAAAATGAACAAGACAGTGAAATCAACATGAATTCATGAAACATTGTGTCGCCAAACCTGCATTTTTAACACACCAGAAAGAAAGAAGTTTTTGCCTGAAAAACTTCACACTTGGCAGGTACATAAAAAACCCATAGGGTCTTTAAACAAACAAACAAAACTGTTGCTGTTCTTTTTATTTATGTGCATAGCACCAACATTGTACTAGACTCTTTACAGACAAGTAAAATAAGGTCCAAACCTGCTCTTTAATATTTAAATTTAGGAAAGCACTTAAACGTATCTACATCCTTATTTAGGATGGCACGGAGCATGTGTTTGATGCCCACTGACTTGCATGGGACTTTAATAAGCTGCTTAAAGTTAAGCAAGTGGTTCAGTGATGCCCTGAATAGGGATGCTTTCCTGAATTGGCCCAGGTGCATAAAACAGAATAGGGATGCTGAGGAAAGATTCATGATGGGCCAAATGGCTGAAATAAAACTAACTATTGTGAGACTTTGTGCCCATAATACAAATCTAGAAACTCTTTTAGGGAATCATTTACGAATCCCCCCGAATAATGGGATGTTCTTCATGTCCACTAATTAAAGGAGGAGATTTAATAGTTCCAAAAGTAAGTTTAGGCTCCTTGACAACTCTACCAGCATCATCAATATTTGTTAAGTCAGTGATACAATTGGAAGGTGGTAGAAAATGAGGGAGTAACATTTTACTTTCCCTGTCACTGAAATACCTTATGTGCTGACTGGTTCTTTTGTGGGCAAAGACATTATAGAACAAGTTAAAAGACACTATGGGTCTGTCTGTCTTTCCTTCACCTTCTCTTTGTTCAAGTCCCTTCTCAAAATTCACTTCTTCCAAAAGGTTCCCTGCTCCTTTCAACAATGTACTAACTAATTTGGAAGGAGAAAACTGGCTCAGAAGGGAAAATGAAGTTCTAAAACTATAGCTGGGAAACTAATAAGACCATATGTTCTGTGTCACTTGTCTAGCGTTCGGCTTTTATTGCCGCCCTTTCCCCATTTTCATTTCTATGGTTGTATACTTGAACTGTAAGATCTTTGGGGTAAGTACTTTGTCATCTTTCTTGTCTATAAAGCATTGTTGTCACCCCGTAAATAACAATAATATATGCATATATCTCTGTTTCTGATCAGTCTAGGAAAAATCCCCAGTCAAATCTTTAGTGGCAATTGACTAATACATCACAGACCTTTTGTAAAGGGTGAAATCAAACAAATGTGGATTTAGATTAGAGCTAAATAATTTGCAAGAATTAATTTGTCTAATTCCACCTCTACCATTTTTGAAGCAGATTGTGGAAATTCTTATTTTTGTTTGTCAAGGTTAATCTCAGTGTTATTTGTCTGAAATTATTCAGTTTTCTTCACAAATCTTCTTCCTGCCTGAATAGCTCACAGAGATTACACTGGAACTAGTGGTATATGAATTTCTAACTTTTCTGTTAGTTATATAACTCAGAGGGTATGGTTTTTTGTACCTAGATTGGACGATTTACATTGAATAGCACACCTTTTGAATGTTCCAATTGAACTTATAGTTTGAAATTTGCTTTCCACCAATATTCAAACATTCATGCTTTAAATGTCCTTCTCCTGGGTATTTGTGGTAGTAAAAATTTGAACTGTTTGAATATCTGTTGAAAGATCCACATTGCTTTTAATTTTTTTAAAAAGTTTTTTTTTTTCAATAGAATTGAGAGGCAGGATTGAAGAAACAGAGATTAGAAAAAACTAAACATGTTTTCTGGATGCTCTCATTGCCCAGACCTTGGGCTGCATCTGAGCTGAGCTTGTAGCTCAGGAGGAAAGTGGAGGGCTTCAAGATAACTTTCGCTGCAATCACTGTGCCCCATCAGGCATCCTGGCATCATTGAGCCACACCCTGTTAGAAACTACTGAGACTTAACTGACTGAATTAAATTTAAAATTAGTTTATTGGCTGTATAGAGATAGATATGGCAAGAATGAAGATGCTACCCAGATCTCAATATTTACTTGGGCTTTTCATAGCCAATAAACTTTTCAAAAAACTTGCTACCATATTTAAAGAATAATGGGTAAAGGGAAAAAACACAAGGATAGAGTAGGGGGATGACACCTTACCAGGTCCAATATATAAAGAAGGCTTGGGATCGCCCAGTTATATTGAGCAAGTTCCTTAGAGATATTCAGCATGGTCCTTCATGGTCAGGTATAGTCACCATGTGAACGCAACCTTATGAGGTACTTCCACAGGATCTTTGTAGCCCATTCATTATTATAAACCTGAGGATGTAAAGACGAATGGATACCCATTTTTAAAAGTAGCCTCCAGACATCTTCAAATCCATGTCGGGTCTGGGCAATGAATTTTCTTCTCCCCATTCTGACCACTAAACTGGAAATTCAGAAACATCTCTGGTAGAGCCACAAGGGCTGCATGTTATACATAGGGGGAAAAACTTTCAAAATCACTTATGTCTCATTTTCAGAAATGATTGAGGCATGTATGATCTGAATTTCCATTGACTTTCAGTGGGACTTAGGCTCCAAGAATCTAAATCCCATTTTCAGAAGGGACTTAGGCTATGTCTACACTTAAACTGCTACAGTGGCATAGCTACAGCGCTGCAGCTGCGCTGCTATACTATTTTCAGTGTAGACACTGTGTATGGCCACACAGCAATTAAACACCCGGGGCTGTCCTGGGTCAGCGGACTCCAGCTCACAGGGACTGCTGGGCTGTAAAATTGCTTTGTAGACATTTGGGCTGGAGCCCAAGGCCTGGAACTCCATGTTGGGGGAGGGTCCCAAAGCCCAGGCTCCACGCTGAGCCAAAAGTCTACACAACAATTTTTAACCTTGCAGCCTGAGCCCACGAGCCTGAGTCAGCTGACCCGGGCCAGCCACGGTATATCATGACTTTAGTAAGGCTTTTGGTACTGTGTCCATGACCTTCTCATAAACAAACTAGGGAAATACAATCTAGATGGAACTACTATATGGTGGGTGCATAATTGGTTGGAAAACCATTCCCAAAGAGTAGTTATCAGTGGTTCACAGTCAAGCTGGAAGGGCATAACGAGTGGGGTCCCGCAGGGATCAGTTCTGTGTCTGGTTTGGTTCAATAGCTGCATCAATGATTTAGATAATGGCATAGAGAGTACACTTATAAAGTTTGAGGACCATACCAAGCTGGGAGGGATTGCAAGGGCTTTGGAGGATAGGATTAAAATTCAAAATGATCTTGACAAACTGGAGAAATCATCTGAAAAAAACAGGATGACATTCAATAAGGACAAATGCAAAGTACTCCACTTCGGAAGGAACAATCAGTTGCATGCATACAAAATTGGAAATGACTGCCTAGGAAGGAGTATTGTGGAAAGGGATCAGGGGGTCATAGTGGATCACAAACTAAATATGAGTCAACAGTGTTGAACTGTTGCAAAAAAAGCAAACCTAATTCTGGGATGTATTAGTAGCGGTGTTGTAAACAAGACACAAGAAGTAATTCGTTCACTGTACTCCACACTGATTAGGCCTCAACTGGAGTATTGTATCCAGTTCTGGGTGCCACCTTTCAGGAGAGATGTGGACAAATTGGAGAAAGTCCAGAGAAGAGCAACAAAAATGATTAAAGGTCTAGAAAATATGACCAATGAGGGAAGATTGAAAAAATTGGGTTTGTTTAGTATGGAGAAGAGAAGACTGAGAGGGGACATGATAACAGTTTTCAAGTACATAAAAGGTTATTTCAAGGAAGAGGGAGCAAAATTGTTCTCCTTAACCTCTGAGGATTGGACAAGAAGCAATGGGCTTAAATTGCAGCAAGGGTGGTTTAGGTTGAACATTAGGAAAAATTTCCTAATGGCCAGGGTGGTTAAACACAGGAATAAGCTGCCCAGGGAGGTTGTGGAATCTCCATCATGGGAGATTCCACAAGAGCAGGTTAGACAAACACCTGTCAGGGATGGTCTAGATAATACTAAGTCCTGCCATGAGTGCAGGGGACTGGACTAGATGACCTTGAGAGGTCCCTTCCAGTTCTGATTCTATGCCATGGGTCTTTTATTCTAGTCTAGACGTAACAACTCTCTACAGTGATGGGAGGGGCTCTGCCGTTGCTTTAGTTAATCTTCCTGAGAGGCAGTAGTTAGGTTAACAGAAGAATTCTTCAGTTGTCCTAGCATTTCCTACACTGGGGGCTGGGTTTTCTTAACTACATCACTCAGGGGTGTGGATTTTTCACACCCCTGAGTGACAAAGCTGGGCCGATCTAACTTTTTAGTATAGACCTGGCCTAAGTCTTCTAAGTGGAGCTGGTCAGAAAATAGGGAGGATTGGGAGTTTCTTTGGAAAAGTTTCACTTTTCATCAAAAAAATGAAAACAGGAAAAATTCAACTGAAAAAGTTCAATCTGAAAATGGGAGGAGGTGTTGCCTTGTATATTAAAAATGTACACACTTGGACTGAGGTTGAGAGAGAAATAAGAGACAGACTTTTTGAAAGTCTCTGGGTAAGGATAAAAGGGGTAAAAACCAAGGGTGATGTTATGGTAGGGGTCTACTACAGACCACCTAACCAGGAAGAAGAGGTGAATGAGGCTTTTTTCCCTGCCTGTCCTTCCTGAGCAAGCTGTGTCCTTCTATACCAATATTCCAGTCATGTGTATTATTCCACCAAGTCTCCGTGATGCCAGCTATGTCAAAAGCTGTGTGTATTTACTAGCATTTCAAGTTCTTCCTGCTTATTCCCCATACTTCTCACATTAGTATACAGACATCTAAGATACTGATTTAATTCCCCCTACCCCAGTTCTGTCTTCTCTCCCTTATTTCTGCTATAACAGCCCATGCTCCCCACAGATTCTGACCCTTCTTCCAGGTCTCTGTGTTTTTGACTTATCTGTGGGCTTTGGCCATCACCTGCCCCTGTTGAACCTCATTTAAAGTCTTCCTCACTAGATTAGCCAGTCAGTAGCCAAATATGCTCTTCCCCTTCCTCGATAGGTGGACCCCATCTCTGTTTAGCAGTCATCCTTCCTGGAACAGCATCCTGTGGTCAAGGAAGCCGAAGCCCTCCTGGCGTCACCATCCTCACAGCCAGGCTTTCACCTCCAGGATGCATCTGTCTCTGCCGAGAATCCCTACCCTTGACTGGAAGAACTGAAGAGACCATCACCTGCGCTCCCAACTCCCTCACCCTTACTCCCAGAGTCCTGTAGTCACTTCTGATCTGCTGAGGGTCATACCTCACAGTATCATTAGTGCCACATGGATGAGTAGCATGGGGTAGTAGTTAGAGGGCCAGATGATCCTCGACAATCGCTCCATGACATCTTGGATACAAACCCCTGCAGGTAGCATACCTCCCGGGATGCCATGTCAGGGCCATAGCTGGGTGCCCCGTCCTCCTCAGAAGAGAGTTTCCAACCACCACTATCCTATGTTTCCTCCTGGGAGTGGTGGCTGTGATCCTCCCAGCCTTGGGAGTACATGGACTATGCATGGTCCTAGATTACGTTAGACCATTGGGTACTATGCATGGTAGAACTGGGATTCAGTTCCTCCTCTCCCTCCCACCTCCTTTCCCTGTCCCTCTTCAAGGACCCCTCTCATGAGCAACTCTTAATGCAGGAGGTGCAGATGTTCCTATTGGCAGGGGCAATAGAGGAGGTTCTACAGGAGCTAAGGGGCAGAGGGTTTTACTCCTGGTACTTCCTTATACTGAAAGCCAAGGGGAGGGGGGTCTCGGACTCATCCTCGACCTGCGCAACCTCAACAGGTTCATGAGGAAACCTAAAGTTTTGTATGGTCTCTTTGGCCACCATTATACTTTCCCTGGATCCAGGGGATTGGTATGCCACTCTCGACTTGAAGGATGCATACTTCCATTTTTCGATAGTCCCCTCCCACAGTAGGTTCCTCAGATTTGTAGTGGGCTGCACTCATTACCAATTTACAGTCCTCCCCTTTGGCCTGTCAGCAGCCCCTTGAGTATTCAGCAAGTACATGGCAGTCATAGCCACCTTCCTGAGAAAAAGGCAGGTGCAGGTATTCTCGTACTTCGACGACTTGTTAGTCAGGGGCCGCTCCAAGGCACAAGTGGAACAACATGTCCTCATGATTAGGTCCACCTTTGACAGGCTGGGTCTCCTGCTGAACATATAAACATCAACTCTATGCCACACTGTGATATTCTGTACATGGTGGGAACACACTACCCCCCCCCACCAGTGTTCATCCTCATAAAATGATTGTGTGGTATCCAATGCAAAGTTTGTCATGTCGTGTGTCTTTGGAAGGCTCATGATGCACTGAGCATTGTTGTTATAGTGATGTTTTAGTAACTGTTGTTACAGTAATGTTATTGTAATGTTATAGGTTATAATTTCATATATATAGCTATGAGGCTGAAAATGTGTCCTCATGGCTTAAAGCAAGCCCAGGCAAAAACTCCCCAAGAGCAGAGGGGCAGTTCACACCTCATCAGGGCATGTATGGGACAAACCCAGCCCAGCCTAACAGGAACAAAAGACACTGGCCTAGGCAACAACAAAGGATCTGTTGGACTCTCGAGTGAGTCACCCCCCTTCCTTTGGTCAGTTTGGGACTGTGATGAGATAGTGCTCACCTGACTCTGAAGGGTGGGGGGCAAACCCAAGAGGGAAGAAAGAACATGATAAAAGGATGAGATGTTTGCCATGCTCTTCCTTTCTCTTCCACCTCCATCTACAGACATCACCACAGAGTGACTGAAGCGCTGAAAAAAGGGGAGAGCCTGGCTGAAGCGCAACCAGCCAGCCTGTGGTGAGAAGCATTTAAGTTTGTAAGAGCCCTGAAAGTGTTAAGATCAGCTTAGAATGCATTTTGCTTTTTTTTCATTTGACCAAATCTGACTTATGTTTTGACTTTTAATCACTTACAATCTATCTTTGTAATTAATAAATCTATTTTGTTTATTCTACACGAAGCAGTGCATTTGGTTTGAAGCAGGTCAGAGACTCCCCTTGGGATAACAAGCCCGGTACATATCAATTTCTTTGTTAAATTGATTAACTCATTTAAGCTTGCAGCGTCCAGCAGGCATAACTGGACACTGCAAGATGGAGGTTCCTAGGGTTGTGTCTGGGACTGGAGGTATTGACTAGTGTCATTCAGTTGTACAATCCAAGGAGCAGCTTACATGCCAGAGGCTGTGTGAGAACAGCCCAGGAGTGGGGGTTCTCACAGCAGAGCAGGGTAAGGCTGGCTCCCAGAGTCAAGGACTGGAGTGACCTAGCAGATCACTGGTCCAGATAATACCAGAGGGGAATGTCACACCCACTCACAGAACAGAGTTTGTAGGGGCAGTGTTACGTTCAAGACAAGCCAGAGCTTTCCTGCCAGAATCTCATTTTCAGAGAATCCACGACATTATAGTTAGGTTCGCACAATACCCCACTACTACAGCAAGGAATTCCTTGAAGCTCCTCGGACACATGGTGTCTTGTACGTACGTAGTGCAACATGCAACACTGAGGGTCGGACCTTTCCAGGCCTGGCTGTCATTGGCGAATCGACCAGGCAGGGATAGTCTGGACAAGGTAGTCGCACTCCCAACGCAGGTTCTTGAGTCTCCCCAGTGACTTGAGTCTCCCCAGTCTCGATTTGCAAGCGGTGTGCATGGGGCTCTCCTTTTCCAGGCCATATCCCTCATTGTGTCTGGTCACTGACGCGTCAGCGATGGGGTGGGGAGCGCATCTGGGGGACGTCAGGACTCGGGGCCCCTGGTCCCAAGCAGAGCTCTCACTTCACATCAACATCAGGGAGCTGAGGGCAGTTCGTCTCGCATGCCAGACCTTCCAAGCTCAATTGGAAGGGAGATGTGTGTCAGTTATGACAGACAGTACAACAGCGATGTTTTATGTAAACAGACAGCGTGGAACACACTCCTTTCCTCTATGTTGGGAATCCCTCAAGCTTTGGGACTTCTGCATAGCCCACTCAATACATTTGGAGGCATCCTAACTTCCGGGATCTCACAAGGAGCTGGTGGACCATCTCAGCAGATCATTCCACAACTATGAGTGGTCCATTCGCCCTGATGTGATGAACAACATTTTCCAACAGTGGGGAGTTCCCCACATTGACTTGTTTGCCACAAAAAGCAACAGGAAATGCCTGCAGTTCTGCTTCTTCCTGAATTACAGTCTGGGCTTGCTCACAGACACATTCCTCCTTCCCTGGAAGGACCACCTGTTCAATGCGTTCCCACCTATTCCACTCATCTACAAGGTTCTTCTCAAGATCCAGAGAGAAGGAGCCTCAGTGATACTTTATAGCACCAACCTGGCCCTGCCAGCACTGGTACACCTTGCTTCTGGAGCTGTTAGTGACACCCCAGTCACTCTACCCTTAGTTCTGGACCTGATCACCCAGCACCATGGTCGTCTCCAGCATTCCAATCTCAAGTCTCTCTACCTTATGGCTTGGAAGCTTCATGGTTAAACCCAGTAGCGCTGACATGCTCAGAAACTGTTAGGGAGGTACTCCTTGGCAGTAGGAAACTATCCACCAGGGCTACCTAGCTGACCAAGTGGAAGAGATTCTTGATCTGGTGTTCAGAGTCGTACTTCTCTGACACTATCATCAATATCCTTTATCTTGGACTCTCTGCTCCATTTAAAGCAGCAGGACATGTCAGTCTTGTCGATAAAGGTTCCTGGCCATCATTTCGGCCTTCCACCCAGGAGTGGCAGGCCACTCAGTCTTTGTTAACCTGATGGTTGGTCGTTTTCTCAAAGGGTCTTGACAGGTTATACCCTCAAGTTTAGCAACCGATCCGGACTTGAGAGCTTAATCTGGTGATTTCAAGACTCGTGGGCCCCCCACTTTGAGCCCATAGCAACATGCTCATTGCTCAATCTGTCATGGAAGGTAGCATTCCTGGTCGTAATAACCAGCTAGGAGGGTGTCTGAGCTTAAGGCCCTTACTTCTGACCCTCCTTACACAATTTTTTAAAATAAGGACAAAGTGCAGCTTTGGCCTCACCCAGCGTTTCTCCCAAAGGTCGTCTCTCAGTTTCATGCCAATCAGGGCATTTTTCTCCGAGTCTTTTTCCCTAAGCCACATGCTAATAGCCGGGAGCAAAGACTCCCTTTCCTGGACGTTCGGCGGGCTTTGGCCTTTTATATTGAGCAGACAAAGCCGTTTTGTGATCGAACCAGCTGTTTGTCGCAGTAGCAGACAGGATGAAGGGCCTCACAGTGTCTTCTCAAAGAATTTAATTGCGGATCATGTCTTTTATCCGGGCATGTTGCGATTTGGTAAAGACACCTGCCCCCACACTGATGGCACATTCTACAAGGGCACAGGCCTCCTTGTCGGCATTCCTGGCCCAGGCTCCAATCCAGGAGATCTGCAGGGCAGCGACATAGTCGTCAGTCCACACTTTTACTTCTCATTATGCCATTACCCAGCATGCTAGGGCCAATGCAGCATTCGGCAGAGTGGTGCTTCTATCAGTGATTCCATGAAGTCCGACCCTGCCTCCTCGGTAAGGTTCGCGGGTCACATACTTGGAATCGACATGAGCAAGCATTTGAAGAAAAAACAGTTACCTACTTCTCGTAACTGTTGTTCTTCAGGATGTGTTGCTCATGTCCATTCCAAGACTCAACCACCTTCCACTCTGTCAGAGTAATCCAGCCAGAAGGAACTGAAGAGCCGACAGGTTGGCAGGGCCCTGTATGTGGCGTCATGAAGGCACGACTTCTGGTGCTGCCTGAGCTGACTAGAGGAAAAACCTTCCGGCGACTCTGCACGCAGCACGCACCCACCTACTTGGAATGGACATGAGCAACACATCTCAAAGAACCACAGTTACGAGAGGTTGGTAACTGTTTGGTTTTTTTTAGGACTACTAAAACTTTGTCTGGCAATCTTGTACTCTGTAGAGTAGGGAAAGCTTTTCTGCAAAGTTGGAAGAAAATTTGTCAAACTGTTTTTAAGATACTGGACATTAGAAAGTTACCCTGATCTGAAATTTTCACCCTGCTCTGTTTGTGTTGCTTTAACTCAAAAATGTCTTGTTAGTACTCCTTTGAACTTTCCATATATCTCAATTCCCTTGAAAACATATGCATAACTGAAAAAATAGGTATAATTAAGCAAAGTTATTAACTATTCTACATACTGTAGTTCTTAAAGTTAGAGCAGTGTGCCCACCAACAGATGGTAGCTTAGAGAGAACTTAAGAGCACTGCGGTACCTCAATATTATAAGTTTACCTTCGCTTGCATAGTAGAGACCTGTGGTTTTGGGTCTAAGCTCTGAGGCTTCTGGTCTTGGTTTTGCCAGTTTGTGTGGTATAGCTACTAACTGTGTTTGTGTTTGTAGCCATGGACTTATTGTAGAATGGTGTCCAGGGGATGTACTCTGCAAAGTATGAAGAAAATAGGTAACACTGATTTTGAGCTATGGGTACAGCTGGGCAATTTTGGAGGGGGCGGGGGAGCACATAGTAAATTCAGTGAAAAATTCATTTTGGGGGGCACTGAAGTTCAGCCAGAAAAAATTTTTTTTTTCGTCAAACCATTTCATTTTGACCATTTAAAAATGAAATGTTTCAACTTTTTGTTTCAAAACTTTTATACAAAAATAAAGGTGAACAACACCAAAAAAAAGACCCAACATGAAATGAAAAACTAAAAAAAAAAAAAAAGTTTCAGGTTGTATGAAATGTTTTGTTTGGTCCAAAATGATTTTTTTCAGATTTTTCATTTTGTCAAGGAAACTGAAAACAATTCAGTGTCAGTTCTAAATGAACGAAATTTGTTGGGGTAGGCGTGTTACATTTTGGCTCCTGAACCAAAAATGTATTTATTCACCCAGCTCTAGTAACATATTATTTTTAAAAAAAATGACCTGGAATATGGAGCACTTCAGGAGCAGCACCATCATTAAATTTTCATTCAGAGTTCCATTATTAGTTCTAAATTCACTTACCTTGTAATTTTGGCCAGGAAAAGTACTTTGGTGATTAGTTTCTGGGTAGACTAGAATTTTGTATTGTTTATTTAACGTTTGAAGGCAATTGGTGAAACCATTTTTAAATTACAAATAATATTTGACCCAGATTTTAACTTTTTAAAAAAAAATTTAAAAAGCTTAATTGCAAAACATTGCATATAATTACATATAATTAAAATCTATGACAGAGGCTAATTACATTTTTAAGAATCTTAACTTGATAAAAATATCTTATTCATGAGATATATTATGGATACTTAATGAAGTGTTTCTGGTATGACGCCAAGTTTATGAAGTTTGTTAACATGGAAAAGTTGCACGGGTATAACTTGAGGAATGAAACTAAACTGTTTACTTGGATTGGAAGCAGGAATCACCTTTTCTTCTGCATAGAGCTGGATGAAATTTTGAGGACCACCAAATTCAGGATGAATTCAGCAAATAGCTTTGCATGGAAAAAAATGGATTTTTTTTTATGTCAGAATGATGCATTTTGAACATTTCAGAATGAAATATTCCAACTTTTCATTTTGAAACAATGCTTTGTTTAGAAATTTGGCTATGTATTAAAATAATATAAACAGCATGGGGAGGAGGTGAACAAGAACAGCTCCCAGACTGCTGCGCTGGGCATCACAACATGGGGAGTAGATGGCCAGCCCTCTGTGGAAAAAGAAGTGGTTCGGGACTATTTAGAAAAGCTGGACGAGCACAAGTCCATGGAGCCGGATGCGCTGCATCCGAGAGTGCTAAAGGAGTTGGCGGATGTGATTGGAGAGCCATTAGCCATTATCTTTGAAAACTCATGGCGATCGGGGGAGGTCCCAGATGACTGGAAAAAGGCTAATGTAGTGCCCATCTTTAAAAAAGGGAAGGAGGAGGATCCTGGGAACTACAGGCCAGTCAGCCTCACCTCAGTCCCTGGAGAAATCATGGAGCAGGTCCTCAAGGAATCAATTCTGAAGCACTGAGAGGAGAGGAAAGTGATCAGGAACAGTCAGCATGGATTCACCAAGGGCAAGTCATGCCTGACTAATCTAATTGCCTTCTGTGATGAGATAACTGGCTCTGTGGATGAAGGGAAAGCAGTGGGCGTGTTGTTCCTTGACTTTAACAAAGCTTTTGACACGGTCTCCCACAGTATTCTTGCCAGCAAGTTAAAGAAGTATGGGCTGGATGAATGGACTATAAGGTGGATAGAAAGCTGGCTAGATTGTCGGGCTCAACGGGTAGTGATCAACGGCTCCATGTCTAGTTGGCAGCCGGTGTCAAGTGGAGTGCCCCAGGGGTTGGTGCTGGGGCCGGTTTTGTTCAATATCTTCATAAATGATCTGGAGGATGGTGTGGATTGCACACTCAGCAAGTCTGCAGATGACACTAAACTGGGAGGAGTGGTAGATACGCTGGAGGGTAGGGATAGGATACAGAGGGACCTAGACAAATTGGAGGATTGGGCCAAAAGAAATCTGATGAGGTTCAGCAAGGACAAATGCAGAGTCCTGCACTTAGGACGGAAGAATCCCATGCACCGCTACAGACTAGGAACCGAATGGCTCGGCAGCAGTTCTGCAGAAAAGGACCTTTGGGTTACAGTGGATGAGAAGCTGGATATGAGTCAACAGTGTGCCCTTGTTGCCAAGAAGGCCAATGGCATTTTGGGATGTATAAGTAGGGGCATTGCCAGCAGATCGAGGGACCTGATTGTTCCCCTCTATTCAACATTGGTGAGGCCTCATCTGGAGTACTGTGTCCAGTTTTGGGCCCCACACTACACGAAGGATGTGGAAAAATTGGAAAGAGTCCAGCGGAGGGCAACAAAAATGATTAGGGGACTGGAACACATGACTTATGAGGAGAGGCTGAGGGAACTGGGGATGTTTAGTCTTCAGAAGAGAAGAATGAGGGGGGATTTGATAGCTGCTTTCAACTACCTGAAAGGGGATTCCAAAGAGGATGGGCTCTAGACTGTTCTCAGTGGTAGCAGATGACAGAACAAGGAGTAATGGTCTCAAGTTGCAGTGGGGGAGATTTAGGTTGGATATTAGGAAAAACTTTTTCACTACGAGGGTGGTGAAACACTGGAATGTGTTACCTAGGGAGGTGGTGGAATCTCCTTCCTTAGAAGTTTTTAAGGTCAGGCTTGACAAAGCCCTGGCTGGGATGATTTAGTCGGGGATCGGTCCTGCTTTGAGCAGGGGGTTGGACTAGATGACCTCCTGAGGTCCCTTCCAACCCTGATATTCTATGATTCTATGATAACGAAAGGGTAAAAACACCTGGAAACCAAACAAAACAAAATGAAAAACCAAAAATATTTAATTTTGGATTGAAAGCACCTTTTGAAGCTAACTGAAAACTCAGACAAAATGTTTTTAGTTTGGATTTTTTTGGTTTCATATTAGGGTTTTTTAAATCCAAAATGAAATTTCTGTTTTTATTTAATCAAGAAAATTGAGGGAAAAAATCAGTTTTGGTTCAAAACTGAAATTTGTTCAGATTTTTCAGTTTAGCCCTGTGGTGGGGTGTCCAATCCCCTGCTGGTTCAGCAGCGGTTAATCCCATTCTGCGGGCCAAAGAAGCCACTGCTCCTCAGCTCTGCTGGGCATGGTCCAGCTGGAGCCTGAATATGAAAGGGAGCAACTCAGCTCAACTGGGACTGACCGCCGAAGAGAATGGAGGTGCATTGCAGGTTCCTGCAGAGGGACTGCTGACACTCCAGGATGCAGAGGCCAGCCAGACTGCAACAACCAATGACTCCCAGGCAACCGACGCCGCAGAAGGAGGAGAGGCCGTGGAACCCCCAAGATAACAATCTGCAGAGGAATGGATAGGAAGTAATCCAGGGGAATTTAACAAGAAACCGGTCATAGAACCGGGGTTTGGCTCAGTATGTTTCGGCAAGATCCCTGCCACCACCAGGGCCCTGGGTTGGGACCCAGTGGAGTAAGAAGGTCCGGGTCCCCCTACCCGGGCTGCTGCCATCCTGAGGTGGCAGCCCATCTCGCCACCCACCCCAGCCATCATGCCACTCCGCCCTTCTGCTCAAGGGTAGCCCTATTGACTCTGGCCACTAGGCCATACTGTCCTGATGAGGGGGCAGCCCTATGGATTGTGGTCACTAGACCACACTGCCCTGCTGCTCAAGAGTAGTTCTACTGACCCTGGCCATTGGGCCTCACAGCCCCGATGAGGAGGGCAACCATCTTGACTCTGGCCACTAGGTAATGCTGCCCTTGAGGGACGGCACCCTGCTGACCCCAACCATTAGACCATACTGCCTGGAAGCCAAGGGTGGTCATCCAGACTCAGCCACGGGGATATAATGCTCCTCTATCCCCCAAAGGGTGACAAGGTGTACCTGCCCCATGACAGGCCCTCACACTGAAAAATCAGTTATTCACTCAGCTCTAGTTCTGTGTTTGTACAGCACCTAGTACAGTGGTTCCTGAGCTGTGACTGGAGCTCCTGGGCACTACAGTAATACAAATAATAAGATATAGTTTAACCAGTGCAAAAGGCTGCAAGGCCACTTTTATTTCGGTATAAAAGTGACTGATTTTGGTTTAGCTTAAATCGACTGGTTTGATTGGCTTAAGCCAATCAAAATAAGCTCCTCTTGTACTGAAATGAGAGTGTCCACACAGCCTTGTGCACTGCTGTAACTGCCAATTTAAAAGTCAATTCAAATGTTTCACTGTAGCTTTCTCACATAGATAAGTCTGAAGTCCACATGGCCTGGTGAGTGCTTTATACGGTATATGCAGGGCAAGGATAAAGTGGAAGGAAATTGTAACCTTGTGCATCATTCCTAAACCCTGCAGGCCACACAAAAAAGTCAAAGCCGGGGGCCCAGAGAACTTGAGAGTTCCAAACTGATGTGAGACAAGAAGAGCCAGTGATCTTGCGAAGCTTGTGAACTCTGAAGGGCTATGTCAGCTGTGAGTAGCCAGAATCCTATTGGTCTCCCAAACTGGGAGAGGCTGGGGGAGCCTGGGGTATTGTACATTCTCTAAGATCTGTGTTCAGCTTGTATTTTGTTTTAAAAATAAGGAAATTAACAGACAAAAAGTTTTAGGCTTAGGGTTATTATTTATAATAAGATCAGTGAGCATGGTGCCAGTCCAACTCAGAACACTGAAGAATATAAAGTATTCAAAAAAATTGAATAAGTGACCTGAGGAACACTAAACTGAGAGGGGTTCTTGCAGGTGTGGAGAAAGCCATTTTGATGTTCACAATGGACTTTCACATATTTGGCAGTATATAACATTAAGCTAGCATATTATGGTGCGTAAAATTCCAGTGCAAGTCAATCAGAGTATGTCCTGTAGAATACTTATGGAACATGCAACTGTGGAATAAGGATCGGAAATTTCAAAACCAATGCATAACTGTGAAGTAGTTAGAGGCGAGCTGTGCAAGATGTTCACAATGAAACCAGAAACCACATGAAGCTTGCCTATTTTGAGGGTTTGCTGAACATTCAGAACAAAGACTGTGTTCACCGAAAGATTTGCTCAAGTTCACAAACCTGTCAGCTGATGCTGGGTTCGTTCCCAAATAAATCTGGGCTCATTTATAGTGCTGTATAAAAAATCATATTAAATTGGGGGTTTCACATGGCTATGGTATTAAACCGGGTAGAATTCAGTGGCTTTGACTGAGGGTTGGTGTGATATTTTGAGTTCATTAGCGCTTGAAACTCAAAATGAAACTCAACGGATGCAAACACTACCCTATTCTGCCCCACAACCTGGAACCAAAGACAAAGTTCACAGGAATCCTGCAAATGTGAATGGCTGGATTCTGTACAGATCTAAACTGTCTGTATTTTAAATGAAATAAAACCCTGTTGTTCTTTAGCACTGAAGACAGAGAGAGAGTGTATGCGTGTCAGCACTGACGTGTGTGTGTGAGTGAGAGAGATTTGAAAAATGGACCTGGCCTTGCATGTCTAAGCAGAGTATTCATTGTGTTGCAAGAGCAAGGCTTATACATAGAGCTGCATGATGAGACTGCCTGCCTGCATTACTATGTCTCTTACTGATAACCTCTGATTTTAATGTGCATCAGAATTCACCCGCAATTTATTTTTGAGAGGGGGGAACTATTTTGGACCAGGTTTTCAGAATAGAAAGACACTGTTATAGGCCTGGTTTTTGTAACCACTTGCTCTGAGTTTCTTCTGTGAATCAGTAGTAAATTCAGCAGTGTTGCTCTATGAAAGGATAACATTCCTCATTCCTTCCATGTAAGGAATTTCATATTGTAACTTATTTCCTGCACTCCATTTATTTTGAACCATTATTCGGCCCACTGCTCTGTATGTATTTAAATGAACCACAAACATTTATAGGACATTTTTAACATACACAGATCACTTTTTGCAGATTGTATTGTGGTAGGTATTTAGGGATCTACGGTTATATCAGTTTTGCCTGATATTTCATAATTATTCATATCCAGAAGTGCTATCAGCCATTACAGAGCATTAGCAGTGTCAGTATAAGCTCTCTTCACCTTCTTCAGTCTGGGTTTTATTTGAAAAGCAGACATGCAGTCCCCAGTGAGAATTAAAGTAGAAGCATTAGCTTGCAAAATATATGCCAATGAGCTAATGATTCTGACACTTCCACAATACGAGCTTTACATGAAGGCATGCAGACAGCAAAGTCTGTTTTTCTATCTCATATTTTTTTTAATGGCTAAATGTTTGTAGGAAACAAAATGGATTTATTTTGCTCAATCCAGGGTATAATATCAGGACTTATCCGGTTCCGGGCCCCAGGGCTTCAGACAACTAACAAAACACATCTTACTTCTGCTCTGCTAGTTCTCTGTTATGCTTTTCACATGCAGGGAGAAAGAGTAAAAGCATAACCCAACTGAATAAAGCAGCATGGCCTGCTATTCTTTGCTTATGAAGCATCACATGATAGGCACCAATTTAAGAAGAACCCCCACCTGTGGTATGTATGTATGTCAGAATCAAGCAATTTCATATACTATAGATGGATGTTTATGTCCCTCTCTGGTGATTGGTAGAACACAAGAGTATGTTAAAAATTGTAGAGTTGCATCAAAGTATGTTTTCATTAATTTTTTTAAATAGTCCTATGATTTTATGCCACATTTTTTTAAAAAAGGATACTGCAACCGATGTGTTTTTTGTTTTGTTTTTTCAGGGACTGTAGCGTTTAAAATATGTTGCTTTGATATATGGAAAAACTATATTGAGGTTCTTACTATAGAATTAAAGCAACAGTTTGTCTTTTCACTATACAGTCACTGTTTATATATGTATTGGGAGAGGGCTGCCTGCCATGACAATGTAAAAAAAATAATCCCCTTTCTAATAAAAATAAGATGTTCTTTAAACAAGAAGTTAAAGGAAATCTATTCCCCTCTCCCTCGACCTTTCAGACTGTGATGAGCATTAGACCAATATTGCCAATTATACGACAATCATGTTGGAGAGATTATGAGCACTATATTACAGTTGGGATTTCAAATAGAAGCTTTTGACCGTAAGAGTTAGAACGAAGTATTGATTACAATGCATTTTTGTTACTTTTTCTACAGTAACTGCCTGGAACAAACACCTGGCATTCAAAACATTCCAGATATAAGAACGTTCCCGTGACTATAAATATTTTTTAGATATCTTGTACCCACTGCATCTAGCCTATCGTTGCCGTAAAGAGATAGAAAGCTGATCTGATGAGGGTAGTGCATTTGTAATATTGTTGAGCAATCTTTCTGATACTTGGACAAATCACTTCACCTCTCTGTGCGTCTCTTTGCCTTCATTGTTTGCATACTCTATTTTGATTGTAGGGTGTTTGGGGCAGGAACTTTCTCTGGGTATGTACAGTGCCTAGCATAACTGGGCCTCAATCTCAATGGGGACCTCTAAGCAATAATGTAATATAAATCATAATTGTTTGCTTGTGTTACAAGAGCCAGTACAATCAAGAAATCCACTTAAAATGCCAACTTTTGCAGAATCTATAATAATATTGGCAGTCTTTTGCATCTTGTAAGTAGCTGACTGGATGTAGTATAAACATTACTATTATTTGAACATAAACCAAGTAATTACATGGTCCTCAGTGTTCAAAAGTAACTAGCAATTTTGCAGGCCCAATTTGCGACACTTTAAATAGGCCTGATTTTCAGATGCTTAGACATTTCTAAAAATCTAGTGCCTTTAAAGGTGTCTCAAGTTAGTACCCAAAATCATTAATCACTTTGAAAATTGAAATTAACATCCCTAGTTGAGTTAGTTTCCTTTGTGTATTGAATTTTCCACACCAGTTGTTGTGTTTTCATTATAGCCTTGGAGGGAAGGCATTGATATTCAATGGAATCTTTATTGTACAGAAACTTTATTTTTAAAGTCTATCCCCATTTGCTGCAGAAGAAAAACCTGTGGCACCCTTCTACATTTGAAGAGCTACTTAACTTTAAGATGAAATGGTTCTGAAGTGCGTTTAAGGGCATTTACTTTAGACACTTTGTTTCTCTTTATTTTTATTCTTTTTATTGGGATTGACTAATGTTATTCATTAAACTAACAATTTCTCCCCTGCCTGTTCTTAAGTGTGACTTGTGACCTTGCAATCTGTGTATTTTGTCATCGCAATGTGTTACCATGGAACTGATTTTGATGTCATGAATAAGGGCATTGTGAATTTCCACATTCCCAAGCATATTTGAGACATAGGTTTGGAAACAAAAATGACTTCACCAGTTAAATATTGTTAGATCCTATAGTATATCAAAGGTAAGAACACTTGTGCACTATATTCCTTTCCATAGAAGAATCTAAGGTTAGGAATTTCAAAGCAGGTATATACAAGAGTGACAGTACAAATGTCATTTCACAAGATTAAATATTTTGTGAGAGCATTGAACTCTAACCCCTCTGTCACTGTAGGAAAAAAATCTTTCATACTGTTCAGGCAGATTATTTAATATACATCATATATAAAGAGGGAGAAAAAATATATATAACAACACTTGGCCCCCATTTGAATTTAACTCCTTGGCAACAATAGCTGCAGCAATGCAGCGTCAGGAAGCCAGACAGTTAAAGTAGTTTTCTGCTGAGATTGCAAACAGACAGAGGGAGGGAAATGTAGCATTGCTAATATTGAAGTTGGGAGTTATATCTGAGCATTTATGGCAAAACAAAGGCTTACACATGCATAAAAGAGAAATGCATTTTCATTGTGTGGCAGAGCCCGTGCATTGTAGTATTAATACAAAAAGAGAACAAGTTCCTGTGGCGACCTGCATATCAGCTTTCGGTGAACAGGAGGTTAAGAGAGTACAGTAGACCCCTCAATACAGGCTGTTTCACAGAGTGTCATATTCATCACAATAAAATGGTTGAGAAAACTTAAAAAGCCTGAAAAGCCTTAAAATAAGTAAAATACTGCATTGAGTAAAAAGTGCTAGACTGACATGGACATTCAATACATTTCATTTTTATTTGTTATGCTACCAATTTTTATTTGCTTAGATCAGTATTAAAAGATTGAAACGTCACACCTACCTTGTATTTAATGCTCTGGCTCAACACCACTTAACCCCTGGGCACTGGCCAAATATGTCCTCATTAAGTGGAACTTATGCTAATACCATTTTGATTAAGCAGCAGTCATCGATATTCATTCTCATTTGGCTAAATCAGTTCCCTGGAAGACATCCCATTAAGGGTTTTCCTGATTAAGTGGAATATATAAAGTATAAATTCACTGAGACAGATTATGATCACTGAGACTGATGACAGATTATGATAATTATACCTTACATATATTATAGCAATTTTTATCCCAAAGACTCCCAAAGTGCTTTGCAGCAACGCGCATAAAAGAATCACTTCACTTTCCACTGAAATATGACCTCTGGGATAGAAATGTAATAACCAATCTACATCAGCAATGGTACTGAAGTGATTTTAGGAGTGATTGTGTGGAATAATTTCCGTATCCTAATTCCATGATCAATTTCTTTAGGGAGGCAGAATGCAGTTAGGTGATGTGAAATCTGGACCGGAAAGAAACATCAGTGGGAGTTCTGCCTAGACTAGGACTGCACAATCAGGCCCAGAGTGAACGGTTAAAAGTTTTATTTTTTGAGGTTGCTAGCATGTATCTGGATGGAGAGAACCAGCAGTTTGATGGTGAATTATGTTAGCAGTTTGTTTGATTACACTGAAATGATCGATTCCTGTCATAGTTTGTTGCAACATATGTCATGATGATTTGCCATTTGTTTTCTATGAAGTACTCTAGGTGACACATTAGAGAGCACCCATTATACAAGGATGACAAAACTTTATTGCATGGTTATCAGAAGACAATTACTGATAATGGGTAATTACCTTGTAATTAGTGCCATTACATTTAGGGTAGGGTACTTTTGTTTAAATTAAGCATTTTTTAAGGTGCAGGCTGAAAGTACTGATTTCAATGGGAGTTAGGTGCCTAACCTGCTTACGTGCTTTTGAAAATCCCACAAGGTGCTTATCTACATATTTAGGTACCTGAAATTTTTGAAAATCAGCTTGAAGTCCTTCTGGTAAATCTCTATCGAACCTCCAGATAGGTACAGAATAGACCTGGCCCCGGACCTGAGCTAAAAGGACCTCTCTGAGAAGTGGAATGTTTCCTTGGCTGGTTCAATCCTTGGCCTTGCTAGTGAGACTACCAACAAGAGTGACAAGGTGGGTGAGAGAATATCTTTTATTTGACCAACTTCTATGGGTGAGAGAGACAAGCTTAGGAGCCACACAGAGCTCTTCTTCAGGCTCTAAAGCTTGTGTCTCTCACCAACAGAAAGTTGGTCCAATAAAAGTTATTCCCTCACCGACTTTGTGTCTCTAATATCCTGGGACTGACATGGCTACAGCTACACTGCATACCAACAAGAGTGTCAGTTAGTACTAACTTTTATCTGAACATATGGAAATTTATTCAAGACTGCCAACTTTTTTCACTTAAGCTACAAAACAGCTTGTAGGTGGTAACAGCTTTTGGTTCTCACCAGCAAAGACTAGATTCCAAACGGTGATCTCGAGGTCCAAGGCTTTCTCTCTCATTACTAGCTGCCTGGTCCATCCAGTCCCCCATCTTATGTTACTGAAAGGTAATGACTCTGCTGCTATAAAATGAAACATCTATAAATATGTTCTTCACCTTTCTGAGTTTTTCAGAAGCTGTTCTACTTTGAAGGAGAAGATGAACAAGAGACAGAAGAGGATATTTCTAATGGTCAAAACCAACGTCAAACCAAAAGGCTGCTTTGGAGGTATGCTGTATAGCTATAATGTCAGTGTGGATCCCTCCAGTTGTAGATAAACAGCCATCACCATTCTGAAGAGAAACTACATTCTGTATAATGCCGATGAAACCTAACAGGTAAAACTGTTTCACTGTGACACACACAAGCTTGGTGTAAACACTGTTCAGTTTTATGAAATGACTGTTTCGGACTGTTTGTATGCCTATGCCCAGAATGCGTTTCCAGTTACATGACAGCAAAGTGGAGTGTAAGAGACAAACTGAAAGACTTGAGAGTACTGCTGTAGGCACAGAGGTTTTTTTCCTATTCTGCAATCTGAAGGAAGGTGGAGAAAGCTACATGAGTTGAATTAAGTATTCTGTGTACGGAATATGACAATCTATAGAAAAATTACTTGAATAGTGATCAGGTTTAGAGGACAATGCCATAAGGATAGCAGAACTCTTTGACAATATAAGTTTCCTGTTGTATTGTTTGTTTAAGGGTTTGGTTCTGTAAGGTGTTAAACACTTTGGCCCCAGTGCAGCAAAGGACTTAAGCATATTCTTAATTTTAAGCACCTGAGTAGTTCTACTGAAGTTCTATAAAGCTCCTTAGGGTGATTTTTTTAAATGATGCTCCTCCCCTCATTATTATGCCATAGGAGAAAAAAAAATATATATATATAGTATATTTGCAAATACTGCAAAACTCACAAATAATTGCCAGGATTTGTTTGAATGAGACCATGAATTCACATTGGCTGTGCCTGTGAACCCTGGTGTTTGCTTTTCAAGAACAACTACCACTACAAATGTGGCTTCTATTAATTTGGTTCCAAGAATTTTTGTGGAAAGTGAAAATGTTGGGAATACTTGTGTCAATATGCATTGGCAGGTGAATGTATGTACATTTGGACAGTGGCTAATGGAAGGGGAAGCTAGAGAGAGAAATGCAGCTCTTCCTCCACTGCTAAAAGCATTGGGAGAGCTCCTCCTGCTTTCCCTGGCTTGTGGGAGAAGAGCTCTCCTCCTTCACAATTTCTTAGCTGGTGTGGTGGAAACCCTGTTTCAGTCAGCTACAACCGTTGCATTAGTATTTGTGTGAGAAGTGTTAGTATGGCCATCCTGTTAGCTCTGTGTGGGTTTGGGAGTCACCTCTTATGTAAGTTAGGTGACCAATCACAGCATATGAATAACAAATAAGAAACTGTCACAGCCAATAGGGTTGCGGCTCACGGGTTGGAAGAGATTTGCATAAACTAGTTCCTGAAAATGTTTGACCAACAAACAAAAGTTAAAATCTGCTTGTGGATGGTTTGCAAAGAGAAAGAGGCACAAATCCATGGATTAAACGGTTCTCAAAAGTTGGTCAACTTCAACAAGCACAACGTTGGGTAGGAATTAAAATGTGCTAACTAAGGACCTGATCCTCAAGTCACTGGGGCCGTGTGTTGGCATAGCAGTCAGCCCATGTGCAAGGAATTTCAGGATCAGAGCTTAAATCATAATGCCAATTCTTCAATATTTGTAGAAATTCATTGGGGTGGGAGAGATTAATTTTTATGTCATGTATTAATTTGAATGAGAATATTCATTGTACAATTTTAATTATTTTGTAAAACTCTACTAAAGTAAATCTGACTAGGTTAGCACCCATAATAGAACAGGCAGGCAAATTCAAGTGAACAAATTTATGTTAACAGACACCAATGTTCATAATGGTTAATGGCAGTGAACAGATATGTAGACCACTCCAGGTAAGGCCATTTAAATAGAATGATTGTCCCTTCTATCCAATGTTTAGAGTAATTGAAAGGCATTGCATTAAATTTGTTCTCTGGCAGTCATCCTAGATAAACTGGCATGGTTGATTAGTTGTGGACTCTACGGTATTTACATTAAAATAGCTTGGAAAATTAACCCTTTATTCTTGCCCTGAGTGTGCAAACACAATCCCTTCCGTCTGAGTTTTTAGCTGTATACTGGAGCATGCTGGTAGTTAGGACTTTCCCCTCTACGATTCCTCCTTCTCAATGGTGACAACTTTGTTTACCTAGAGGCAGCCTTCCAAGAGAACAAATTCCATTCTGTTTAAGGCAGTAGATGGATTTCCCTTGTACTGATTTCCTGGAACCTTCCATTACCTATGAAGTATTTCCTTTGTTAGCTAACTTTATGAGTTTACTTTATCTCTGCTTGGTACCAGAGTGATTCTGAAATCTGTGTTGAAGATGTGTAACAACGTGCTCCCACTACAACACATCCGCATTTTAACTCTGCATTTATTTGTCCCGGACCTTGCAAATAAAGAAACTTTCTGCCAAGTTTGGGCAAACGTTTTAAAAAGAAATATGAACCAACTCTCTCCAAGTTAGCAGAGCCTAATATGGTAGATCTGAGTAAGATAGTTTTTAATAATGTGACATTATTGCAGTGCCGCCTTAGAAGAGCCCTGTGCTCTGGCAACTTCTATGTGTAGCTCATCTCTGCCACCTGGATTCCATCCCTGGTCAGCACATGTTCTCATGGGTCAGAGCCACAGCATGCAGATGTTGCCACATCAATGTCCTGCTCAGATTTTACTGAACTTTCCATCTAAATCTTGGAATCTGAATCAGAATCCAAACTTCTTGTCACCAGTTCTCTCTGGGGATGCAGAAATTGTTTTAGGCCTGGTAAAAGGGGGTGGGGGGAAAAGCAAAGCTATTTTCAGTTACTGTCTTACTGTGCCTACTGATATAGGGAAAGATGTGTATCAGCACATTAGTTTTATAGTGACTGTGATAGGGCCTGGCTTTGCAAACTCTGAAAAGCCCACACTGACACACTTTTTATGAAGCCTGATTTTTCATACACTCCCTCCCTACCTTCCACAAAAAGAAACCAGCCCTCGGAAATTTCAAATACCATATGTCATCTCTGGATAGAATTTTTCAGGGAAGTTTGGGCAGGGGGGAGTAGTTTTAAACTTATCAAAGATGATTTTCAAAAAAGGAGCTCAAAGTTTGGCTGGTAACTCCATATTAAACACCTACCTGAATTTCCAAAGTCCTGAGCATTCACTAGCTCCTGTTCATTTTTTAGTTTCGTTTCCCATTCTGAAAATTTTAGATACTTTATTTTTTAATCCCAGTTGACTTTTTGAAAATATTCTTAAAGTGTTTTTGGCTCATCACATATCCAAAATGGAGTACACTACAAGCTCCACTTTTTGGTTGTTTGGTTGCCCCTGCTCAGGAGAATAATCTTTTAACATAGTTGTGGCTGGCTGGTTGGTTGGATTCTTTTGGTTTTTGTTTTGTTGCTTTTTATGTGGGGAGTATAAACACAAAAGTACACAATCTAAAGAGCATATGATAGAACATACAGTGAAGTAGGGAGGGAATAGATTAAGTGTAGATTCAGCAGGGCAGATATATAAAGAAGAGGCACAGAAATGCTCCACTTCTCCATCTTTCCCTGTTGACCTCTGATTCTACCCAGCCCAGCCTGGAAACAGGGTTAGGAAGATTTGTGGCCTGGAACGAAGCAGCAAAGCAAAACTGGGAAACTGATCATCTTGCTTGTTCTTTTGCCATTTGGGGCTTTTACTTGGACTGGCTTGGTCTTGACTCTACATAGGGGCTGTGGGGCCAAGTTGGAGAAATGTTCTTTAAATGCCTTATTTTGTTTCTTTTTGTTTTCCTCCCTCCATCCCCCATTAGTGGTGCCTTTGACTTCACTTGTACAGGGTGGTTTTCATGTTGATTAATTTTTGAATAAAAGTTGATAAATCTAAACTGCTGCTGACTGCAGGCTGAGCTGCTAAGTCAGGTGCAGAGGTAGGAGGAGACAGTGAAAAGCACAGAAGGACATGAGTTCAGGAAGGAGTGTGGAAAGGGATCGGGAGGGACTGAGACATATGGTAGGGATACAGAAGACTAGAGGAAGATATGAGGAGGATATAGGAAGTCATAGTCAGGAAAACAGAAAGGACAGGGTCTGTTTATCAAGATGAAACATTAAGGGCTGGATTTTCCTGTCCACTCCACTTACGTTGCACTGCACCAGTGCCATGATAGAGTAGGCCCCAGCTGCTCAACTTCTGCTGCAACTAACCAGCGCAAGAATAGGAAGCTCTTTGTGTGTCTCCAGCGGTCCGCTGCATCTGAACGGGTGGGGGGTGAATTGTGTCCTAAGACCCATATCATTTAAGGTGTTTAGACACCTAATTCCCATTGATTTCAACAGGCAGTAGGTGGCCTAAATACCTTTTGAGGATCTGGGCCCACATGTTTAAAATTTTCACTGTGGCCATAAATCTCCCGTCTCCTCCTCCACCATCCATGACCACCATATCTGACTCAGGGATAATTCCCCACCCCCTGCCATTATATTATAGATTTGTTAAAGTCTCCAGAAGGGCAGCCTAGTTTTGATGGCTCTCATAGCAGTATTTGGGGCTGGGCTATCCTCCTGCTGATCTTAGGTAAACACGAGTCTAATTTTTGCAACTTTTTTTCTAAAGGGAAATTCACTGCAGTTAAGCAGAGATAACGCTGACCATGTATTTGAGTCAACTCCAGCATGCACTCAAAAACAATAATTATGCTTTCTGTACAAAAATTGTACCCCATAAAAAAATTCAACTTTGAAAATGGCTGACAAAGGTTAAGGCATCCAACTACTTCCCTACTATATAATTCTCCTACACTCACTCTCCTTTCACTGTCACCATCCACTCGAATTTGTTTCCCTGAAATTTGCAAAAATATATGCAAATGTCAGAATAATAAATGACTAGGAGATTGTAAAATCCCACTTTCTATTTGAGGATTCCATTTCCAATCTGTTATAAAACTAACATATACTACTTATAACATTATTACCCCCTCAAAAAACCAATCTACACGCATTGGTTCTTACACAGTAGAGTTAACATTGTGTTTGCAAGCTTTATAAAGACTTATGTATACCAGCACCATATACCCAACACTCTTCATAACACAAAATAGGTGTAAAATCTTTATTAAGAAAGTGTAATATTGGGTGTTACTGTTGGAATATGTGTGTGTGTGTGTGTGTGTGTGTGTATATATATATATATATATATATATATATATTCATGTAATATGTTATAGGCTATTAAGGCCTAGTGAATGAAGTATGCATTGCGTTTTGGCAGCTAAAGCCAAAGGCTTCACACATTTGCAATTTGAAGACAGACGTCGATCCAGAGCCCTGACTTTTGAAGAGGTGTGTGACGCCAGCTCCCACACCTTATAATTAAAAGCGGACCTCGATTGGCCATCAAGATTTCGTTCTAATCTCCAGACTCTGGTGCAGTGTGAAAGTGGTGTGAACGTGGAATAAATAAGGTTTATTATCTGCCTGATCCCCAATCCCGTAGGGATGCCCCTGCTGCGGGTCTAACACTACTAGACCCCACTGAAAAACTCTTTCACTTGAAGTGTTATGTATGTGAATACATTAGTATCGGGTATGTTACTTGGCAGTAGCACATATACAGGTCCCAGAGTTTTTGAGATTGCATTCTGAGCAGATTCAGCACAGATATTACTTCTCTTCTTAGGCACAGTTATTTTCAGTTATTTCCAGTTTATTTCTTATTTAAGCTTCATGTAAGCCCACAAAAGTGTGTTTAAAAAAACTTTTCCTTTCTGTGTGAGTGTGTAAGCTTTTTCTTTTGTGCTGTGATTCTCTGTTGACATTAGTGTTGGAGATCTGATGTTCATCGCTATTTTATATAGATCTTTTACAGAAGGGCTGATGCAGTGGAGAAATTATGATAAATATACCTGGCCTTTTTTTTAAACTGTAGTTTGAGATTTTCAAAACAGAATAGACTATTTAGAGTGAAATTTTCAAAAATGAAAGTCAGTGGGACCTAAGTCATTTTTTAATATGGTATTTAGGCTCCTAAGTCACTTAGGCACTTTTGAAATTTTTACCTTTAGACTCTCAACTATCAATTATTTGAATGGAAGTTGTGTTAAATCCCTTGGTCATCTTTTAAAAATCTTGGGCTGAAAGTCTGAACCAACCTAGTAAATCTCATGGTAACTCATTGTGTTTACCCGGCAGACATCCATCTTTGAATGTTAAGATGATTTCCTTTCTGACTGACCTGGGGTTGATGGCAAGCACCTCACTGTTTTGTAGAAACCCCTGCTAATAGTGCCTGCAGGCTCCTTTTTTGTTTTTCTCAGGTGGGAGCATGGATGTTATAACATAGGGGTCTAAGTACAAGGGAGAAGAAATGGCTAAAAAGAGAAGGAGCTGCAAAAAAAGCAGCTGGAGGAAAGTGAGTCATCTAGTCTTGGCCCATGTAAACAAGTTTAGTTAAAATGAGAACTAACCAGAACCAAATCTTTTCTGAAGCAAAGGAAAGACCCAGTTTGGCAACCATTGCCTCCTACCATCATTGTGATACTCTGATTCAATCTTTTGCTCTTGGCCTCTTGCCAGTATTACTACCACTTATTATTATATGCAAAAGCTTACATGTACAGAATTGCAGCCACAGTTTTTAAAGGGCAGGTGGAGGTCCTTGGAAAAAGTCTCTCTTTGGGCTAGTTTTTCAAAAATGTGACTTCCATTTGTGTACATTTTGTGAGCACTCTGACCTGCACACAGAGGAGATGAATTCTAACACTTCTGTGTCTGACTTGTGTTTTGCATATGAAAATTCCGTCACTTACAGACTCAAGTGATAACGTATAGAAATTGTGCATGCACAAATAGAGACCATGTGGAGGCACTTGTGAACAGTTGGCTCTTTATGTCTTGTATACGGGTCAGGTAATTTTTACCAAAAGGGCATTTGGAGAATGGAAGCAGCTTTTTAATCATTCTATTCCATGTCTGCAAAAGTACTAAGAGTTAGGATGGATACTGCAAATTAAGGGTTAACTTTGTTACAGATGCGGGGAGTGGAGCGGGAGGACTGGAGACCCCAAAATTTAATAAGTGAATACTTAAAGATTAAAAATAGTGATTTAAAAAGAAAATGTTCTGTTTAAATGTTAAATGTTTTTAAAATCTGTAACTAAGCTATAATTATCCAGCTCCACTAGGGTATTCGGTGTATGAGTCATTGCTTCTTCTTTCAGATCATTCTGATTGAAGGTTGGCTCAAATCTATGAGATACCTCTAAAATGGTCATGCTCCTAGATAAGCCAATGGGAGCCCAGTGTGTGCATCTGCAGGCAGAAGTTAACCCAGGCCTTATGGTATGAGTAAAGTGCTTGGGAACCAAGAACTCCTGTGCTATAATCTGAATCCTAACTCCTCGTGCTTCAGCTTTTCCATTTCTAACATTGGGAATAATAACTACCCCACAGGCATGTTGAGCACAGAATAAGTAAATGATGCAATATGTTGTGGAGATGAAAATTAGAATATGACTAGGTACTATGCTGACTCTAGCATAATCATTATGGGAAGCATAAAGATGTGCGGATGGAAGCAATTATTAGCGAATCTAGTGTACTGCAGGTGGCAGTTGCTGTAAAGAGCCCTTCAGTCAGAATAAGATAATCTTATTCAGTGGTTTGTAGTAGGAATACAATGTATTATTGCTACTTAGGAGAGGCTCTGTTTGACTAAGCAAATACCATTAGAACCAACTATTTATAACTGAACACACTTGAATAAGAAACATGTGGGGAATAAAACTCTTGTTAGTTTATTTGTCCTAACTTAGCTGAAATGTAGCCCTGTAATTATGTACTGGATGTCAGGGACAGAGAAACTGGTGACCGCAAACACACTTCCTCATTCCTTCTCCTTCCTTCAGGAGTGGTTCGGATCAGGTATTCAGCTGAAACTGCCAAAATGCATATTTTCTTACCAGTTCACACGGAGCCATCTCCAAATATTTTTCACTTGGGTTCACGCTTCTTTTCCTTTTAGGAGCCTAGAAAAATCCTTTTATTAACCCATGTACCCGGTTAATCACTCCTCCCACCCCCACCCACAAGGAGAAAAATAAAACCACTAAAAAACTACTCTGTTACTGCACAAGAAAGTAACTCCCCATCCCTGGTCAAGAACAAGAGATAGTCTAGATCACATAATATTAACACACAACATCATTTCTGTGATATTTACATTAACCTACTGTTTGACTCTCCATAAGAGTATCTGATACCAGATGCACCGTTGTGCCAGAAATGTTGGAACAAAATGTGGTGGGTAGACAAACCTGTCGCGCTGCATTGCTTCTGGCCTATTAAAAAAAATCATTTATTGCACTCTGTTAGTACATTTACAGCAATGAAGTACATTATATCTAGCTAGTGATTATTGTCTGACTGTGAAAGTATCTGTTGAAAAGTTTATAATGGGCACAAAGAGAGTTCACGCTATCACACAGCATTGTTATGGGCCAATGGGACACAGTATATAGTTGATATTTGATTTTAGAAAGCTAAGGAAGATGGGGTTTACTGCACTGGACAATAAATTTACAGCAGGTCTTTTGGCATCATGCTTTTCAATAACCACAGTAAGTGGGTCTGAGCTTTGAATTCTAGTCCTAGCTCTCACACTGACTCCTGCTTGGGTCCCAAGCAAGTCACTTTAGCACTAAATTATGCATCCTCCTCCTCTGCAAGTAAACTGGATGGGGGGAGAGGGTTCAGAGAGCCATTTTTTATCTTCAGTTTCCTCACCTGTTAAATGGGAATAATGATATTGGCCTCCTTTGTAAAGTGCTGTGGGCTCTACAGATGAAAGGCGCTATATAAGCGTTAGGTACTGTGTTATAGCACTTCTGCCCAGGGGCAGGCATAATTTGGTTCCTAGCAGTTAGAATGAAAAGCAGTAAGGGATGACCTTATAGGAAAGTCCCATAGGATTTAAAAGGGACACACCAATAGGGTTCTTCAGAAATTACAGTGCTATGGAAATTCCTCTGAATATCTGTAGAATGGAGAAAGGAGAATCTCCTTTATGAATAATCCCCTCTATTCGACATTGGTGAGGCCTCATCTGGAGTACTGTGTCCAGTTTTGGGCCCCACACTACAAGAAGGATGTGGAAAAATTGGAAAATGTCCAGCGGAGGGCAACAAAAATGATTAGGGGACTGGAACACATGACTTATGAGGAGAGGCTGAGGGAACTGGGATTGTTTAGTCTGCGGAAGAGAAGAATGAGGGGGGATTTGATAGCTGCTTTCAACTACCTGAAAGGGGGTTCCAAAGAGGATGGATCTAGACTGTTCTCAGTGGTAGCTGATGACAAAACAAGGAGTAATGGTCTCAAGTTGCAGTGGGGGAGGTTTAGGTTGGATATTAGGAAAATCTTTTTCACTAGGAGGGTGGTGAAGCACTGGAATGGGTTACCTAGGGAGGTGGTGGAATCTCCTTCCTTAAATATTTTTAAGGTCAGGCTTGACAAAGCCCTGGCTGGGATGATTTAGTTGGGGATTGGTCCTGCTTTGAGCAAGGGGTTGGACTAGATGACCTCCTGAGGTCCCTTCCAACCCTGATATTCTATGATTCTATGGTTGTCGCATCATCCCATGGAAGTCTGTAGTGGGGATATAACTGCCATTTCCGAGGTTCCCTTTTTCACAATGTAAGAGCCACAACAAAGCCCTTAAACCCTCTCTGTGACTATTGAGTATCATTAATGTCAACATTCTGGTGTAAAAATAATTCATTAAGAAACAAGTCTAAGTCTTAATAACACACCATCATTTTAACATGTTTGGGTTATAGGCCAACCTAAAATCCAATGGCAGACTACAGCCCATGCAGGTTACTGGATGTAGCTGATGTCTGGGTCTTTAACAGTAGGGATTTTAACAATCTGGTGTGTTCAGGAGAAGACACATAAACTAAAGAAACATGAGAACACTCTGACAAAGTACCTAGAAAAGAAAAGCATTAAGCTTATGTTAGAATGCATTTGAATTCCACAATACTAATTAACCGTTTACTTATTAGGATTAAGTTTATTCACACAGCACAAATCCTTGCAATGGAAATTACATGTAAACCACATTTAAGAACAGTCTTATTGTCTAAGGGGTATTGGTCCAACTTCCAAAGATATCCTTGAATTATTTCTGTGATGAAATATTTCTGTGCATAGTGCCCAAGGATATAGGGTTAAAGGAAGAGACCAGAGTAGGGCTGTAAAAGGAAATCACTTAACCAGACCTGTACTGACACAAGCTGCATCCATCCCTGACCATAACTTAGATTGTAAGCTCTTTGGGTCATGCCTGTCTTTTTTTGTACTATATTTGTACAGCACCTAACACAATGGGCTCCTGGTCCATGACTCTGGCTTCTAGGTGCTACAATAATACAAGTAATAAATAACCATAATAATAATAAACAAACATGTTGGATAACAAGGGGTACACCAAGAAATCCAAAGTAATGCTAGAAATCTAAAGAAAATAAACTTAACACTCAAGAGCATATAATGCATATAATAAAATGTCCTGCTCTTTCTTTGGGATGGTGAGGGCTCCTTTTCATTCACAGCTGCCTGAGTTAATCATTAAGACCCTTACACTGTAATCTGGTCTGCATGGGGTGAGGGTGGGAGGCGAGGCGGGAAACCCTTGCACTCATGTGGATTCAATTGCAGGATCAGGACTTAAAATACTGGCATTTTCCAGACTGCTAGACAAATGAATGCTTATGAATACATATAAAACAGGAGCGGGAGGTGGAAAGTTTGGATCTAGAGCCAAATATTCCCAAAGTCAGTAGTGTTTTGGATTTGGTTTGGACCATCTATAAAATAATATATGCATATCTTCCAGTCTATAGTTTAAACTCTATTAATCTGGATTCTCATTTATTGTAAGGTCCCTTTACACCACTCTGCTGGTGTAAACGGGTCTTCAAGTGGGAGTGAATTATACCAATGTTAAGGCCCCTTTACATGGACTCTGCAATGTAAAGGGGCCTTCGTGTAAATAAGAATCAGGCCCTGAAGTCTCCAAAAGGTTAATAAGTGGTGCATCACTATCACTGAAAACAGAGTGTATTATGAACCAATGCTTTGTCCTTTAGCAGTTAACTTTGAAATTTGCAGCAGTGTTATTTCTTCTGCCACGGCACCCTGTGGAGCTGTTCACCACTACCAACCATGAATTAAGTGAAAACAGCAGGCTTTGTTCTCCATCAAACAAAAAATAATGTGTGTGTGTGTGTGTGTGAGGGTGACCAGATAGCAAATGTGAAAAATCGGGATGAGGTGGGGGGCAACAGGCGCCTATATGAGGAAAAGCCCCAAATATTGGGGCTGTCTCTATAAAATCGGGATATCTGGTCACCCCAGTGTGTGTCTATATATAAATGTGTATATAGCTATATAGAATCAACTTTGCAAAATGAACGCATACATTTTTTTGGAAAGAATGAAATGAATAAAAGAAAGTCCCAATGCCATCCTCCCATGTCAGTAAGAGACCCTTCTAGTTTCTTGACACCGGTTCAAACACCAAAAGGAAAATACTTGCCAATTTTGTGTATGTCCGTGTTTTGAAATGAAAGCATTCTGAGTTTGCAGAAATGCAAACAGGGGCTTGCAGTTGAGGAAGAAAATCTGCATTTGAAGTTCTGTGTGCCCTGTGTGTGTTCTGTATGCAGTAAATGTCTGGCAAAATCAATACCATGAACTTCCAATATGGTACAACAACTTTCTCCCTCTTGTACTTCCATGTTTGCCCCTGGCAATAGTTGGATTGTATATATACGCTGCATCCTCTTTTATTGCTGTGATTCTGACAAAAGAATGCTGGGTGTTTGCTCCTATACTTACAGTTCCAAGTTCATTCTGGGCACTGTCATTACAATAAATACCTCTTAATGATCAAAAGCGGAATGGGCAGTCATCCTGTCCAGCTGTGATAATTGCCATGTTTGCTAATTGTTTCAAGCTTCGGAGAAGCAGATTTCTGTGGATCTCAGAGATTTCAGTTCTCAAGAATTGAAGCACTGATATCTTTTCTCCATGACCAAAAGGAATACATAAAATCAAGTTATTTCCAAGGGAAGCGAAGTATAAGGGGAGCATTTTTTATTCCGTGACTGTCATCCCATCCCCAATATTATTTTGTGTTTTAGGCTTGACCAAATTCACAGTAAAATGTGGTTGGAACCATATGGCTTCCAGTAGCTTCCACTCACAACTTGTTTTAGGTTTGTTAAAAGATTTACAAAACCTTTGATGAGATTCACGTACTCTCCAGATTTGTTCTAGAAATGTAATTATTATAATTTACTATGAAATTTTCATAGAACTCTGTTAATAAGTTTCTCATGATGTAGTTAAAAGGTGCAGTATTCTCTCTGGTATCTGTGGGCAAAATTCTGCTCACATTTACCCTAGTGTAAACCCAAAGTAAATTAATTTGTTTCAATGAAATTACTCTGGGTTTAGTTTACACAGACTTTGGCTATATATCTCGTTAGAGATCTTAAATATTACAACAAATCATATTGTCTAGATTTAGACAGAAAGATACTAATGGCATACATATTGAGGAGATTATTTCTCCTCTAACCAAAGTGTTTAATGTTATAAAAGTTTTTCTTAGGTCCTGATTCAGCAAGGTACTTAAACATGTATGTAACTTTAAGCGTGTGAATAGTCCTGTTAACTGGAAGTCCTTTGTTCTGTCAAGACCTACAAAGTCCACAGACTGCTTGTATGTTCTTCATTATCCTCCCATGTTCGCTCATCTACAGTATACGTAGAGGACTCTGGACTATATTAATGCAGGGACCTTCCGTTAATATCTTGACCCACACGCATACAGCTGCTGTACACTTGGGAGGCATACAGCATACCGTTCAAAAGGAGGCTTTAACCCAAATGGTTATTGTGCAAGTTTTTAAGTGTCATATTTTTAAAAAGAGTTGATCAGTTAACAAAAACAAAAGAAGAGAGGGGCTAGAAGGGGGGGAGAGTTACGTTTTAATAGAAATATGTTTCATGTTTTGTTTTTTGTTTGCTATACAACATTAATGTAGTAAACAAATTAAACTTTGTTCTTAAAATTCTTTAATAACATACAGTATTCTGAGCTCTGCCATTGCAAATTACTGTAAACCATGTTGTGTCGCTGGGAGCATTCAAACCTCCTATTGTCACAGCTGTTTGACATTGAAGTACTTTTTTTTTCCCAAGAAAAGTTATTCGTAAGCTGTCTGCTTATGTGAACGCCTTTCTTAATAGGTTTGATGTCATTTTGTGTGTGTTTCAGTTCAGTATGGGCAATGGTGCTTTCTGACCAAAACACACTTAAACTGTTTTTTATTCTGTACATAGAGCAAAGTCGATGCGTTATTGTGGTCAGCCCCTGCTTTGTGCTATATAGTACCTTTCTGGACTCCCCACCCCAAATGAGCAAAACTTTCATAGGATGATCTGACACGTTATATTCTGGAAGTCAAATCCACAGTAGAAACATCCAACGTGAAGAATAGCCAAAGTAGCTATTTAAAATAGGGGGTGGGTGAGAAAGTGTCATTTTGGTCCACTTTTTGGGGTGGCTGGTGTTTATAATATATAATTTTTTTTTTACTCAGTGTAGTTCACAATAATTTAAAATACTCTATAGACATTTAAACGATATACAATAATATAACTTAATTGGATTCCTCAATTGTACTTAACAAATACTATTCTAATATATTTACAGTATGTAGTACCATATGACTGTGCATTACTGTGCATGGGAGCTTTATTTGCTTCTTGTCAAGAATGAGCTGAAAGTACAGTATATAATTATTGTTCAACAACAATACCCATGAATCAAAAGGGATGTTAAATAGTATGGCATGGTTCTGGCATAACTGGGGGCAGCCACTTCAATGGAGTTGTGCTCATTTATTCAAGAGCTGGATTTACACCATGGGCTGGGATTTTCATAAGTGATTTTGGGTGCCTCAATTTCTGGGTGCTCCATTGGAGACTATTTAAAGGGGCCTGATTTTCAGAGGATGAGTGCTCAACACTTGAAAGTCACGTCCCTTTCAGGGTCTCAAGTCCATACTCAAAATCACTGGTCACTGTTGAAAATGTAGGCCCAAAAGTTTAGGAATAATTCGTAGATGACTCTTCGGAAAACAAAACTGAATGTCCAGATTACAGTAACTAGATAATGTTTAATCCATATTTCCTGCCAGCCAGATAGTGGCATTTGCTACAAATTACACTTGCTGTGTGTTTATGGGAGCAGTTTTATTGCAGCTGGGCATATCTGGCTCTTGTAGTTAAATTCGCTATGATTTACAATACTAATCTGAATGGAGATTTTAAAAAATTATTCCTTGTGGGGAAAAGGGAATGTGAGTTGGAGTTGAACAGAGGTATAAAGATTCAACTTCTTTCTTAACATTCCAAATATTTACAAGGGAGTGGGGGTAACATACTGTTGCCAGCCATAGAAAAATGATGACATTTAAAAAGTAACCCAGACTAACCCATCTGCAATTTATTAGCTTTGTGTGGTACGCTAATGAAGCCATCATGAGCCAGAGATTGTAGAAACATGGACTTCAGCTACTGTATTTTATTAATTTCCTGGGTTAGGGTGAGTATAAGCTCTTTCACAATATTAGTAATGGGCAAGTTTGTGCTGGGAATTATTAGGATGTTGTAACTCTTACAAAGAAAGTGTAATTGCTTGAAAGATCCTGCTATGGCATTTCTCTTCAAAGCAAAACCTTTAATACCTGTTGAAGCATGTCTTTGTGCCTTAAAACTACCCATGCCAAGATGAAAATAGGTGCTCTCTGCCTCACCTCTGAATCTTAATGCTAGTTCTTATTTGGGGATGGGCAGGAAACCACTGTATCAAGCATTTGTAACCACAGTTTAGCATGATCTTATTGCTCAATTCTGATCATTGCTTAAGGCCTACAGTAATTGAACTCTCTAGTAGTGGAGTGACAATAGATCAGTAGCATTGAAGAACTTAGGGAGAACCAAATACAAAAATCATAAAGTCAGAGTTCCAATAAGCTTACATTTAGTACAGAATTAAGACATAGCTACCCGTTAGTGCTTAGAATTTTTTGATACTATTAAAAACATAAATAATAATTTGTAATGTTCATTCATAGAGTTCCAGTGTCACTGGCAGCTGACGTAATTTTGCAGACTTTATTTTTCAAACTGATAGTGGAGTTTTTCCATTTTAATATTTTTGCCTCACTATTAGTCTTAGTTTTTGATATACCTGCTTTTTTTGGAATTAATAGTTTTGCAGCAATACTGCTGTTTTTGTTTTTAGTGAAAGTTTCATTGTCTTAAAAAAAAAAAAAGTCTTATTTGCACAGGGTTTTTTTTTTTTTTTGTAAAATATGAAAAAAGTGTCTTTTCTTTAACCCTCCTGGGATCTGTAATTCAGTCAGCTTCTCTGATAGGTATAACTTAAAAATCTAATCGGAAAACTCTACAACACCCAAATTGCAGTAAAAAACAAACAAAAGAAAAAGTTGCATGTGTTTGTCAACGTCACCTTAATCCTGTTGCCCTTATTTCCATTGCAGTCCCAACGGCCAGCCAGCCCAAAATGCATCATCCTTAGAAGTATAAGTGGTGGGGAGAGATTTCTTTTCCCAAAGAAAAGTAGATGTGCAAAATGATGCTGTAGTTGTCTGTCATTCTCCACTTTCTTCACTTGTGGTGATTTGTTCTGTTTATTTAATCAGAGGCCACTATTTGCAGGTGAACACCTCTGTCCGCTCACTGCACGTGTTGCACTTCACAAAGCAGCACCAGTGGAATTTGCAATTACACTGCCACACTTTCGTGTACTGGTGTGTGTTGTAGCCCCTTCCACAGCACATCATGTCACACCCGTCTGCATTAGGAGATGTACGGTTACAGAGTCGTCCCTGGGTACCAACGCTCCCCGTGGAAGCATCTTCCTCACAGTAGTTGGGCGACTTTTCGATATACACCAGATCCGTTTCCATTGGTTTCTGATAACTCCTGATCTGCTTGATTTTCAGGAAGGTTGGCTGTCGTAGCCGACTGGCCCGTACCACCTCCACTTGTACTGCAGCATTATACTTTTCTTTCAAAATATATCCAATCTCTCTGAATTTAGGAAGTGTGGTCCAGCAGGTCTTAGTTGTACAGGAACCTGAAACACCATGACACTTGCATTCCAATTTCATTCGCTCTTCAAGAACCTGTATGTGCATATATACATATTATTTTTGGAGAAAAAACTAAATTTGACTAAATCACACTGTTTATAATTAATATTTATAAAAGCTGGTTGAAAATTTTTCTATGCATTTTTAATAAATATTCTTTTGTTTGCCACAAAAACTTGTTTTTAAAAAGATTTTGTGACATTTATTATAAGAAATTTTATCAGAAAAATGTTTTTTTCTGCTTTCAAATAAAATTTTGAAAGTAATTTTTTAAATTTTGAAATCAATATGGGCTTTTTTGTGGGGGAGGAGGGAGCCTATCATGTGGCTATACTGACCAAAAAATTCATTTTTGAAATGGAAAATAATAAAAGAAAAAAATGTAATGATAAATTGAGTTTTGAAATGTTGATTACATTTTTTTCAAAAAGGTTAAACAAAATAGGATTTTTAATATATTTTGATCAGCTCTGATAGTCATTGAATAATTTATGTGTAGTTGCCATGGCCTCTCTACTCATTACATACTTAAAACATCAAGCTATATTAGATATCTACCTACTGACCAACCAAACCCCTATCACGCTCAATTGATCTAACCTGAGACCAGGCAATGGCTGCCCATAAACATGGTCCTTGCACCATGCGAAGTGAGATCCACAAAGGGTCCTGTGAAGCTAAGAGTCAAACACAAGGATAAACAGGAATGTTATTTTTATTCTTAGTTAATACTTATGTTGCATTAGTGCCTGAAGGTTCCAATCCAGGATTGTGGCCCCATGTGCTTGGAAACCTATCCAGGGCTCAGTTCTGGCTTTCCCAGAAGCCCCAAGCAAAAGGCCGCATGTTCTTGTGCCATCCCTGGAGCAAACCCAAAGGCAGATTGTGACTGTCGGACACATTTGGCCTCCTAAGTTCACCCTGCTCTGCAGTCCGAGTACCCTTTGCCTGGTATGTATGTGGCACAAGATACTTCCCTCAGTGAACCAGCAGAGCTATACACTACACAGCTCTTTTTGGGGGGGTGGAATAGAGAGAGCAGATGTGGAGCTGCTCCCCACACCTGGTGCAGGGTTGCGGCCCACAGAGGCCATTATGCGCCCAACAATTCTACTCACATATTCCCCTTAAATCCTTGGTGCAAACCCAGCCACAATCTGTCCCACAGCCGTCATCAACTTTTCATGAAAATCTAGACCTAATAATAAAATAAACCAATCTTTCTCCCTTGTATGTATGCAGCAAGGATGATAGTCAAGAAATATGAGCTCCCAAGTTCCACGGAAGCACTAGTGCAGCCCATCTCCTTCAGTGGTTTCACAGCAGATCCCAGACCATGATTGAAATGGGCAGAGGATAAAAGGCCCGAAATCTGAGTACAATAGCATAATGAAGCAGAGAGGAAGCAAAAAGTGCTTACTGCTCAAGAATAAAGGCCTTAAAATAAATGCAGTAGAACTTTGGTTAGCCCTGCAAATAGAGGGCACCCTCCTGAGTTGTTTGAGTTTCACTTAAATTGTATGTTTTCTTTTTCCAAATTTCTGGGGTTTCATTATTAAAGAGAGTATCTAGCTTTGCTTCTCTTCTGCCAACATATCGTAGCAAGCACAAGCGGGCTAAGTATCTGGTTCAAAAATACCTTAGGCTCCTTGAAGCCAGCCTTAGGAACCAGGCTCAGATTGAGTCACTGTCAAGTTAGCCCTTCATTCTTCTGACGTAGATAAAGCCGATTTCCAAGCAGTTCACTGCGTTAGGCTAGAGGTTCTTCCAGCCCTGGGCTCCAGTCTGCTTTGTGTGGACATTGCATTCTTAGGGCAAGGGGAGGGGTTTTGCTGGTGACCTTGGCCAAAACTTCTCTCTTTACCCCTTGACTGTTGGACAGTGTGCCCTGCACAGACCTGAGTGCCTGCCCCCTCTCTCCTAGAGGCATCAACACTTCGTCAGTGCTGGATGTACATGTTTTGTGATGTGTTTTGGGATCTTTCCAAATAAAAAGCGCTATATACATATAAAGGGCCTGATTTTTTTTCAAAGGCCCTCAATCCTGACTCCAATTTTATTGTATACATTTTGTACTTACAAATAATCTATTATCGTTTAGATATATACACCCATCCATTAAAAAGGAGCACCTATCACTGCTGTAAGCACTGGTGACAATTCCTAAATATGAAACCAGAAACCAGATCACTCCTGAATCCCAGCTTCAACCATTAATCAACATATTCACAGTCATTAGCAATAACCCAGCAGCAAAAATCATACATAAACGGTGGACAGAAATGGTACTTCTATTCTATTCTATTCTATTCTATATAGATTTTATACCACCCTCACATTAGGTCACTGTAGTATGCGAGTGCCTTCCAGTTATGCATTAAACATCTGTCACAATGATTCGTTCTCTCTCTTGTTCTCTCCCCAGGGGGACAATTATCTGTTTGTTTTGCTTTTAAATGTACATGCTGCTATATTGGAGAAAGCAAGGTACACAAAGTGCACCTTGCACTTGGAGCAGAAGGTGGTGAGATTTGCCAGTATTCTGAGTTCCTGTGAGAGTTTGTGTCATGGTCTCAGACCTGCACTAGCCGCCTGATATGCACAGTGGTGCTAACTCTTGCCATTTTATCGTTGTTCTTGCAATATTTGGTGTTTTACTTGAGCCCCAGGTTCTGGAGTAATGTAGTTATACAAGAATCTCAGCTTTCTTTTAAAAAATAGTTTCTAGTCCTTATGATTGTGGAGAAAACTTGAAAATGTAACTCTAAAGGCTTGAAAGCCCAGAAGAACCCAAAATGTATGTATTCATTATTTTGAAGCTAATCTCATGCTTTTGGGGGAGGGGATGCTGACTCATGCTTTTTGAATGGTTGAGGTTTCAATACTGTGTTCAGGCCCAATGATCAGGTAGTTAAATTGCTAAATGCTGTAATGTGTGCCCACAGTTATTTTTGGGTGCAAAACTTTGCCCACAAAATTGGAAGCCAGGGAGCCTACGGCTCAACCAAAATAATATTTCTTCCCTTTCCCCAGGTGGCTTGTGTTCAGTATTCATATTCATTAAGAGCCCAATTCTCACCTTTGCACATGCTGAGTAGTACCTTACTGCTTGAGTATCCTCACTGGCTTCCAACTTGGAATGTAAGGCACTACCAAACATGAGCAAAGGGGGCAGACCTTGGCCCAGTGTACTCACTGTTGTGACTGAAGAGAAACTGATGTTTCTCTTCCTATTTTTCCCTCTGATTTGGTTTGTCTCAGCAAAACTCCCATTGTAGCTCTGACCCTGAACCTTAAAGGTACTTATTTACTAAGATTTAACACACCCTGCCAGGTTGGGTACCTGATTAAAGATTAAAAATCATTAGCTTGCGTGACTCTCTCCTTCAAAAATTCCATTTGTCATATGTCAGGGCCTCATATCTAACCTTGAATAGTTTACAGCAAGATCTACTTCCCAAACCAAATTCCCATCACTTGACTTGCTGCCTCAGACTAATATTAGAACATTCTTTAGATCCACTTTCTATGGGCAGTCCCACCCCAGCCCCAGTAGGGTCTTGCCAAGTAAAATTTTCTAAATAGTACTGCTATTTTATGACACGAATTGTGAAATATAATGGGAAAGGTTTTTATTCTACAGATTTTGCACCAATTTCAGTAATATACTAAAATGCAATTTTGAGTGTTGCCCTCCTCAAGTCAAGTAGAGAAGCCTTAGAGAGAGAATTATTTTCTGAATGAATAAAATCCAAAATAAAATGCAATGCCCTCCCCCCTGCCCCAGCAAAACCAAAACCCATTTTGTAAATTTCAAATCTAGGCCCAAGTGCATTATATCAGATCCAGTTTCTGTACCTATTAAAAATCCTATCTGGATAAAATATGAAAAACAATAGTAATATTTTGTGTGTGTGTGTTTTGGCTTGGCCTTCCTGGTTTGTGTTTTCCTTGGTGGAAATGCACATTTTTGGACCAGATGTTGAATGTAACAAAACCCATATTAATTTTAACTGCAGTATCAAAAGAAATAGAAAACTCAAACAGCTTTTCTATCAAAAAGAGATCGACTCTTGCCTTTGGTAGTACTCATCCGGAGAGAGATGGATTCTGATTCCATATACTAGTATATCATCGCTTCCCCTGAGACTGGAGAGGGTGGGGCCATTAAAGCTATTGCTTATGAGGTAGGAATGGGCACTATTTATAACTTTCTCTCTGAACAGGTCTGGATATAGTTATGCCATCAGATTGCCAATCTCAAGGAGCATCCGTGAGATGATTAGAGAGAGGTTGTAGTATGGTGCAATGGTTACTGCTCTATGGTGATAACTTGAGGCCCCTAACCTTTTGTTTGTTAATAGCAGGTCACAGGACTGAAAATAGCATATGTAAGCAGGGTAATGGTCTATGTCGTGTCTCATATATTCTGGCATCAGCATGAAAAATATGGGTATTTCAGCCTGACGGTTGTTCCTAATGTTTCTCCAGTCAGAAGCAGAGCTGTCCTGAACCTTCATCTCCCAGCCAAACAAGACTTATATTTTCTGGTATGGGAGAATATAAAATCCAGTCCACTATCTCTACCCTATACCCAACAAGACTTCCTGGTGAAGACGGTCCATTCCTCCCTCCCCTCACCCAAAGTTTCCTGTTTAGTGGGGGAAATAAGAGTGGGGTCCAAAAACTATTGCCCATCAAACAAGGGCTGTTCTTGCCAGGGCCATAGAAGGATGGGCCATAGAGCCTTATCCACGAGATCCTACAACTGTTTCCTGCCCTTGCAGATTGGCCTCTCCTGGAGAGTTTCCCCAGCAGGTAAACAGAAAATACCTTCTGAGGGAAAATATATTTCAGCTTTGAGCAATGAAACGAACCAAAATTTTCTGAAATTCAGTTTTTCAATGACTTATTTCTAGAAAATTCAAATTTTGAGGGGGAACTCCTCCCCCCCCCGCCGCATACACACATGCACACAATAATCTGTTTGAAGTTTTTCATTACATTTTGTGTGTGTTATATTTCAATCACCTATACAGCTGGTTGATTTTTTTTAATCTTTTGACTAAAAATTTAAGTAAAAATAAATGAAACAGTTTTAATATTGTTTGGGAGTCTGTTCTATTATTTTGACGATAAACCACAATCCAAGGAAATAATGACCATATTATTATATGTATGATGTGTGTACACTACATACACTGTATAGTAGGTATGGGTATAAATACTAAAACTGAACCCCCACAAACCTTTGTCAGTTTCTAGAACTGAATGTTTTTATAAGTTCTGAAATAATTGGTTTTTCCCCCCTATGTTTTTCCTCTTTTGGTTCCAAGGAAAATGGCCAAAACACTGGGCAGGAAGCTATATTTCCATCTAATTAAAGCAAAAGAACTCCCCTTCAAGAGATTCTGAGCCAAGGTTTTCAGACTCAAGAAATACACTCAAGAAATTACACTTATGTTATAAGAAAAAAGAAAAGGAGTACTTGTGGCACCTTAGAGACTAACCAGTTTATTTGAGCATGAGCTCACGAAAGCTCATGCTCAAATAAACTGGTTAGTCTCTAAGGTGCCACAAGTACTCCTTTTCTTTTTTCTTTTTACGAATACAGACTAACACGGCTGTTACTCTGAAACCTACACTTATGTTATGTAAATATGGATAAGCTTTAGCTGTCCATCTGACCAGTCCAAGTTGTAACTCTGAACCTTTTGAAAGTTGGATTTATATCTTTCTGCAGATGAATCTGAGTGGGGGAAATAAGCTACTAAGAAGAATTACCGAAGCCTTTTTCCTTCACAGATCTATTCAAAATGGATGTCTAGTGACATAGTTTGACTCCTATAGGGGAAAAAATGTATCCTCAAATGACGGACCCAATTCTATAAGTCATTGAGGGTAAAATTTTCAAAAGAACCTAAGTAATTAGGAACCGAAGTCCCACTTTCAGAAGTGTGTTAGGAACCTAAGTCACTTAAACTCCTAAGTGCCTTAAATCATTTTTGAAAATGGATTTAGGTTCCTAAGTCACTTATGCACTATTGAAAATTTTATCTTGAATGCTTTTCTGGGAACTGCTTGGCACTCTCAGCTCTCACTGAAAACACTGGGAATTGAGAGTACTTTGCATATCTCAGGAATAGCACCTTGCAGGACTGGGCCTTCTATTTTGGGACATAAACATTACACTTAACATAAGGTGTTCTTGTCCTGAGGTAACACTTCATGTTAAAATTGTTTCTTTAGATACTGTATATTCTAAATGATAACTAACAAATACTCATCAGCTGTGCCACAGCCAAATCACGTCAGCCAAAACCCCTCCCAGCACTACAGTTCTGTGGTGCCAGGAGCTGTGAGAAATAGTTGTCATTTATACAAAAATGTCCCAGATAATTGAATAATCTGTTTTAAAGAGACACTGAACATTTTTTGTCCCTCCACACTCATTCTTTCAAGTATAAAATAAGATGTCATCTTCCAGGCATTCAGAAGAAAACCTATTGACATTACAAAAGATTAAATTTTGGGATGGAGCTTCTGGCATTCAGTGTTAGTGTGTGTTTCTGGAAGAAAAAAAATAGCTCAATATTTTCTCCACATAACCACAGTGACTATCTAGTAAGAACCTAATTGATTGATAAGCTGTTGGAAACATTTATTTTCATCTGTCTGATAGAAGCAGTGATCTGTTACCAATTGATCTTCCTTTCCTATTTTCTAATTGAGATGTACCATGAGAGTTGGTCATTGTTTTGACCTTTTAACAAAAAGTTAAGATTAATGACACATGTTCCTAGAGGTTACTCTTCCTGAATTCCATAATACAGCTACTTCCTAAAATACATAGTAGAAAGCTGCATCTCTCATAAAATGGCATCAGAAGTTTACTGGATTGTATCAACATTTAATTTTTAGTCGTTATATCAAAGTTTTGTCCACAAACGACTTTTGTAACCCCTCAGATTTGCACCAAGCCTTTTAATGATTTCCAGCCTTTCACAGTAACACTTGCATTAGACTTCCAGGTACAGTTTGGGAGGTGGGGGCAGGAGGGGTTCAGATCGTTCTGATCTACAGCAGTCATTTCAAAAATTACACTGAAGTTAGGTACTTCAGTATTTTAGATACCTCAGTGCTGTGTTATAGCAGAGCTCAGGTCTTCCATCAGTAGCAAATTATTTCATCAACAGTCCTAGGTATCTATTTCTTCCAAACTGCACTGATGTCAACTTTGTCTTGTATAAGAAAATTCACAAACTTGCTATTAGTTTGAACAATACTTGGAAGTGCAATGCAGAGCAATTAGAAAAGTCCAGCTAAAAAACCAAAATCCTGAAAAGCCCAAATATCTCCCTCTTTCAAGGGCTATCCTATTAGTAAAATATTATGGGCTCTACTATGGTTATGGGAGCCAGAGCCATTTAGCTATATATGAAAGCAGGTGTGTCACTCCATCAGGGGAGTTGGAAGCATTCTTGGAAGACTCCACTCATGTAAAAAGAAAAGGAGTACTTGTGGCACCTTAGAGACTAACAAATTTATTTGAGCATAAGCTTTTGTGAGCTACAGCTCACTTCATCGGAGGCACCACTCATGTGTAGACTTCATTCTTCTCAATGCTGCCTCTGGGGCCTAAAATGTTAACCAGCCTCCGCAGGAATGCAGCCATCCAAATGATGGAATCCTAGGTCCTGATCCAAAGCCTATTGCACTCAATGAGAGTGTTTTCATTGAATTCAGTGAGGGGTTGGATCAGGCTGTAGGTGGGGAAGGGATTCCTTACACCCTTTCCTTCACAATGATTCTGTGGTAGGTAGCCGTACCACTACCCAGACAGCCATTCCATTTATCTGACGGTGCTACAGAGAATGGAGTGCATAGTTGGCAAATTCTGAAGGCAGAGAAGATAAGTGACATAACTGATTACGTCTTGTATTACTTGTCTTCTACTCATGTTCAGAGCAAGGGATGGTTGTACTCATATTGGTTCTTAATAGGTAAGCACTTGAGCCATGAAGATCATATCCAGGCTTCCTCCAGACTTTGAGAGGGATTGATTCTATTCCATGTTGCCGTCCAGAACAATCAAGTAGAGATGGATCTAGCTTCCCAAAAGTCCAAGGGGGTTAAGATTCAGTGTTACATTTCTGCACTAAGCAGGAGGCCAGTGATAAGTACGCTATTTTATTTCTGACCTTACTATGAATTGGGGCCATGTGAAAGAAATCTGCAAGTGGGCAAAATTTGCTTGGTTTCAGACTTGTTACAAGTTCAAAACTCAGGCCAGGTTCACCCAGATTCCCAAACAAGGGCCAACTGTCAGGTGATTACAGGCCAGACTTCAAATTCACCCTCTTACCTCTCCCGCTGGGTTCCCAGAAGGGATCTTTTATTTCAGGTTGAAGACATGGGAAATTCAGTAGTTTCACAAGACAAATAAAACTCATCAATATGGACTGAGTTTTGCTTTGACTTGAATCAAACCCTGAACAAAGAATGTCCAGGGCATAAACCCCAAATGATCTCTGAACCGTCTATGAACCAAAATCACCAAGCTTTGCACAGTTCAACCTTGAACATTCATCTCGTTGTCATAACTCTGATCTTATTTATAGAGAGAGGCCAAAGCCCAGAACCTTTTCTCGGATCCCCTTACCTGAAGTTTAGTGGTTCAAATTAAAAAATTGTTTTAATTAATTAATTAAATTTAAAGGATCCAAACCTCTTCAGTTTATCTCTAGTTGTTTTAAAATTATATGCTATATTAACTATTAAAATAAAAACATATAGATACAAATTTTTATTAAAGAATCTCCCGAAAAAGGGTAAGTGAATCCTAAAACAGTATTTACGAACATTCATTTGAACTAAACCACTTTGACAATATTCATAACCCTTTTTATACATTGTCCACAACCAGTCATGCAAGTGATACCTTTTGGGTTTGCGAGAATGTTTGCAGAAAGTGAAATCCTCACAAATACTAGTGCAAATGTATTTTCCTGAAAATTCTTTCCAGAAGTATTCACGCGGTAATCTAGGAAGTTCTTTGGTTACTTTCCTCCTGTTTATGAAGTTTCACCTTATATTATTATTTGCTTAATTAGAACAGGCGGTGTGGTTTAGTGAAGAGAGCAGTAGACTGGATTCTGTTCCTGGCTCTTGCAATGACCTACTAGGTAACTTTGAGCAAATCATTTCAGCTCTTTGCCACTCATGCCTTTTATCTGTCTTGTTTATTTAAATTGTAAGCTGGCAAGACAGAGATCGTCTACTATGAGTGTGTAAAGCACCTAGCACAATGGGCCCCTGATATCAGTTGGAGACTCTAGACAATACTATAATACAAATAAGTACTTTACTTCAGAAATTCAGTGACTAGCTTTATTATTCTGGGTATACAACCCAATAAATGTCTTCTGAGATACATTAAGTGCTGAAGCAAAGAAAAGAGACAACCAGTTCCAGACTAGCAGCACCAATTGGGCCAGGAGCCATGTCCTGGCTGCTCTCCCTCCCCACACTTGCCAGTCAGGACAACTTTCACGTATAGAGATCTACCCTTTTTAAGGATACCTTCCATCATGTACCCCAGGTGATTTGCCTCCCACATTCCACCTATGGCATAAAAATGTCCAGTGCTCCCCTGTTCAGGAATTCCTGGCTTCCATTCCAGCACTCTGGATCATCGCTCCATTTTCTCTTTCTTTTTCTTTCATTTATATAACGCCTTTGATTTCAATGCATTTTACAAACTACAGCCATATTCTGCCCTCAGCTTTTGTACAGAGCTCCCATTGCAACCCCTGAGAGTTTTTTGCATGGATTGAGTGCTATTATGTCTTTCAAAATACAGTATGTACAGGAATTGCTTCAGCCTCCGTCAAAAATGAGCCATCTCTGGGACGGAATACAACAACTAGTGCGCAGCACACAGCAAAAACACACAACTGTTTAGGGAAGGAAATTTGTAAGGAATAATGTCTGATATTTTTTTCTGGTCTGTGATAGACTGAAATTCTCTTTCTGTACAGTACAACAATGGTTCTCAACCAGGGGTCCGTGGCCCTCTGTGGGTCCGTGAGCAGGCATCGGGGTCCTCCAAGCAGGGCTGGCATTAGACCTGCTGGGGCCCTGAGCCCTGCCACCTGGAACTGAAGCCGAAACCTGAGCAATTTAGCTTCGTGGGGCCCCAGGCAATTGCCCTGCTTGCTACTCCCTAAAACTGACTCTGGCTTTTATATGCAAAAAAACAGTTGTTTTGGCACAGGTCGACCATAGAGTTTTTATAGCATGTTGGCGGGGCCTCAGAAAGAAAAAGGTCGAGAACCCCTGTAGTAGAATACATAATACAATTTAATTCATACAGAAGCTACATCTTGGAAAATCAGTACCCTTATTTCTTAGGCTGAAAACATTTTTAAAAACTTTAACAAAATCTCTTTTGAGTGTGGTGATGTATTATGAAAAAGGGCATATTTTAATTTTTAAAAGGCAAACTTTTGGAGCTATGGAGTTAGATCTTCAACTGGCGTAAATTGGCATAATTCCATTAAGTTTATTGTTTCATTGGCAAGCAGCTAAATCATGATTGTAGACATTTAAGTGTGTGTCTTCTTCCAAAGATTAGGTAACACTTGTCTAGCGATCATGTGGTTATATACACTCCACCAATGTGAAATTGACAGTTATGCATTTGCTAGAAAGTATGTATTTGATTAGAGGCATACTTGAAGCAGCATTTTGCCTTTGGGTGGAATGAGTAACAACTGGAGCTGTTGGAGTTCAGCAACACAGAAATCTTTCTATGTCCCACCACAATCCCCTTTACCTTTTGCTAGCTTTTTTCCAAGGAGAGAAAATGCAAAGATTTAGCACTACCCATGACAATTCCTGCAAGATCATGCCTAATTTCAAGAGAGCTTGGAAGGGGGCCTAAAGAAGTAGAAATGGTTAGAGGCACATAAACTGTGGAGTAGTTAATGGAGCTTTGATATAAACTCATTTCTGAATCTATAAAACAAATATAGGCATTAAACACGATCAGATAACTTTGAGATGGGCGCAGAATGACAATCTTGAAGGAGGGTGAAGACTGGGGGCATTGCTCGCTATAACCAGCCCCACTTAAGTTCAGTTGCAAATTAAAAGGACCCCCCACCCTCCGGAGAGCATGTTATCCCATCCCCTCCCCGTCTAGAATACCTTTCTTCCAGCCTCATTGTTGTGCAAGTTCATCAGCCTCCGTGCATTCTTTTTGATTTCTCGGGCATCAACAAACTTCCTGGAGAATTCAATGCCGTATCTGATATCCGCAGAGCAGCCTCCCCATTTCCAGCCCTCCTCCTGGTTGTAGTAGCCCTGTTTCTCTCGGTCACAGCCACAGTTGCTCAGGTTGCCCTGGCTGCAGGCAGCAGTGACAGCATGTGCAACCCCAGCAGCGGTAATGGCATAGGTGAATGCTGCTTCCCTGCTTCCTGTGGAGAGAAATCAACAGCTGATGGGTTTGGAAGAAGGCAGTGTCTTACTACAAAGTACATACATTATGTACAGCAATACATTAATTCAGAAGCAGGAGGGTAGCATTGTCAGTAGCCCATACTCTTCCTTCTTAAAAATTATGTATATGTTTAAGTGTTTTGCTGAACTGAGGTCTAGTGACTAGTTGCCCACATACCGTCCCCGTGCCGTACAGGTCCCAGCCATATAACGGTCCTGTTTGCCTATGTTAGATTGAGGTACATTTGGCAGTGGGGGCTGCACTGTTCGAGGCAAGATAATTTGTTAAAGTATTTCACCAGGATCATAAATGTTGTTTATCCCAGGTTTGTTCACTGAGAGGAGGCCATGGAGGTTGTGCAGATTTCAAGTGGGTTGCAGGCCAGTCATTGCTGGGGATGTTTATAGGAAGAGAAGAGCTGCCGCTAATTCCCAGCATGCTGGGAAAGTAGTACATTGTGAAGGCTTAAAAATACCTTGCCCATTAAGGTGGAGAGTGTGTCATGACAAGAGGATAGGACTCAAGTGGAGAAGGCTGTCCATACATCCTTATTAGGGTGAAGGTAGAGTTGGTCAGTGATGTTAAATATAGATTATAACCTGAGATGTAGATTTTAGAGCGGTGGTTTTTCTGGAAGCTGGATGGTCTGTTGTTCTATGTCTATTGTTGCTGACTTTTATTTACTGTCAATTTTGCCTTAGTAAAGCTGCAGCCTTTCGCCACCAATCCCCTGAATCCAAATTCTGTTGGACCTTGGTGCTTGGTGTGTTATGGAACTACTAGCATTTTGGAGCACTAGATACATAGTAGATTGATTTCAATAGGGGCCGTGTAAAAGAATACTTTGAAATCGCTGACGTGCTGTAGTGCAAATACTGTCTTAATCCTCACAAAATTTAGAAATGGCATTCGTGGTATCATTACTTGTCCTAATTAGGTGATTATGTCTCTTGAAACTCAATATATGAAAAGAGGCCTCATCACTTCAGCGGACACTGAAAAACAAAAATATACAGATGACGAGAGTTAAATTAAAATAACATGAAAATTGCAAGACCTATCCAGGAAAGCAAGGACATCCCATGATTTAGAATTCATTAAAATCCCAGTACTTAGACTAAATGGTCCCCAGTTGCATCTTGTAACAGGCCTGGAGTGCATGCATGCATCCCTGCACTACATTTCAAGACCTTGACTGGCAGCTATGTCAGGTGACCAAGCATCATGTGACGGCAACCTGGTGATGAGGCGTCCTTTAAGAGAGAGCTGGCCCAGACAGATGGGGGAAACTTGGGGTCAGAAAAGGGACTCTGGACCAGCCAGGTAGAACATCTGGTGGGAGATACCTGCAGGGAGCAGGAGCAGAAGACTTGTCTGGGAACGGTTTTGGGTAAGGCTAGGAAGGAGGTTTTGGTTTTGAGAGGACTTAAGGGCTGTGAAATCTAGTTGGAGGAGCAGGTGAGCCTGGGGAAGAGGGCTGGAAGACTTGAGTTGAGCTGAGCTGTTCTGTTTTGTGAAATAAACCAGATTCCAGGAAGTGGATACACTTGAGCCATTTGAGTCTGTGTACATTTTTTGGGGAGCTAAGTAGGAGAAACCAAGGTAGAAGGCCTTATAACCAGACCAGGTAAACTGACCCATGCACACATCCCATTGGGCCAAGTTACACATTGTGTATATGTTGGTCAGAAAATGTGTCAAAGAATTCTGACTGGCACCATTCCAGTATTCAGTGGGTGTGTGGAATGAATGTAATGAAGACAGTGAATGGGGTGTAGCAGGAACACCAAAATGGGAGGGAATGATGCTGAGAGGAACCATGCAGGCCTGTGTGATGGGGGAAGGATGCTAGGGTTGTGCAGGCTGGAATGGCAAGGAGGGTAAGGTGCTGCGGGATGCAGGCTGGTTGAGAGAAGATTGCAGGATGGTGTACAGCCTGATTGGGAAGTTGGGCTGGGTTTTTTCACAGGTGTTTGCTTCTCTAAGAGGGCCTGATCCAACTTCCATTAAGTCCACCAAAAGATGCTCTCTTGGTTTCATTTGGAGTTGGATTGGAACACTTTGTACTGCCCTATTATTGTTTATAACATTTCTTCCTCTGATTTCTCTTTGTTCACATTCACCAGCAAAACTTCTACCATCATCATTTTCCTCCTTCTTTGGTGACTAACCCCTATAATGCTACTGCAGAGGAATTTACAGCACGTTACTGAAATGATTTAATGCCCGTACACAAAGCTTTGCCTGTTACTTTTTGACTGGCCTAACAGATACAAAGCAAAACAAATCTTCAGGGGGAAACATAGAAATAATCTCATAAACTGTTTAATTTTCATATTAGGATTTACAACAGTCCACTCCTAGTGGTTCTGAAATAGCACACGCACAGTGCATTTTTTTTTGTTTATTCATTCATTTCAATTATTCATATGCAGCTTCCTGAAAGCACCTACAACCCCTGGTAACGTCAATGAAGTTTAAGGGCACATAGCAGCGTACATGATGGGGTCCTACATTTGTTTTTGCCCGTTTTAATTGTTTGCTCAATGTAATTAACATAAGAAGAAAACTGAATGTTTGTGGCGGGTTTCAGTTTTTTGGGTTGTTTTAGTTTATTTGGTTCTTTTTAGTCATTGCCAGATTTCTGATACAACATAAAGCAGAGAGAAAAGGAGTATTTATAAATAGGTATCCGATGACGTGAGCTGTAGCTCACGAAAGCTTATGCTCAAATAAATTGGTTAGTCTCTAAGGTGCCACAAGTACTCCTTTTCTTTTTGTGAATACAGACTAACACGACTGCTACTCTGAAACCTGTCGTAAAGTAGAGAGAAAATCCTCCCACCACCTGCGTCTAATCTCAGAATATATAAGTATTAGAGAGAGGCATGGGAGCCTAGCAAGGAGATCCTAAAATGTAAACTCATCTTTGTGGCTCAAGACAAGTCAATTCATCTCTCTACCTCAGTTTTCTGATCTGTAACCAGAAGAAGGTAATACGTACCCCACAGAGGAAGAGTTGGGCAAATTTTTTCAATCAAAACTTTTTTTCAGCAAAAAATGCAGGGTTATGTGTACCAAAACATTTTGCTAGTTCATTTTGATTTTGCCAAATTTTTTTCCCTTCTGGGAAAAAAAATCCAAAGAAATCTAAACATTTTGTTTGAGAGATTTTTGAAACAAAGTGTTTGGATTTTGTTTGTTTGTTTGTTTGAAATTACTTTTTGCTTGAAAATTTCCTTTAGTTTTATTTCAACAAATTCAAATATATTTTAAAAAAATCTCAGAATTTTGCTCAACCCAAAACAATTTTTTTACCTTTCAAGCAAATCTGTTTTTATTTTTGAAAAGGAAGAAGGAAGAAAATGTGATATTTTTTAACTAGATGTTAGATTTTCCCTATCTTCAAAATCAGAATAAGCGAGAATGAGGCTGTGGGTCATTTAGAGATGATGTTTAGCAGTGTCCCAGGTTTATAAAACCAAGGGTGATGGATTTGAGTACTGCTTGGGTGATATTTTAGTGTTTACTTACTCAGAAAATAATTTTGTCATTATTTATCAATTATATTGCGGTAGCACATAAAGCAGAGGCAGGGTGCTGAAATGGGGGCGGGGAGGGGGGCAAGGGGCCATGGCCCTCCCACTTTTTGAAAGTGAATAGGCCTGGCCCATCCACTTTTCAGAAGAGGCCCTGTCCCTCCCGGCCAGGCTGGCAGCTGTAGCCCGGCCAGCTGTGGGGTACCACTGACCCTCTACCTGCAGCCCCCGGCCTGTGTCTCTGCCTCATGGCCTTCCCTGCCCACCCCAGGGCAGGAGGGTCCACGGCTCCCCACAGCTGCCTGAGCGCAGGTCTTACTTGGATCTTGCTCCGGCTGGGGGGCCACAGCCTAGCCATGATAAGAGCCTAGGGTTGCCAACTGTCTAATCGCACAAACCCAAACACCCTTGCCACGCCCCCTGCCCTGCCCCTTATCTGAGGCCCCGCCCTCCACTCACTCCATCCCCGCTTCCTCTGTCACTCGCTCTCCCCCACCCTCGCTCACTTTCATTGGGCTGGGGCAGGGGGTTGGGGTGCAGGAGGCGGTTCGGGCTCTGGGCTGGAGGTGGAGCCGAGAGATTCACAGTGTGGGAGGGGGCTCCCGGCTGAGCCTGGGGCAGGGGGTTAGGGTGTGGGAGGGGTGCAGGCTCTGAGAGGGAGTTTAGCTGTGGGGGGGCTCAGGGCTGGGGCAGGTGGTTGGGGCACGGATGGGGGTTTGGGGGGCGGCTCCCGGAAAGCAGCCGGCATGTCTGGCTCCTAGGCTCAGGGGTGGCCAGGCAGCTCTGCATGCTGCCTCTGCCTGCAGGCACCGCCCCCGTAGCTCCCGCGGTTCCTGGCCAATGCGAGCTGCAGAGTCAGTGCTCGGGGCAGGGCAGTGTGCAGAGACCCCCCTGGTTGCCCCTGCACCTAGGAGCTAGAGGGACTTGCTGGCTGCTTCTGGGAGCTGTGTGGATCCAGGGCAGCTAGGGAGCCTGCCTTAGTCTCACTATACCACCCACTGGACTTTTAGGGGCCTAAATCTCCCAGATTGGCTTCAGGAGCCAATCAGGAGATTGAGGCCCATTCCGGGAAACTCACGGCCAATCCGGGAAGGTTGGCAACCACATAAGATTTTTGAAACAGAAGATATTGTGAACCTCATCTTGAACATTAGTTTAAGCCAGCATGTTAGCAACCTTCTCAGCTCTTGTGATCATCAATAATCTTTTATTATAAAATGTAAATCAGAAAATAACAATAAGGTCATCTCATTAATACTTTGGTTAGACTGTCCCAACCCCTCTCCCCCCCATAACTCTTAATCAAGTTATATGCCCACCAATTCGACTTTAAATAATGGTTGTTACCCTTGAGTACCATCACTTTCAACTAAAACAAGGTTTAAAAAAATGCTTTGTCTGGTGTCAAGGAAGAAAATCCAATTCCTAATTGAATTTTGAAAACATAAAACACAAATGGAAATGGTGTTATCTGATAGTTCAGCTAGAACATGTCCCTCAGCACAACCTAAAATTAATTTAATCTTTTTAAGCAAAGGCAATAGGAGGTGGGTACCTCTTGCAATTTACCAGGGCATTTTGGATTTCCACATTGGGTCAATACCATTTGTGTGTGCGCATCTACCAACATTTGCATTCTAACTGCAGATTTTTAAAAAAGTATAATTAAAAAATTGCAAATATAACACACTATCTTCTTACCTTCAAATGATTTTAGGAAACAACGTCTGATAAGACTTCAGTTCCCCATTAACATAAGTAAATCCTGATCAGACAGGGTAGGGATGTAGGATCAATCCACAGCCAACTATTTCTGGCAGGTGGGATGAAAGCAGTCTGTCTATTCTATTTTGGAATCTTGGACCAGCCTATAGGCCACATCTAATTTATGTAATTTCTGACTAATTTTTAGACTGCTAATAGAAAAGGAGGACTTGTGGCACCTTAGAGACTAACAAATTTATTTGAGCATAAGCTTTCGTGAGCTACAGCTCACTTCATCGGATAGCTGTAGCTCACGAAAGTTTATGCTCAAATAAATTCGTTGTCTCTAAGATGCCACAAGTCCTCCTTTTCTTTTTGCGGATACAGACTAACACGGCTGCTACTCTGTAGACTGCTAATGTAGCATTAAGGTTAGTATGGTCCACTGTGGAATTATTACAAGTTCAATAATTGCTATAGTTTACTGCATTTGAGTGTACATATACATCGCAGCATATTGTCACAGTAAAACCACTCTCAGCAAAGGCTCATATATACTAAATAGATATTTTGATCATTCACCTGTGGCTGCAGGGTTTTGAGTTTAACTGTTTCAGAGTTACAGGCTGCTGTAACTGTTAACTAAGGCTGTAGAGCAGACTCATTAATCTCTCTACGTGGTGTCAGTACTTTTTTTCCTAAATATTTTTATTTCATACAGCATTCAGAGATTTGTTTCATCTGAATGCCACTGAAAATAGGTTATTTTAACTTGAAGTATTAGACTATGTGATGTACACTTTTTAGCTAGTAATTTTGTTAAAGTTGGATTAGCCATGTTAGAAGAGGTGTGTACGTAAGCTCGGTAGAATTCAATTTTTACTTCTTTTTTTTTTATAATTTTGATGGCGAATATCTCTGTTTATTTTTTAAAGCAATTTTTTAGAGCCGCAAAATTCTGGGGTTTAAGCATTTTTCAAATTTTTATCTTTTAAATTTTTCACATTTGTGGGATGTTATGGGGACCAGGCTATGGGAGGATGCCAGAAAATAATTATTTTATGATCGTACCTGTTGAGATTCAAAAAGTTAAAGCTTCATAACCATTAAACTGCAAGTTGTCAACATCACTTGTCAAAATACACAAACATTCTTAAATCAAACCCTAAAAAGTTCTCAGGCCGCATTTTTCTTACTTTGCCTATCCATACGTTTAAAATATTGTCAATGGAAATATATATATATATATTATATATTTTTGCTGGTTTGTGTGTGTGTATAACCCACACACCTCCTGGGGGTAGTGTTCTGTCCCATCTAGTGGCACTGAGACCACTTAGAGGGAGATTAATGAGTCTGCTCTACAGCCTTAGCTAACAGCCATATAGCTTTTCACTCATGCAGTAGAGGCTCATGCACTAAGCTCTGGAGGTCCCAGGTTTGATCCCAGTGCCCGGGGTCTGTTGGCATCACATGTGCATGCTGAAATCCATTTTTACCGACATTCACTCACAAAAATCAAATCCTTCCAAGCCTATGTATACATATTATACTAACAGGACAATGTTACTAAACAAAATTAATTTCAAAATATACTTGTGTAATCTACAATGCAGTGGTACATTCCTGTTAAAGTCAATTGGATGCAGTACTAGACCTGGGTAGAAGGTTGATTTTATTGCAAAACCTATCCTTTTGCAAACGTCTTCCCTGCCAGATGAAGGCCAAAGAAGAATCCTGTGTAATTTCTTATGGGCAATGGATATATCTAAAAAACTAAACTAAAATTAAACAACAGCACCCGAGGAAGGGATGGATGGAGATCTTTGCAGGCAAATTGAGTGCATTTCATAATGTTATGGTTGATGTTTTATTTACCATTTTGAAGAGCACACTGGAAATTTTGAGAGAGAATATTAAAAATTTCTTTCTTTGAGCTTGATCCAAAGATCACAGAAGTCAATGGTAGTCATAGAATCATAGAATATCAGGGTTGGAAGGGACCTCAGGAGGTCATCTAGTCCAACCCCCTGCTCAAAACAGGACCAATCCCCAACTAAATCATCTTTCCACTGTCTTCAATTGGTTCTATATCAGGTCTTTTTGTCTCCTTGCATTTTCAGTAGTTTATAAATAGGACTAATTCAGCAGTATTTTAATCTAAAAGATTGACACAGGATGGATAGAGTTTCTTTACGGTTGCTATTTGGTACCTACAACTCTAACTTCAGTAATTAAATGATTAAAGCATTTTCAGTCTTTAAGGAATTTCTAGCTGCCTCTGAATGACTTTTAGCAAACTTCACCTTCTAACCTCAAAAAATTAGGAAAAAGAGAGGGATAATAATATATCCCCTTAGACCGTGTTCCCCCTTTTCTCTATGAACATGTGCTATATCACCACAGTCAACCACAATATAGTCTGAATGTGACTTGAGAACGGGCGGGCAAACTTTCTGGCCTGAGGGCTGCATCAGGTTTCTGAAATTGTATAGAGGGCTGGTTAGCAGAGGCTGTGTCTCCCCAAACAGCCAGGTGTGGCCCGGCCCCCGCCCTCTATCCGACACCCCCGATAGGCCACCAGGGACTCCTGCCCCATCCAACCCACCCTGTTCCCTGACGGCCCCCCGGGGACCACTGCCCCATCCACACCCCTGCTCTCTGTCCCCTGACCGCCTCCGGACCCCTCGTCCCTAACTGCACCCTGCCACCCCATCCAACCCCCCCCCCTTCCTGACTGCCCCCCGGGACCTCTGCCCCACCCACCCTCCCTGCTCCCTGTCCCGTGACCTCCCCAGAACCCCCCGCCCCTGACTGCCCCCCATGACCGCTGCCTCCATTCAACCCCCCCATTCCCCACCCTCTGACTGCCCTGACCCCTATCCACATCCCGGCCATGACCAGCCCCTGAGCTCCCCTGCCCTCTATCCACCCCCCTGCTCCCTGCCCCCGGCCCCTTACCACGCTGCCTGGAGCACTGGTGGCTGGCAGTGCAGCTGCACCAGGACAGGCAGTCGCGCAGCACAGAGCACCGGGTCAGGCCGCGGCTCTGCAGCTGTGCTACCCCAGGAGCTCACAGCCCAGAGCATTGTTCCAGCAGCGCAGTGAGCTGAGGCTGTGGGGGAGAGGGGAACATTGGGGGAGGGGTCAGGGGCGAGCCTCCTGGGCCAGGAGCTCAGGGGCCGGGCAGGGTGGTCCCGCGGGCAGTAGTTTGCCCACTTCTGCTTTAGAACCAAGGTTAAGGGAAACAGCTACACAACAGCCAAATAACTCAACATGGTAAGTAGTATATAACCAATTTGAGTCAGCAGAATATATACATATTCTTTATTCTGTTCAAAAGCCAGATAGTGCTCTATATAGACTTGTAGAAGACTAACCTGTTTAAGTGTTAATTTCAGGATGCCTGACTTGTGATCAAGTGAAGAACAGTTGAATTAAGGGTGCACATTGGATCTCTAAGAGGAAGATCAAAGCCACTCAACAGTCCTCATGCCACTTTATGACAAGGGTCAAGTTTACAAAGGTTATACCCCTGTCACAAGTCAGTATCCACTGAATCCCATGATTGCTGTTACACCTTCCCTTTCTAAAAAGCAATCACATCAAATGAACTAGAACTTGAACTGAAAAAAAGCCCTACAATTACAAATGAATACTGCCAACTAACAAAACACACAAAGGGAGACCTCTACAGTGAAGGTCAAGATAGGTGACCCCAAACTTCCTGACAGATGAGAGGATTATTTTGCCTCTTATTATATATCTGTCAATAACCACTAACTCTGAACCTCAATGGAGTTCTGATCGTATGGAAACTTGTTCTCAGACAGACCTGCCATCTGGAGCTTGTTTGCTGCTCCTGGTGTTTTTCATTGTCAGTGACTGGGTGAGCATGTGTTACTCCTGTCAGTGTACCATGTCCTATAGAGCTTACCTTTAACACAACAAATGAACTTGATGTGGGATTGTATAGATTGTATAGATGTTACCTGGACAGACACTTTCTGTTTGAAATCTAATATTCTCTCCCAGTTGCAATATGGAGTAACTGTTTGACATTTTTGTTTCAGTATTTATTTTTTTCCAGTTTCCTGGCATATAGTCTTTTAAAAACTACTTTAGTGTTAATTGTCTGCAGGTATGTCAACACACTTGAAGGTGTAATTTCCAACTCGGGCTAAAATTAGCAGTGTAGTCAGGGCAGTGAGAGAAGCAGAAAGGGCTAAATACCCCAAGTCTGTGTCATGGGTTTCAGATGGGATAGTACTCAAGAGGACTAGCCCATTGATCCTCCCATGCAGTCATATTTACACTGCTTTTTTTTAGCGCACTAGCTCTCATCGAGCTAGCGTGTGTGTGTACCTAAACTGGAAATTATAACCCCAACTCCAGTGTAGACATACTCTGTTTCAGAAAATCTTTTAGATGATGATATTAAGAATTTGATCTTTTGCCCAAGAACTTTGGAGCTGGTGATCTTAATAAGGCATTCTGAGGTGTCAAGTGACGTTTTAGGCATGCTAAATATGAATCTCTTGAATATATCAGGCACTTTTCTAGTCAAGGTGTGTGTTACATTGCACTACTTTTGCTGTTCACTTACTTGACTGTGCATGGTAAGGACTTGAAGTGTGGTGTGCTTGAACTGATAAATCAAAAAGATTTGCTATAATGAGCCACTTGAAAATGCAGTCCAACATCTGTGAGTAACTTATCTTGAATCCTGTGTCATGCAAATTTTGATACTTGATATGCAACAGCTGAAGTTAAAAACATATATATATCAGTAGTGGTCCTTGGAGACTGTTTCCTGTTTATTTCAAATAAATCTGTCCTGACTTTGGACAAATGGCAGTCAGAGTTTCATGTGGTTTCAGTGGGTCTTTTGCATTCTGTTCCTTGTATTGATTGCAGATTTCATGCATGGGTGGGCACTGCGAATGATGCGTAGTAGTTCAAACCTGAGGCTGTGTATTATTATGACATGATGTCCTATGTACAGAATTGCATCCTATGCAGCATTTTCATCTCTAGAGTCCCAACACATTTTTATGCTTGGAGGTGCTGGGTTTTTCTGTTGGCCAGCCATATAGAATTATTCTCTCAAGTTCTTGTAAAACTGGGTAATTTTGTGTTGCTCATTTGGGTTTGTCAGGCTTTCTTTTAAAAATGGGTAATATATAGGCAATATTTACTTCACACTTCTCTTCCTGCAGCCCCTTGCTTTCACTATTTATAGGTACTCTTGGAAGTATGTCCACTGTAAGAACCTGCTTTTTATGCCTGTTTTTTCACATTTACTGAGTACTTTTCCAAGTTCATGATCATTTTCTAATCTTGGGGTGCTTTTCACAATTGCTTCTGTAATATGGCTTTCAACAATTTATGGTCTGTTTCTAACGCAAATAATTTGCCTCTTAACCGTATTCAATAAACCGCTCACAACCAAAAGCTATTGTCAACATTTCTTTTTTAAACCTGTGCATAATTCTGTTGTGTTTTAGTCCATGTATTGGGAGTTTGTTATTGGGTGGATTTTGTTCAACAGCTCATGTGAGCTAGGTGAATTAGCTATGAATTTAGGGTAGGATTTTTAAAATACCTAAGGGAGTTGGGTGCTTTAAAAAAAATCTCACCCTTAAAATACCGACATTCAATCTTTCACTTGCTTTTGCAAACTGTTCTTGTTAACTCAGAGCTAAAAGACAACCTATGTTTCATTCCTACAATAGAGGTAATTTGCAATGCAAAGTTTTGATCCAAAAAGCACTGCTGCTTTTCTTTGTCAAAGGTTTATCAAAACATGGTGCTAAGCACTCGTTTAAATGAATGAAAGGGTCCATGACTCAAATAATATACAGTGCCTAAAGTGTAAGAGGAAAGATTCCAAATGCATTGTACTATTGAGAACAGTCTGTGCAGAGTGTCCCAGTCACACTCTGCTGTGTTTTTACAATGCTGTTAATACTTTTAAAGCATAATTCGTGAAGTAATAGTTGGAACAGGGAGAGACTCCTGTGTGGCTTCTATTCCTGGCTCTACTAATGACTTGCTGTGGGGCGTAATATTTCTACAACTACCTTTTTGAAAATGACTAATGATTTGAGATGCCTCAATTTTTTGGTTCCCCACTTGAAACATCTGATGTTGAGAGTTAGAAAATGTAAGCCTTAAAATACTTTAGAGAGGGACAAGGTAATATCTTTTATTGGACCAACTTCTGTTGATGTGAGAGACAAGATTTTTCTCTTACACAGAGCTCTTCTTCAGGTCTGGGAAACATACTCAGAGAGTCACAGCAAAATACAAGGTGGAACCGATTTTTTAGCATAATTAGTTAACACATATTTCAAGGGACCATTCAAGGTGAAGTGGCCCCTTAACACTCATCCAGTCACTGGGGAGGAGTGGGGGGAGAAAGGGGGTAAAGGCAGCTGGTGGGGGGTTGTTAGTGTGTTATTGTAATAAGCCATAAATATTGTGTCTCTGTTCAGTCCATGATTTTTTAGTGTCTAGCAAAGTTATTAATTTAAACACCAAGACTTGTATTTTGAAAGTGTTGAGCAGGTTTCCTTTGACGTTGAGGACTGATAGGTCACACATAGAGCGATCACTTTGCGAAAAGTGTTCACCCACAGGTGATAGGATGTTTTTGTTTTTTTATCATTTTCCTGTGTACGTTCATTTGAGAGTGTAGTGATTGGCTGGTTTCACCCACCTAGTTCTTATTGGGGCAACTGGGGCATTGTAAGCTTGAAAGTTTGTCTCTCTCTCCAGAAAGTTGGTTTAATAAAAGATATTACCTCACCCACCTTGTCTCTCTAATATCCTGGGACCATGGGTGGCGGGTATAATAGGAAAGGGGAGGCATTGCCTCCCCTAACACAGCCGTCTCTGACACCTGGGCACTGTTCCCCCCTGCCGCCGCCTTGTCCCCTCCCTGCTCTGACCCTTCCCTGGCTCCCAGGGCTTGCTGCTGCTGGAGTGAATCATCCTCCTCTCCCATCCTCTCCTCTCCTCTCCTCCACCCCATCCCCTTCCCCCCTCTGAGGTCCCCACAGCTGCCAGTCACATCTCTCCTCACCCCCCACTCACTATGGGGCATGGTGTGTGTGTGTGTGAGAGAGAGAATGCAAGCAGGGAGTCGGGGGGGGAAACGGAGGGGAGAGTTAGGAGGCCCTGCCACGGAGGGGATCCCTGAGTAACTTTACACAGTGACAGGTTTCAGAGTAGCAGCCGTGTTAGTCTGTATCCGCAAAAAGAAAAGGAGTACTTGTGGTACCTTAGAGACTAACAAATTTATTTGAACATAAGCTTTCGTGAGCTACAGCTCACTTCATCGGATGCAGTGAGGTGCCACAAGTCCTCCTTTTCTTTTTACACAGTGAAAAAGCCTTCCAGGGACCTAGTAGCAGAGATCACTGAAACTGTTAAAGGGTTTAAACCATTAAAGTGGTAATGAAGACATTTAACAGGCATTTGCCAAAGTCCAGGAAGCTTTTGGCCACTTTCAGCTGGCTTTTATATTGTAGGAAAATGTGTTACTGGGGTTACAAACAGTTTCCAAATGATGACCCTTCAGTTATTCTCGGTACCCAGAAGAAACAGCTGCTAACCTGGCTCAAGGAGGAGCTGACATAGCCAGTGAGTTTATTTCTTGATCTAGTCCTTTTATTCAAACCCAGTTTAAGTAAACGAGTCTGGCAGGGAATTCTGTGTAAGAAAGGTGAGTAAACTACTGCCTTGATGCAGGCTGTTAATGACCAGCACTTTTTCAAAAGGAGAGATTAGGCTTCAGTTTGGCACAGGTAGTCTGGCTTTTTGTCTCTCTCTATACAGCATACACCAGGGGTTGTCAAACTGGGGCTCGGGACCCCTCAAGGGGTCGTGAAGTTATTACATGGGGGGCCGCGAGCTGTCAGCCTCCACTCCAAGCCCCGCTTTGCCTCCAGCATTTATAATGGTGTTAAATATATAAGAAAGTGTTTTTAATGTATAAGCGGGGGTCGCACTCAGCGGCTTGCTGTATGAAAGGGGTCACCAGTACACAAGTCTGAGAACCACTGGCATACACTGAACTCCCTGCCACGCAGAGGAGAATCTGTCTGGCTTGAACTGTACCTGTTGCCTGTTCAGTTCCCTTGGGGAATGTTTAGTGCTTTAAGGTGAAAAGGGGAGAGGGTGTGTGTGGGGGGTGGAGGGTAGCAGCAGGATGAGGAGGCGAGCGGCGAGCCAGCTGCACAGCAGGTGGTGGTGGGGGTCCAGCGGGGGGTGAGGAGGCGAGCAGCAGGTGGGCGAGCTGCAGGTGGGCGGGGGAGGAGGGGAGAGGAGGGAGGATCTCAGGGTGTGGTGTGATGAGGTGAGTGGCGAGTCAGCAGTGGGTGGGGACAGGGCCTGGGGCAGAGCAGGTACGGAGTGTGGGCCAAAGAGGCAGGACAAGGAGCTCGCCTCCCCCAGGGGAAGTTTCACCCACTGCCATGACCAACGCGGCTACAACAATACTGCATACTAAAACACTTTGATATTCATAAAGGGACTATGTAAAGCCAAATGTTGTAATAATAATAAGTAATAAATGTACTAACTCATTCAGGATCAACAGTGCTTACAGTCCCATGAGTGCTCTGTGCATGGAACTTCCCTTTTTGCGTGGGCATGTCACACAGCAAAAGCGGAGAAAACAGCATTTAAAAATCGGAAAATCTGGTTCTAATATCACAAAAGTTGACAGAGAGCCTCGGGGCAGCAGTAGTACTTTTAACACCATTTTTTACAATAGATTAGTTTTCAGCTTGGCTGTGTCTCCTTAAAAACCCTGGTGCTCTGTAACAGGGCCATGCTAATGAGACTCACAAAATCACTGAAGTCAGTGGGAGTTCCATGTGTGAAGGTCTTGCAGGATCAGGCTCTTCATGAATAAAAACAGTCTAGGTTGTTTGTTCTACTTTACCATTAATGGTATTGCATTATAGTTAAGTCACTATGGACCCAATTCTTGCAAGGTGCTGAGCACTGTCAACTCCCATTAATTTTAATTAGGACCTCTAGCCCTATCATTGGCTCATGTTGTACGGACTGTTGGCTATGACAACTTTAATTTTATTTAATTTAAATAATGAAATAAATATTGTAATAATTAAAACAATAACAATGAAATGAGAGTGATGTATACTGGGCAGAATCTTATTTTATGTATTCTTCACTGCCGTTTGCATGATGTCATCTTTTTCTGCATTATGTTATGTCATGTGTAACCAGGATAACAAATTCCTTGGGGCAGTGGTCTTGTCTTTATTGTGTTGTAAATCACCATGCAAACCTGGGCGCTTTCTGCAGAAATATGTTAAATAATAACAGCTTTTAAAAGGATCGCTGAATTAGGGATAGTTTTAAGTATTATACCGCAGTTTCTAGGCACACTACTGTGCGCTCAGAATGGAATGGCAGCTCTAACATTGAAATGCCTTGTTTTTGTGGATTTTGGTCAGATCACTAGTGTTACTTGAATAGGTCTGTGCAGTGTCTTTTAGTGGTCCAGTACAATTGTGTTATCATTTGTATTGCACTAGCACCCAGAGACCCCAACTGAATTGGTGCTCCGGTGTACTAAGCATTGTGCATAGAAGAGACAGGCTCTGCCACAAAGAGCTGACCATCTGCATAGACAAGACATACAGGGGGTGGTAGAAAGAAAATAGTATCTCTGTTTCACTGAAGCACAGACATTAAGGCTTCTATCCAGCAAAGAAAACTGTGTGAGCACACCGAGTCCAACTGTATGATTCTCTTTGCAGGATTGGGGCCCAGTATCACTCAGAATATCAGTAGTAGAGCTGGGAACTGAAGCCAGACTTCCTGAGTTCCAGTCCAATGTCTTAAGAACAAAAACATCCTTCCTTTCAGGAGTAAGGCTAATTGAAGAGAAGAAGAATGGGCCAGTGGTTAGGGTGCTAGTCGAGAACTTAGCAGACCTCGGTTCAATTCCCTGCCTGCCACAGTCTTTGTGTGATCTTAGACAAGTTACTTAGCCTCTCTGTGCCTCAGTTACCCATCTGTAAAATAGGGATCATAGCACTGCCCTACCTCCCAGAGGTGTTGCTAGGATAAATACATTGAAATTGTATGGTGCTTAGTTTCTTGGCGGTGGAAGCCATATAAGTTCTTAGCTGTGTGTGTAGTTGCCAAGAGTTTTCTAGAGCCCATAAAGTCTTAGACAAAAGTGAACAAATATCTGGTACGGATCATCAGTAAATAGCACAGGAGTGTAAAGGTGTAGTTAATCTGAAAAAGAGAAATGCCTATACTGTCTTAATGACAATGTCATAATAATGATATACGACATGGTCATTAATATTGTCAAACTGTTATGTTGTTATGCCTCCTGATTATTTTGTCCTCTTTTATGCTTTCAAAGTGCACTCTTAGACTTCAAAAAATTGTCAGTTATGTAACAAAATGCTATCACCAATTTGCAAACCATTTCTCCCCACTTGAGAATTTACTTTTATCAGAAACATATCCTTTGTGGATAAAATCAGATATCCACAATAAAAGCTGTACCACACATTTGACCTAAGCAACTATTTGTTCAATATCTTCATTAATGATCTGGAGGATGGCGTAGATTGCACCCTCAATAAGTTTGCAGATGACCCTAAACTGGGAGGAGAGGTAGATACACTGAAAGGTAGGGATAGGATACAGAGGGACCTAGACAAATTAGAGGATTGGGCCAAAAGAAATCTGATGAGGTTCAACAAGGACAAGTGCAGAGTCCTGCACTTAGGATGGAAGAATCCCATGCACTGCTACAGACTAGGGACCAAGTGGCTAAACAGAAATTCTTCAGAAAAGGGGTTACAATGGACGAGAAACTGGATGAGAGTCAATCCTGTGCCCTTGTTGCCGAGAAGGCTAATGGCATTTGGGGCTGTATAAGTAGGAGCATTGCCAGCAGATCAAGGGATGTGATTATTCCCTTCTATTCGGCATTGGTGAGGCCTCATCTGGAGTACTGTGTCCAGTTTTTGGCCCCACGTTACAAGAAGGATGTGGAAAAATTGGAGAGAGTCCAGCGAAGGGCAACAAAAATGATTAGGGGGCTGGAGCACATAACTTATGAGGAGAGGCTGAGGGAACTGGGATTATTTAGTCTGCGGAAGAGAAGAATGAGGGGGGATTTGATAGCTGCTTTCAACTACCTGAAAGGGGGTTCCAAAGAGGATGGATCGAGACTGTTCTCAGTGGTGTCAGATGACAGAACGAGGAGCAATGGTCTCAAGTTGCAGTGGGGGAGGTTTAGGTTGGATATTAGGAAAAACTTTTTCACTAGGAGGGTGGTGAAGCACTGGAATGGGTTACCTAGAGAGGTGGTGGAATCTCCTTCCTTAGAGGTTTTTAAGGTCAGGCTTGACAAAGCCCTGGCTGGGATGATTTAGTTGGGGATTGGTCCTGCTTTGAGCAGGGGGTTGGACTAGATGACCTCCTGAGGTCCCTTCCAACCCTGATATTCTATGATTCTATGAACTGAGACATTTTAATGGAATAATCCAGTCAGGAACAATCCTAGCTGCTTTGCCACTCATGGTGGTAAATGTTTTCATCCTCTTCCCCCTCCTAGTTCCCTCCAGCTCAAAAAGACACTCTAAGGCCAAGTCTATACTTACAAGCTTACAGAGGCACAGGTTGACCAATACAGTTGTGCTGCTGTAAGATCGCTCATGTAGCCACGTTATGCAGACAGGAGAGAGCTCTCCTCTTGACATAATAAAACCAGCTCAAAGAGTGGCTGTGGCTATACCTGCGTAGGGTGACCAGATGTCCCAGTTTTATAGGGACAGTCTCTATATTTGGAGCTTTGTCTTATATAGGCATCTATTACGCCCCATCCCTTGTCCCAGTTTTTCACACTTGCTATCTATTCACCCTATATCGGCGGGAGAGCGTCTCCTGCCAACATAGCGCTGTGCACACGAGCACTTATGCTGGCAAAATCTATGTTGCTCAGGGATGTGATTTTTTCACACCCCTGTGGGACAAAAGTTTTGCTGACATCAGTGCTAGTGTAGACATAGCCTAATACATTTTTTATCCTGGATTGCAGCAAATGGGACACATTTAGTCTGGCAACCAGTGTGAAGCAGCAGAATGGCTCTTCATCCTGGTGCAAGATTCTAGAATCTAACACCTTATTGTATGGTGTAAGTATTTGTGTGCATGCACTGGCCTGTGCCCACACATTCTTTTTTTAAGTCCTATGAAAACTAGCACAGTCCTTGAAATGTATTGATTTTGCAAATAAATCCTTTCATAAACAGTTACAATGGAATTGCAATCACAAGGAAATCTGGTCCTCTAGAAAGTTTTTGCAAATGAGATACTGCTGATTTCAAATGAGAGGCCTGCATTTCCAGTATACAAAGTTAACCCCATTTATAAGGGAAGTGGTTTCTTTTTAGACATATAGTGCATTATACCTCTTCCACTAATTAATGGAGAGGAACACTCTAGAATAGCTGATTAAAGAAAGAAAGGCTAGTAATCTTTGTTACAAGTTGTTTGCATTGGGTTCAGCATACTACTGGTGTCAAGATGGTCTTGCCTATTGAAAAATTTCTATGTCCGCAAAAACAAATGAAAAAAAAAGTTATTAATACTAATTTTAGAAGACAGTGGGAGTCCTTGGACAATTCTGTCTGAGTAAGGACTGAAGAATCAGTCCTCTAAATTGTTACATTGCATTGGTAGAAAATGATAGGCTAGGAACTTGTTGGAAATCTACTAGCGAGGGTCATGCAACCCAACCAATATTCTGTAGAACAAATCTGAGAACAGTTGAAATGGTGAAGGCTGGAACTAAAATTCATCGTAACTGTTTAGAGATTTTGAGCACTAGATGTGAATTGTTTCAATTTCCTTTAGGGTTCTTCCACAGTGCACACGTTTTTGGATGAAATGTCATGCCTTTCTATATATGCTGTAAAGGAAAAAAAATCTGCTCCGCATAAACTACATAACAGAGGTCTGCACAGCAAAGGTGTAATATAATGAGAATGTAGAGTGATAAGATGGTTTTATAGATCTGGCTAATATATTGAAATGGTAACTTTTAGGATTAACCAGCATAACAAAGAAGAATTGTTCGAGGCATATGGTCCATTTTCTCAGAGGTAGATAATTACTGTATTTGTTGTAGGTATGTGTATTGAACATATCATTTTGGTGTCATGTAGTTAGCAGTAGGTGTTGTAGAAAAATTCATTTTGGGTCTGAGCTGTACTGATTTTTGCACCTGCTCAGAATCTAGTACTTTGTGTTTATAGAATTTAAATGTTTAATTGGGTGTCATTGAAATTTTGAGTTAACTCCTGGCAGTAGTTAAATTTACTGCAGTATCTGCAGTATTACCTATTTGTATATAAGGAATGGGTAAATATCAGTGTGCGATAAACATAACATGAGTGATTCTTATTTGCAATAAGACCTCTTTATCCAGTCTGACAGTGTGAAGGAGCTTTAAAGTGAGTGTACATTTAATTGCTACAGTGGTGTAAAGGGACCTCAGTGCAAATGAGAATTTAGCCCCAAAATGCTGATAGCATCCATTCTATCTTAATATTTCTGCATTATCCTGTATTATATTTTGTTTTGGAAAATAGAAAATATTAGATTAAAAACAGAAAGGTCCTCTATTAGTCTTAATAATTAGGATGAAAAGGTTATGCTCCACACAGTGACACTTATTTTAGTAAATTTTCCTAGCTTGTCATATTATAATTCTATTCTATTCCACCTAGGTCTGAAAAAGAATAAATGTGTCTGAAAAGAAAAACACTATGTCTGCCCAGCCATGAAATTTCTGAACTAGGTGGGAGGTAAGTACCAAACTTTTAATGTAAAAACTCACGCTGGATTTCAGCTCTAATCCTACAGTAAAAGGATGTGATCAGGAGGTTCTAATATAGTCTTCTAAAGAATTATAAAATGGCATTTCATTCTGAATAACTTAGGGATATTTATCTTTTTGAGCCCATGCTATCTGAGACAGATATTTGTGTAGGGTGTTACCAGGTCTTATTTTCTGGAATGTCACATGTAGTGATGGATGAATATGCAACAAATAATATATTTGAATTTAGCTTTTTTTTTCTTTTATAAATAATGAATGTATCACGAAATTCTCAGCTGTTGGTGTTTGAAATCATTCTCAGATTTCTTCAGTGACTAATTCTGCAGATTTTTCATTAACAGTGTGCTGTGAATAGTCAACTGGTTACATAAGTTATATGCAATTGTTTCTGTTGCCTGGTTGGATGGCTTATATAACTAACACAGCATGACTTGCAAATTTTACAAATGAACATACAATGTGAATGCCCTTAAATTTGAGCTTTAAATTTGTTTCTCTTGAGAATTCATTGTAACTAAGTCAAATTTTGTGGAAAGCAAGCAAGAAAGGGTTTTGAATAGGGTCAAATCAAAATTTGCTTTCAAATTTGAACAAATATTTGTGGAAAAGTTTTCCCACTTTAGAAAAATAAATATACCATTTTCTCTGTTTAAAAGAATAAATGTACCATTCATTACTTTGAAAAGTTCTGAATTTTGGATAAATACACAAACGTTTGGGTGCTTATGCAGTCCTCTTGGTTTGCAAAATGGGTCTGGAAATCTCATGAGCAATTTTTTTTGCAGTACAGTACACTCACATTTATCTGAATGGCCTGGAGGACATCCAAAACTTAGATAACTGGGTGTTCAGATAGACGGAAGTGCTATTTTGAGCAGCAGTTTCACTGCATGTAGGCCTATGTTCGTTCGGTCTTGTCTTCACTACCGGGGAGATCGACGCTGCTGCAATTGATGCAGCAGGTGTTGACTTAGCAAGTCTAGTGAAGACCCACTAAATCGATGGTAGCGCGCTCTCCGGTCAACTCCAGTACTCCAGCTCCCTGAGCAGGGTAAAGTAAGTAGATGGGAGACCGTCTCCCATTGACGCAGCTCAGTGAAGATACTGGGGTAAGTCGACCTATGCTACTTCAACTCCAACTGCGTTACTCATGTAGCTGGAGAAGCGTAACTTAGATTGACTTACTCCGGTAGTGAAAACAAGCCCTAAATCACTTAATAGCTTCTCAGTTAGTCTCTTAGCATCTATTAGTGCTAATCAACTGTTTTGTACTTCTAATGCTTAATACTTTGTACTTATTAAAGAGTAAAAAAAACTTTGAGTTATTAAAATACCAGAATTGTATTAAAATTATATCCCTGGTGACTTTAATACAATTCTGGTATTTTAATAAACTCAAAGTTGTTGTTTTTTACTTTCATAAATACCAAGTATTAAGCATTAAAAGTACAGAGCCATTAATTCACACTAAGAGGGTAATTGAGAAGTTATTTGGTGTGGTTAAATAGCATAGATCTATATGGAGGACACACTGTGGATTTGGATAACTAGGATATTTGGATAAATGGGAGTGTACTGTATTTGGTCCTGACTGGACTAGAAAGTGAGGGGACTCAGAAAACAGTTGTTTGAATATTTTCAAACTTAATGAAAACAGATTGGGTTGCCTCTTACTTTATGTGGACCAATATGCCCATATGCAGTCATTGTTTCAGATCAGTTGTATACATTTTTTAATTTATTGTGGCAATATCTAGGAGTTCTTGTCATGGACTAGGGCCCCATTGTACTAGATGCTGTACAAACACAGAACAAAAGGATGGTCTCTGCCCCTCTTGTCTTCTACAATTTCAGTAAAAGACAAGAGACAAGTAGATACAGAAGTTATGAGTTAACAGTCTTCAGACTCCTTTTATCCAGAAATTAAACCATTTGAAGGATGAGGAGATAATACTCTAGTCTGCATAGAATTACCAGATGTTTTCAGGAGGAATATCTCAGAAGTGGAGATGAGGCTTGCTTTAACCAAACCTCAGCTGCAAACACCCTAGAACTTCAGGGTGTTCAGACTTGAGGCATGGACCCAGTCGTTGTGGTTTGACCCCACCTCTCACCAGAAATAGTACACCCAGTGCATTTCAGTGATATACTAACAATTAAATAATTGGTTTTATATTAACACCAAACTTCCAGCCACTGATTAAATAACCATTTTTTAAAAAGTTTTAGCAAGTGTCTCTATTCCAAAAACCACCATTACAATTAGAGATGGCACTGAATCAAAACTCCAAACAATCTCAACAGCCCCGCACTTTGGCGACATTTGTCTCCAGATCTGAACTTTGCAGCTGACCCCTCTCTCGATGATGGGCCAAACCAAAAGCCAGATCTGAACACCACTGAACTCTGGGAAAGTTCAAATCCATCTTTTGTGGTTCAGGTTGATCTCTAATTAAAACAAACCAGTTTGAAAGGCAAATGTCTTAAAACCAAAACAAAACAAATGTTTCACGTGAAAAGTCTGGATTAGGCTACATTGTACCAAGTTGTGTTTTATTCTCTCACATGATGTAATGTTACTCTGTGTACCATAAAGTGACAACATGCTATAAAAAACATTCAAGGCAATCACTTTGAATTTAACTTTGTACAAGGTACTGTACACATGGAAATAATCCATGCTGTGTAAAGACCTGCAGACAGCCTTACTTGGCTCTCAATTTTGGGCATAATCCGTCGCCTTTCAATATTATAGTGTACATCCCCGGTAATGCAGTATGTCTGGGATCCTGTAAAAACCCAATTTCTGGCCTTTTTTTGTGTGACCCTTATGCCTCATTATGTCAGTAGTATGTGGAATATTGCCACTAATCCCTGAAAAAAAATTCAAAAGTGTTGCTGTGGAAAATCCTGTTGTGTAATAGGTCAGGGAAATCCCAGCAAACTCTCCTGCTAAGAGCTTCTGTTTATATTGTAGTTAATATTACAGTGTCTGTAATAAAGCAACACAGTTGATCAGTGGACAAGAGAAAAGCAAACAAAAGAGAAGGGAACATGGTTTCAGCATTACTGAAGTGCTGAAGTAAAAGTAAATCAGAGACAGAAAGGAAAAGAAGAGAAAGTGTTCAAGCCTCACTGCTAATGTCAGAATGTCACTGTGCACCAGTAGCTAGAAAAAGAATTTCTTGGACAGTAAGAGTTACTCAGAGAATGACAGCACAGAGATAGAACAGTGAGTATACAGTAATCACTAGTTTCTTTCCCTGTGGCCTTTGTTCTATCCCTCTATTTTTTGTACATGCCTTACAAATACCAGTAATAGGCAAACTTTGTGAAGTAGAGTTCTGTCTTTATGGATACTGATCCAGAGTATACAAACTTCTTGCCTACAGAAACTAGGCTGGAAATCTCATTAGACCAGGCTTTCTCATGGGATTTTACAGTAGTCCTGCTCTCAGGCAGGGCACAAAGTTCATGAGCCCAACCCCTTTCATGGTATTTCTTCCCTCCTGCTAACTGTTCAGATAATAAGACATTACATTTATAGAACACCTTTCATTTAACGATGTCAGATGTCAGAGCATTTTACAAACATAAATTAAGCCTCACTGCTCCCCCCTTAGATTAGAATTATCATCTGATATGAAAGATGGGGAAACTGTGGTTTAGAGAGCTGAGATGACTTGCCCACGGTCGCACAAGAAGTCTCCGGCAGAGCTGGGAATTGAACCCAGGTTTTCCAGTCTGTGGTTCAACCATAAGACGATCTTTCCCCAGATTGAACCAGGAAGTGCAGGAGCAGGTGAAAATGAAAAGGTAGGAAAATTTATTGAACATCAGTTCAGTTTGGGTGAGAGATTGAGACAGAGAGGGAGGAGAATTATTTTATTTGTTCAGAGCAAGTTTAATCAACCTTTAATCAAACTGATGATGCTGTTGATCTTTACCCAAAAGCAACTTTTACTTCAAACTCTTCTCTACTGGTCACATCGTGGTTTAAAAAATAATTCCTTAATACTATTTCAAGTTCTTTTTCTATGGAATTCTATAAAGCATACTAATGAAAAACAAAGCAATATTGCAGGTCTTTGCAAAGAAATTGAGAAAATCCAATCACCACAATGTTTTCTTCTTCCGTAGTCTTTTATAGTTTATGGGGGGAGATTGCTAGTAGCCTACATCTTTTTAAATTGTCTTGAGAAACTAGGAAAAAAGGAAGACGGGGAATTAGTACATGCCCAAGTCTTGTTCATGTTGTTGTCCTAGTTATCATATTATGACATTTAGGTCAAATCAATGTGGAATACAAGCAAGATCTTGCTTTGTTATAGCTACAGAAAATCTAAAAATGTGTTTATCGGGGAATATAACCCTTAGAAGAGTGTGTGTGTGTGGGGGGTCTTCATTTACCACAAATGCTGATATATATAGAGAAGAGAAAACCAGTACACATTTGAGGTAAACACCATGACTTCTATTAGTCACCTATCACAAGGTTCCACACATTTCTGCTTGGGTTATTGGTGTTGGTAATCTTCCACAATGCTGACTTCCTCATCAATGCTACCCCTGTGAATGTCCTGATTCTAAATACTCCCCACCAGTTAACCATCTGTTAGTGCCCTGAACTAACCCCCTTACCAAATACCCCTCCCCAATTGCCCTGTACTGATCACTACCATTTGTTGAACTGTCCCATAGCCATTCACCATTACTGAAGTTCTCTCTCTCTCTCAATTCACCCTGAGTTGTAACAGCTTAAAGGCTTCCATTGTAAATATGGAAAACAGTCTCAACATTAAATGTAACAGTATAGTATAACTGATGGACAGGTTCATGTTTCAAATACATTTAATTTAGATTGCAACTCAGACCGAGTAGCAGGGGGAAGCAACTTTATTGGTTGGTGGGTTCTGTGGCTGCCCTTTCATTTGAAGTGTATGTCAGTCCCTTGCCAAAGAGGAGCTCAGTCTGGTGCTAATTTTGAACTCCCAATTGCTTTTAAATTCTTAGATATCAGTGGTGGGTTGTTTTGCTATTTTTAATCTGCACTTAGCTCCGGGGTTGTGGCATTTAATGCTTTGTCACAAAGCCTTCAGATTTAAGATTTCTTTTCTTGTGATTTTTGGGTCTCTGAAGGTGTATGCTTACTGTAGGTGACAAGACCATTAACTGAGGGAAAATGTCCATGTTTGGCATATGGAGTGTTTATGCACAACCTTATCTGAGGGCCAAATCAGCCCCTTGAACAGCATACGGAGAGGTGGCAAAGCCTCATGGGTAGCAGTCAAAAATGGACATTAAAAACAGAAGGTGGGGGAGATTTTTAGAACTCGCCACTTTTTCTCCCTCAGTGGTTTGAAACCCCTTAATTTTGCGGCAGAAGCAGGATCGCCACTCTCTGTGACATCATTCCCCTCAGAACCCACAAGATAATGCTGACCCTGTCAAACACGACCTTGCATGGAAACCTCCCCTGAATGGGATGGAGGTTCAGCTGGATGAGGGCAGGGTTTCCTGCTGTCGCAGGGAGGCAGAGGAATAGCTATAAAATATTGCCTATGGGTAAAATGTGTTCCTGACTTTGTGTTTATATTGCCCAAAGCTTTTAAACCTGAGGGCAATTTCTTTTAAATTATTAATTGATTTCAGAGCCAGTCTGCATTTCTTGTATGAATAGCTGGAGATTCCTCCTCCCTACCCTCTGTGTACTCATGGGGTTTCTGGGGTGCAAACAGTTTTCCAAAGAGAACCTGCCCATCCAAACACAGCTTTTACCTAAAATTTGGTTGGAGTTCTGTCCCTAAGCATTCTCTTATTTACCCATCCCCAAATCCTCAAGGTGCCTCTGCATTTGAGAGAGACTAAAAGTTGTTTCCCAGGCCCACCCACAAATGCTAAGGTCAGTTCTGACCAGAGTCAGACTCTCAGTTCTGATTAGAGTGTACGGGGCAGAAACTGACAATTTCCACCAGCTGAGAGTCTCCTCCCAAATTTGTTAATTTGTAAACTCCAATTCATCAAGATATTCCTATGGATCAAAGAATTTCAGCATGTGCTTAAAATTAAAAATATGCTGAACAGGGATGGACTTCAAGTGCTTTGCTTAATTGGGGCCTTAGAGGATAGAGCAACCCTAAAAGCACAGTGCATGTCTCAGAATACAATGCAATGCAAGGCTTATCTTTTCAGGTGTTCTATGGCACTGCCTTCTCATTCTCTCTTCTTTTTTTTTTAGTTTGATTTGATTATTGTTCCTTTATGTCCCTAATAATAATAATTTGGATGTCCTTGTGATGGCTATACTGTATATTATTAAAACAGAAATAAAATAAAGGTATGGGTAATCGAATCTCATGCTGCAGAGCCACACAGAGTGTTAGCTAAAAGGAAGTGCAGGGCTCAGAAAGGAAATTCTGCCTCATTAGAGAATAACATACTTGTCAATTCATTTTGAGGACTCTTTTGGATTCTACAGAACCGTCTATTGCTACAGGCAGGCTAGCAGGCTGGATGGATCAGTGAGCTGATCCTGTGGTAAAATGGTAAAACATTTGTTCGTAAACCAAAATGCACAAGGCATATACACAAACACCTCTGATGCAGTCATTTTCTTTGTTTCTCTTATTTTATTTAAGAAAGGAAAGAAAATGCCTTATGTCAGACAAAGAGGTGGCTGAAAAGATGAGTCTTGTGTATATGTAGCACTTATTTGCATTGTATTACTATTCTGCAACATGGGTATAAATTTATGCTGCACTACATTGTGTTTTTCATACTATTTCTAGATACTGCTTAGTGCACTTTGATTGAAGAACGTATGGTTTACCAAATAGGATACATGTGAAACAACAGAGAAGAAAAGGGAGGATGCAACACATGCAGTTATGAGTTATAATGCTATGTTTAGTCTTTCCTGCCTGATGTAGAGGGTTGGACTGGATGATCAAACCTATCATCTATAATTCTAGGGAAGAGATTTTGACAACCTAGAAACCACAAGAGTAAAGCTGATTTGTAATATCATTAGTATCCCCCAAACATGCATAGATTTTAATTTATTCATGTATTAATTATTTACCTGCATTACTTTTTATTGTACCATAAATTGTTTTTCTTACAATAACATCAGTTACCGTCTGACTCTGTGAATATGTATTTCTGTAGAGAAATTAAATTTAATGTTGTTAGAGGGATTTTTTTTATTTTAAGTTTTGCCCAGACTGAAAATATGAAACTAAATCCATATTTCAGCCTTCTACTTTGCAATGTTTAGAGCTAGGAATCAGACTGAAATTCAGATCTGCATTTATATTCTGGACCCACTCAAAAGTCAGGGGTGTTCACAACTCCCATTGACTTCACTGGGGCCAGTATTTCATCAATGGGGTTTTGGTTGAGCCCCATCCCTATATAGAGAGAGAGTTGGTGGGATACGTCTCTGGACTGGAATATTGATATAGAGAGGTATAGCTTGTTGCGGAAGGACAGGCAGAGTAAAAGGGGAAGAAGTGTTACATTATACATCAAGAGTCTGTACACTTGTTCTGAGGTGCAGAAGGAGGTGGGAGGAAGACCAGTTCAGAATTTCTAGATAAAGATAAAGGGGGCAAAAAGAGGGGTGATGTCTTGGTAGAGGTCTACTATAGACTAACAAATCAGGAAGAGGAGGTGGATGAGGCATTTGTAGAACAAATAACAGGAATATCCAAAACACAAATCTGGTAATAATGTGGACTTTACCCAGACAACTGTTGGCAAAGTAATACAGCAAAACACTGAATTTCCAATAAGTTCTTGAAATCTATTGGGGACAAATTTTTGTTTCAGAACAAAACAGAGGGACAGCCATTTTAGAGTTGATTCTTACCAACAGGGAGGAACTGGTAGCGAATCTGAAGGTGGAAGGCAATATGGGTGAAAATGATCATGAAATGATAGATTTAATAATTATAAGAAAATAAAGGAGTGAGAGAAGCTAAATAAGGACAATGGACTTCAAAAAAGAAGACTTTGACAAACTCAGAGAAATGGTAGTTAAGGTTCCCCGAGAAAAAAGAAATCTAAGGAAAATAGGAGTTCAGGAGACCTGGCAGTTCCTCAAGGAAACAATATTAAAGGTACAACTACAAACCATGCCAGTGCAAGGAAAATATAGGAAGAATAGGAAGGGGCCAATATGGCTACATTAGGAGCTCTTCAATGACCTGAAAATCAACAAGGAATCCTACAAAAAGTGAAAACATGGACAAATTGCTGAGGTAAAGAACAAAATAATAGCACAAGCATGTAGGCACAAAATCAGAAAGGCTAAGGCACAAAATGAGTTACACTAGCAAGGAACATAAAAGGTAATAAGAACAGGTTCTTTAATTACATTAGGATCAAGAGAAAGACAAAGGAAAGTGTAGGTCCTCTACTTAGCAGCAAAGGACAGCTAATAATTGACGACACCAAGAAGGCTGAGGTGTTGAATGTGTATTTTGCTCCATTCCTCATTAAAGGTGACCAGATACTTAACACAATTAATATTAACAACAAGGGGGAAAGGAACACAAGCCAGGGAAAGAGCAGGTTAAAGAATATTTAGATAAGTTAGATGTATTGAAGTTGGCAGAAATTGATTAAGTTGATGAAATTCAAACTAGGGTACTTAAGGAACTAGCTCAAGCAATCTTGGAACTGTTAGCAATCATCTTTGAGAACTCCTGGAAGACGGGTGAGGCCCCAGAGGACTGGAGAAGGGAAACATAGTACCTATCTTTAAAAAGGGGAACAAAGAGGACCCAGGGAATTCTAGACCAGTGAGCCTACCTTTGATACCTGGAAAGATACTGGATCGAATTATTAAACAATCAGTTTGTAAGCACCTAGAGGATAATAGGGTTCTAAGGAATAGCCAGCATGTATTTGTCAAGAATAAATCATGCCAAACTAACCTAATTTCCTTCTTTGACAGGGTTACTGGCCTAGTGGATAGAGGGGAAGCAGCAGACGTGACATATCTTGATTTTAGTAAGGCTTTTGACACAGTGCTACAAGACATTCTCATAAGCAAACTAGAGAAATGTAGTCATGATGAAATTACTATAAGGAGGGTGCTCAACTGGTTGAAAGATAGTATTCAAAGAGTAGTTATCAATGGTTTGCTGTCAAACTGGGAAAGTGTATCTAGTGAGGGCCCGCATAGGTCAGTCCTAGGTCTGGTACTTTTCAATATTTTCATTAATGACTTGGATAATAGAGTGGAGAGTATGCTTATAAAATTTGCAGAGGACACCAAGTTGGGTGGGGTTGCAAGCACTTTGGAGGACAGGGTTAGAATTCAAAACAACCTTGAGAAATTGGAGAATTGGTCTGAATTCAACAAGATGAGATTCAATGAAGACAAGTGCAATGTAGTGGTCTTAGGAAGGGAAAAAGAAATGCACAACTACAAAATGGGGAATAACTGGTTAGGTGGTAGTACTGCTGAAAAGGATCTGGGAATTATAGTGGATCACAAACTGAACATGAGTCACAATGTGATCCTGTTGCAAAAAACCGCCAACCCCATTCTGGGGTGTACAGAAGTGCTGTATGTAAGACATGGGAGGTAATTGTACCACTCTCTTTGGCCTTGGAGTACTGTGTCCAATTATGGGTGCCACACTTTAGAGTTCAGAGTTCAGAGTTCAGGCTAGAGTTCAGAGAGAGAGTTCAGAGGAGAACAACAAAAATCATAAAAGATTTAGAAAACATGACCTCTGCAGAAAAGTTAAAAAAGCTGGGCATGTTTAGTCTTGAGAAAAGAAGACTTGGGTGGGGGGGGGGTACCTTATAACAATCTTCAAATGTGTTAAGGGCTGTTATAAAGAGGATAGGGATCCATTGTTATCCATGTCCACTGAAGGTAGGACATGACACAATGGACTTAATCTGCAGCAAGGGAGATTTAGGTTAGATATTGGGGGGAAAAATCCAATCATAAGGGCAGTTGAGCTCTGGAATGGGCTTCCAAGGGAGGTTGGGGAATCTCCATCATTGGAGGTTTTACAGAACAGGTTGGACAAACACCTGTGTATGTTTACTTGGTCCTGCCTCAGCGCAGGGGGCAGCACTTGCTGACTTTTTGGTCCCTTCCAGCCGTACATGTCTATGATTTTATATAGATTTATATATATATTGTTTATTGTATAATTAGATTAAAATGTACATTAAAGTGGCAAAGTCAAGTACTGGAAAGAGAGGAAATGTTGCCTATGCAACATTAATTCAGTCCCTTTGTATTTATGCATTAATTACACGATTGCATATTATTTTTTCACCTACCTCATTCAGATTGAGGCAGACCCCTGCAATAGAAAGTTTTTATCCTGAATGGTTAAAGCTGGCAAAGTTATATGCAACTGGAGATAGGGTCTTCCACTGGGAGGTGACAGGAAACCTTAACTATAGGCCAGCTTCCAACTCTGCCTATAATGCCTCTCTATACGGAACACTGATCTGCTTCCAGAGACCTTCCACTAAAGCTAGTCTAAAAATGCATTAGCTGGAAAATTGAAATTTTCCTTTCAAATCAATTCAACAAAACATTAAACTGCATTGCCCTATTAGCACATTTCCTTATGGGAGTTGTAGTTTGAGCCTCCATTCTCTCCTACACACTAGGCTCCTTAGAGCACTTCATCACCCATAATGCAAAGCGGATTTCCCTCAGACTGAGCTGTGTGAGGCCTCATGGAAGTCACATGACTTTGGGTGCATCATCTGAGATATAGTCTGGCTAGGGAGCCTGGCCCATAGGGAGAATGGAGACATCAGGCTGCCAAACTACAGCTTCCACAAGGAAAAACTCAATAATGCGAAAAGGCAATTTAATGTTGAACTGACTTGATACAAAATGTTGTGGGTCAGTCCAATAAACCAAAATAAAACATTGCAATGTCAGGAATGCCAAAATGTTTTGTTTTGATCGAAAATGTCACAATGAAATGTTTCAGTATTTCCTAATAAAAATTTTGCAGAATTTTCCATTGAACAAAATTTCAACTTTTTGTTCTGATGTGGAATGAAAACAAATATTTAATGTTTTGAATTTTCCATGGGATGGATATTCCAAACGTTGCTCAACTCTACCTTTTACCACTTTCTAGTTGCCTGCAATTCATACAATGCTCATTAAGTAATTATATGAACAATTTACTACTGTGTTTAGAACCAGGATCTCTTTTTTTAAAGCAAGAGTTCTGCCAAAGAGCTAAATGTGCAGCTGTTTTAATGAAAGTCAATGCAATTTTCTTTGAAGACAATCTATACTTTTCTTCCAACTCGTGACCTTTGAAAACAAAATCTATTGAATTTCAGTTTAAATAGCTATTAGTATCTTACCAAAATTCATTGCAGAGGAAGGCAAGGAACGTAAAATAAATGTTTATTTTAAGGATCAGAAGAAAATGATTGGTCTATAGAGAATTCCATTATAGGAGGGAAGGAGGAGAAGAGAGAGAGAGAGAGAGAGGAAAAGACGATGATATGAATGAAGCCAGATGAGCACAGTTTCTAATAAAGTCAGCCAAAACTTTACTAATAGTGAATCACTTCTTAAAAGTGATACTGAGAATTTCAATAATCCCTTTTCACTCATGGATCTCAAAGTATTTCATAAATATTAATCCAGCCTCACTAACACCTTGAGGCTGTCATTTTACAGATTGGTAAACTGAAGCACAAAGAGATTAATACTCACATTTTCAAAAAAGATTCACTAAATTGTGAATCCTCAGTTTTGGGGTACCCAATTTCAGATTCATGGGGTCTGATTTTCAGAAATGCTGAGCGCTGCAGCTCCCATTAAACTTCATTTAGAGGTGGGGGTACTCAGCCTGTGGGAAAATCTGGGGATAGGAGTCTCAAGTTGAAATGTGAAGCACCCACAATTAGTGGACACCCTTCAAAAATTTGGAATGTGATTTGCCCAAAGCCACAGGGTGACTAGGTGGCAGAGCTAGAAACACAATCCAATAATCTTCACTTCTGTTTGCTAGACAGTATCTCCAACTATTGGATCATCCACCTGGACATGTGCCTTTACGGTTTTAAAATCCTATATTGAACACTTACTCTCTCCTCTAAGTACTCTCTGTGAAAAATTACCTTAATTTATTGTGATGTTTGTGACTAAATGCTTAAATAACAGTCTGTTTCAAAGTATTAAAAAAGAAGAAAATCTTCCAAAATTTAAGAAGCCTGAGCCTATCACTCTCATTATGGCAGAATAATTATTTCTCAGTGGTAAAAGATAAGGGATGCTTTTCCTTACATGTCCTAGAACCTTTCAAATGACAACTACTTCCAAGTGGTCTATCTTATTACTAAAGTTTAGGTACCTTGTCGTTCAGCTGCTTCCGTGAAAGAATACCCATCTTTTTCTGCCAGAAAGGGTGGATTGTTTGTGTCTCCTCTTAAACTCCCTCCAAGACCATATAAATCATAAACAGGAGTAGCCTCCTCTTTTATCTTATCTTTTACACACAGTCTAGTTTTCCTTGGTGGTCTTAAATTACACTCTAAGGAGAGTCTTTATGCTTACGAGAGAGCTTAAAGTTTGCAGCTGGCCCACTTTACACCGATTTACTATTACTTGAGCAATTAAAATAAAGCAGTGGGTTCACTGTTCTTTTGGGTGGGAAAGTCCCTCTTTGGTCTGACATACTTTCGACTGCTTTTTAGGAGTCCAAAGGGACAGTCCTATGGAAGGTGCCTGCCTTTACATGGTTGAAATCATATGTCCCAGTAATATATTGCAAACACAATTTATCCTTATTCATCATCTGCCTTTGTTTCTGCGCCCAGAGCAGAAATGTTGATTAGGGAAAGAAGTGCGGTTTTGTGAGCCATCAGTAGAAGACATTGCAGTGAGTACTAAAGACACCTTTATGTTTTTCCTGCAAAATGATGACACTGAGAGTCACCCCAACTTTTATTTCTGTTTCTATTCAACAGTCAACCCAGTCTGCCTGTCTCTGTTATAAGTGGTGTCTCTGTTATAAGTGGGGTCTCACTATTTTTTGATTGTCTAATTAAAAGAAGGACTTCTCTGTAAACATTCTCACTAAAATTATGCCAGAGTTCCAGAATTATGTATCTTGTAGTATATAGACTGGAGTCCATTAAGAACTAGAATTTTGTCACCCACAGCTGTTAAATTTGTCATGTTATTTATGCTATTTTCTATTTGAACTAAACAAAATACTGCAAATACCATGGTAAACATCAATTTTTGTACAATGGCCCCCAGTATCTAGCTGCCGTTAAGATAACCATGAACTCGGGTTGAAGATTTGATTGAGGCTGGCACCATGTTGTTTTCTGGACGCTATGAATTAGCGGAGATTTAAATTGAATGAATATGCGCAGCATGCTTTTATGCTGACATTTCAAATATTATAGTTTTGCAGATATCATAGAGTTGAAATGTATGTGATTTCTTAAGAAGACACCTCTTGAGGTGAACTATGGGAGCTACTTGATATTACCAATTCAGATGTCAAGTTCAGATTGTTGAGACCAAGTTCCTTACTTATGGTTTGCTTGAATGCTAATAGGTTGGACTCCCACTCATCTGAAGATAAGAAAAGATCCAGATAAATATTGCAGACCAAAGTTCAATCCAATCCCCAAATGACTGACAAATGCCTACATCATTATCGCGCCTACCTCTATGTTAAAGATGATTCTTCTTTCTTTTGATAAAGTCTGTCCTACTCTGCATTACATTAAAAATTATCTAATTACTGCTCATTTTCCCCTCCAATTTGTTTCCAGCTCTCTGATTCTTTTTTTCTCCCCATGTCCTTTATGGACTTTAAAGCCAGAAAGGACCATCATGATACTCTAGTCTGATCTCCTGCACACTGCAGGCCACAGAACCTCACCCACCCATTCCTGTGATAGACCCATAACCTCTGGCTGAGTTACTGAAGTCCTCAGATCATGACTTAAAGACTTCAAGTTACAGAGAATCCACTATTTACATTACTTGTTTTATTGGCTTAAACACAAATACATAAAGATAGATTTTCTTACAATAAACATACAATTAATCTGACATATTAACATGTATAAAGTATAATGAACACATAAATAACCATAAAAAGAAAAGGAGGACTTGTGGCACCTTAGAGACTAACCAATTTATTTGAGCATGAGCCTTCGTGAGCCACAGCTCACTTCATCGGATGCCATCCGATGAAGTGAGCTGTGGCTCACGAAGGCTCATGCTCAAATAAATTGGTTAGTCTCTAAGGTGCCACAAGTCCTCCTTTTCTTTTTGCGAATACAGACTAACACGGCTGTTACTCTGAAACCTATAAATAACCATGTAAATAAGAAAATAAAAATGAGACTGAAACAGAGAGAAAGAAATGGTACCAGGAAAGGAAAGGAAAACAGAAAGGTAGACGTTTGAACACATTAGGTCAAACTATTTGGATTCATTTACAGTTCCTCATTTAGTGATTTGCTGATAGCACTGTAATACAAGTGTGATTGTAATACATTTCTATCAGTGCTGACTGTCCTCATATATTGGAAGTCTTCCACTTTTATGAAAAGGCATGGTTTTCATATTGGCTAGCTCTTTGAGAACACCATTGTACTGGCTGCATGTGTCTAGGCAATGGATTTCTTTGTGGAAAATAATACCATTGACTACTTCCAACGCTCTTGGTAGGAGTTTTTATGAACATTTGGCATGTCTGTTAAACTCCCATCATAGCCAAGAGTAAAGATTACAAAATCCATCTGCAGGCCTGAATCCAGAATTAAATCAAGCTTATCTATGGCTTGCATCCAAAAATAACTCACTGGCTGGCACTCCTACAACATGTGTGATAACATGCCATTCATTTCCCCACACTACCAGCTCTTTGTTGACACATCTTGAGCCCACTTTCTGTATTCTCTTTGGAGACCAGTGTACCCAAAACAGTTTTTTTCCTAAACTTTTTCTGAGATCCAGTGTGGATTTAATCACACTGAGTCCACACAGTCCCCATTTTTCTTACTGGTCTCTTCAGTGCAGAGCTTCTTCCCCTTTCTCCCCTCACCCACAATTTGTAATTGTGGTCATCTTCTTAAATATCTACTGTATATATGCTAATGTTCTGCATTGCTTTGTACCCATTTTTGCCCAAGTGGCTTACAAGATTTGGTTCATCTGGCAACATTGGTGCAATAAAATCCGGGCCCGGATTACTTGGTCCTTAAAATCCTAGAGCGTTTCCTTTTATTTATTTATTTTTAGGGTATGGCAGAAGATGGGTGAGTGATGTGTGTGTGCATAGGGGTGTGGGGGATTCTAAACACTGCAGACATTATTATTCTCTTAAACCACACACTGCAGAGAAGCTTAATGTCATCTCACAGGCATTCTTTCAAGATGTCAGAGATTCACAAATCCACAAAAGTTAATAGATGTAAAAAGCCTTCAAAATGCCCTGTAATTTGCTGATTCTTTACAACCATTAGGTGGCTGTCTCAATCATTTGAGTTAGTTCCCCCCCCCCAAATCTCAAAGGGTTTCCTTGAAATATATTCAGAGATGTGAAATACAGTCAGATGAACAATTCTAAAGCCAATCATTTTCCAGGTCTGGCACAGGGGTCATCTGCAGATCAATTCTGACATCTTGTCAGTTACACCCTCCACAGACACTTTCATCTTCCAGCCCTCATTTTTGCCCTGGATTTAGCCCTGATAAGAGAAGTAATTTATGAGCCATGTAATACTTAGAGTTTCAGAGGGAATGGTCAATACACAAAGCATTAGCTTGCATAATCTTCTTTCAAAGAACTATAGTAAATCTCAGTTTTGCCATTTACTCTGACTCCATGCTTCAGAGGCTGCCCTGGCTTCCTCTTTTACTTCCAGGTGTTGTTAATGATCTATAAAATCTGCTCTGGTTTAGATCCTAGCTTCGTGAGAAATTGCCTCTATGGCCATGCACCGTTGTGGCAAATGAGTCTTCTAGTCTGGAGTTCCCTTCCACCAATGATCTGATAGAGCCACGGTTTGTTAACCTTTGGGGCAAGAGGCTTTTCCTTGAAATAGGTTTGGGTGGGATGGGGTTCTTTTGGGGATAGGTCTCAAATAAGGAGGCATTCATAGTTCTGAATAATACCAATCAATGAATAATTCACTGTCTACAAATAGCTAATTGGATCATTCCTGAATCAATTGGCACAAAAAGGTGGTGATGTATAGCAGGAGGCAGTAAGAAAGATCGGAACATCAGCCTTCAAGCAAGTGGGTAAGGTGGTAGCAGCCCAAAAGGGGGTCAGATGCAGCCATTGTTGTGAGAATGGGAGGGAGGGGATTCAGCGAAGCTTGATTTGCATGTGGACGAGTCCAGGGGGAGGATGTTGAGCAGAGTAGGAGGTGCATCGAGTAAAGTGGGTGTGTCAGGGCATGAGATATTGGCTGGAGGATCATGGCTTTGGAGAAGGTCACAGCTATAAGTATACAAAAACTATGCAATTACTTTGCTAATTCATCCCCATGGATCACCCTTGCTAAATTCATTGCTTCTGCTACCAGACTGGGTCACTTTGTCATCTGTCCCTAACTGCAGTAACAGATCCATTCAAATCTGAATGCCTCAGTTGAATACACAACAATTATGTTGAATTACACATCATTTTTCCCTTTGTATAAACTGTTTGCAATGTTCTTAATGCAATTGACCAGATCCTGGCCCTGATATTTCAGTGATTTCATGCTATACATCAGTGCAAAAGAGTGGTGGAGCCAGCCTAGCCAGCTGCATTGTAGAATCCCCAGGTGTCTTAAGATTCCAAAGTTGGCTCTATGCCACAACTTTCTGGCTTTCCCTGGTACATGCGTCATGCCGGAGCATGGCCAAAGGAGAGGCATGTCAGCAGCGCACTGGCACGCCAATGATCCCCAGCTGCTGGAGAAACCTGTTGGGTGTCTTTGCAGCCAGGCATAAATTAGAACAGCCCTGATTCTGCAACCCCATAGGGAGCTCAATCAGACTCAAGGATCTGGCCTGGTATTTCTGTGTCCCTCATTTAAAGTTATATTACCTGGGACGCATACAAGTTTCTGTACCTAGCCATATTTTTTTTTTAGCATCTGGCACAGTAGGGCCTCTAGTTGCTACTCTAATAATACAAATAAATAAATACATGAACAACATGGAATTCTTTACAGGCCTTGGTGACACTCATCTGGTCCAGTTTGCAGGGGTCATGTGGACCTTTTTCATCGGTTATAATTCATGTGGTTTGACACTCCTCCCATTTAGCTTTATGTTTTGGTTTCAAATAAACCTGAAATCTCAAAGCAAAACTGCCAAGTTTCGTCTGAGTTTGTGTTAAACCATAAGAAACCCCACCATATTCCACATCAGTCAGTTAAGAAGTGCTTGAAACCACCCAGGTTCAGTGAAAAGTTCACAGAGCTAATGTACGTTTTGGCAAATATGGCCCAAGGTTTGGTCCAAAAATCCGACCATTTTTTTCTGGATTTTACATAGCTTTAACCAAAGACTGCCGCGACATCTGTTCATCCTTAAGCAGAATAATTAGGATATTAAGACATTTTTCTCATTTGTATAGAAATTTTCCAATGAAAATGGCTACATAATTCACAATTAAAAGACTTGTACAGCTCCCTTATTCATAGTAAAACTTCATTGGCATTCAGTCATACTCATCTGCAAGTTCTCAAAGAGTGAATATGAAAAGGGATGTCAAACCCATCCATGGAAATAAAGAAGAGGATTCTTGCCATTCACCAAAAAGGTGGCACTGACAAGATTCCGGAAGGTGCTTGCTCTTTTCCTCCCACCTGTGGTTGGCAGTAAAGTCTGGGAAGAAATATCTGTCTCCGCCAAATGTTTAGTGACTGCCCAGAATTTGAGTTACAAACTTGAATTCATGGCTTTGGGTTCTGTCTGCACCTCCCTTTTGCCAAAGTCTGCAAACAGTGTTAAGTGAGCTTCAGGGTGAGAGGTATAGCACTAAAAACACCAATGAAGAGATTTTAACATCTCTTTCAAAACAAAGCACGGATACTCTGTTTAAAGGCAGACAATAAAATATCAATTTCTCTGCATGCACCACCGTGACGCTATTGACATGAACTCTGACTTTATAGATCATTGTTGCAACCAGGGTCCTATGGTTGCACCAGGTCTTGTACAGAGGAGGTCAAGTGGGGTGTCTATGGAAAGGTTGTAGTTTGCTGGTTACGATTATGCTGTCTGTATGTGTGTATCATTTTTTTGTTTTAAGTTATGAATATTGGCTATGTACTGGTATCTCAATGTGTTTGATTCTAAGTAGCCTCAGTGAAGCATTTGGTCAGCTTCTTGAGGAGAGGACTTTTCTCAGTAAGTGCCCAATCAAGAAACACTTAACTGACAATGGACTTTGGGAGACGCCAATCCACATCTGAACTTTCCTGGGAACGTTCAAATTAACATGTAAACAATGGTGTCGGCCTGCAAAAAGCTGAATCATTCATGGACGTGTGACTTGCCCAGGTGGCTACAAACTCCATCTTGTTGCTGTGATTTGGACAGGAGAACAAAGGGGTTTCCGCCCACAAGGGAGAGACTATAAAAGGCCTTGGAAACCCCTCCATTTTGTCTTCAGCTGGCTTAACAGGTGGCCTCTCCATCCATAAGAGATGCCTGAAAGAAACTGGAACAAAGGACAGTAACTACATGGGTGTGTGTGATTGCTAGACCCAGACTAGGAAGGAGTTCAGTCTGTGAAAGAAGCTTACTGGGACATCTCTAAGGGTGAGATTTACCTGTATGCGGTTTCTTAATGTATTGGACTTAGAGTTGCATGTTTTGTTTCATTTTGCTTGGTAACTTACTTTGTGCTGTCTATTATTACTTTGAACCACTTAAATCCTACTTTTTATACTTAATAAAATCACTTTTTTTTGTATTATTGAACCCAGAGTAAGTAATTAATATCTGGGGGGGGGGGGGGGCAAACAGTTGTGCATATCTCTCTATCAGTGTTATAGAGGGTGGACAATTTATGAGTTTACCCTGTATAAGCTTTATACAGAGTAAAACGGATTTATTAGGGGTTTGGATCCCATTGGATAATCTAACGCATTTCCTTGCTTTACTTACAGTTTTTGTAATCTTAGGTGCTTATTTCAGGTAGGGTTTTAGGAAAGGTTTTTTTCCTGCCTGGTCCCTCTCTCTGTCCCAAGAGAGCCCAACAAAGAGAGAACAAAAAAAAACAACCTCCCCCCACAGATTTGAAAGGATCTTCTTCCCTTATTGGTCCTTTTGGTCAGGTGCCAACCAGGTTTTTTGAGCTTTTTAACCCCTTATAGGTAAAGGAGGGATTTTATGCTACCCTTAGCTGTATGTTTATGACAGAGGTAGTCTCAGCACACCAGGTGACAGTCCCAAGGGGGTCTTTGTGACCGAACCGGTCATAACCACACCACCTTATTTGTATTACACTAGGGTCTCCTGTCCCTAACTGAGATCAGGATTGTCCCAGACATTGTACAAACAAACAGTAAGAGAGAGTTTCAGTAAGAGTTTCATAAAACTGCAAGGAACAGAAATAAAATATACAGAAACTGAGTGCCCACGCTGAGCTTTCCAAAGCCATGTAAGAGATTTAACCACATATCATCCATTAATTTTAATATCTTTAATTTTAAAGCTATTTTGCCTCCAGCACCTCTTTTAAAATCTCATCCCTAAATTTTAATCCTGAGGTGAAAGTCAAAGAAGATACAGTGGCTACTCCTGGGGGAATTCTGTGCCAACAAATTAAAAATTCTGCACCAAAAAATAAAAAATTCTGTGCACAATATTTTAAAATTCCACAAAATTCTGCACATTTTATTTGTCAAAATAATGCAATATAATCACTCTGGTTTCAATTATGTCAGTAATTTATTTAAACTACAATACAATGGATAGAGAATGGGAGTGGAGAGCAAACCCTCTTGCCTAATAGTAATGTAGCTAGGTTTGACCCTTTATTTTGAGTTATTAGTCAACAAATATATGCAGCCAAATGCTCAGGGTTACAACACAGGTAACTGAAGAGCAAGTGAGGGCAGGGGAATCAAACTCCCAATTTATATTGGCTACTGACCATCTCCAGAAAGGTCAGTAGCAAACAGCTCACTGAGTACATTTTGATAAAAAATATTTTCAGTCCAAAAATGTAGACCAGTTCTAATCACTAAAGCAGTATAAGCATTTATAGAGCCATACTGTCTTTTACACCACTCTGGCAACGTAAAGGATCCTTAAAACTTTTACACATATTTTATACTCCTGAGGGAATTCACAAAGACAGTGGGAATAATTCAGTAAGCAGGCAGGCTGCTACATTCTGCTCTGCCTGAGGGGACAGAGCCTACCCCACACCTACCTCCTCAGAAACACCCCAAAGCCCTACCCCTCCACGCCGAGCATGCTGCAATAGCGAGTGAGAGGGACAGAGTCTCTCTCTCACACATTCACCCCCCTCCCGGTGGTGATTTACGTCTCTACTGGCTGCTCCAGGTGCCCAAACCAACCTGCCTGCGCTGCCAGGGTAGGGCACATGACCACTCTTGAGCTTCGCTTTGCTTCTCTGCCAGAAGTAATTTTTCTGTGAGGAAGCAAAGAAATCTGCGGGGGACATGAATTCTGCACATGCACAGTGACTCAGAATTCCCTCAGGACTAAGTGGCACTATTAACACATTTTCCAGTCTCAGAAAGTTTCCTAAAGAACAATGTATTAATCAATATTCACACATACAAAAGTTTAAATTTTCAGCTACATAGAAATTGCTATACTGGATCAGATCCAAGGTCCATCTAGTCTCCAGCAGTGGCCAGAGGAAGAGCCCTGTAATAGTCTGATGTGGGATAATCTCTCCCCCACATTATGCTTCATCCTGGTCTCTAATAGAGATTGTCTTAAGCTTTGACACATGAGGTTTTATATCCCTTCTAAATTTTTGTTATCATTTATTATGATAGCTCTGGTTATTCTTGATAGTCAAATAAATACCCAATCCCTTTTTTAATCTTGTGAAGTTCTTGGTCTCAACAGCTTCTTGGGGCAATGAGTATCACAGTTCAACTACATGCTCTTTGAAATGTATTTCCTTTTATTAGTTTAGAATTTCCCAGCTCCTTAATTTCATTCATTGTCCTTGTTCTTGTGTTATGAGACAGGGAGAACAGAAGCTCTAGAGCATTTATTATTTTATGTACTTTCATCACGTCCTGTCTTAGTCATCTAGTTTCTATGATATACAAGCCCAATCCTTTCGATTTCTCTTTATATAAAAGTTTTACCATGCCTTTGATCATTTTCATCACTTTTCTCCAAATCCCCTCTAGTTCTGCAGATCCTTTTTTGAGATGGGGTGACCTGTACTGCACACAGTTGGCCTGATGAGACTGCACCATTGATTTATAGAAAGGCATTATGTTTTCCGTATTATTCACCATCCCATTCCTTCTGCATCCTAGTACCATGTTTGCCTTTTTTGCCTCCAGCTGCACATGCAGCCAAGGTCTTTGTTAAGATGTCTACAGTGATACCCAGGTTCCTTTCTCAAAGGTGTATGAGTAGTTTGAATGTTTCCTTCCAATGTGCATTACTTTGCATTTATTGACATTGAATTTCATTTGCCATCATGTTGCCCATTCATCTTGCTCGTTTAGATCTCTATGAAGTTCCTCGTATTCTTGTCTGGCCCTGACTAACCTAAATAACTTTGTGTCATCTTCAAAATTTTGCTACCTCACTACTCACCCCATTTCCAGATGATCAATAAATATATTAAACAACATGGGACCTAGTACAGAACCTTTAAGCACCCCCACTGTTAACATTTTGCCATGATAAAAACTGACCATTTAATCCTACTCTTTGCTTTTGTCTGTTAGCTAGTTTTTGCTCCGTGGCAATACTTTGCGTCTCACCCCATGACTACTTAGTTTCTTTAAAAAAACAAAACAAAAACAAGGAGTACTTGTGGGCTATTATCAGCAGGAGGAAAATAAACTTTTGTAGTGATATCACTAAAGTTTTTTTTTTCTCCTGCTGATAATAGCCCACCTTAATTGATATGCCTCGTTAGAGTTGGTATGGCAACCCCTATCTTTTCATGTTCTCTGTGTGTATATATATATCTTCCTACTGTATTTTCCACTCCATGCATCTGATGAAGTGGGTTTTAGCCCACGAAAGCTTATGCCCAAATAAATGTGTTAGTCTCTAAGGTGCCACAAGTCCTCCTCGTTCTTTTTGCTGATACAGACTAACACAACTACCACTGAAACCTGTTAGTTTCTTTAGTAGCCTCTTGTGTAGGACCTTATCAAAGGCCTTTGCAAAGTCTACAACAACACAACAAACAATTTATTTAGATGTGTTGGTCCCAGGATAGGGGAGAGAGACAAGGTGGATGAAGAAGAGCTCTGTGGAGCTTGAAAGCTTGTCTCTCTCACCAACAGAAGTTGGTACAATAAAAGATATTACCTCACCCACATAAATAAATTATGTCAACCTCTTCTCCTCTATTCACCATTTTACAATACATTCAAAGAATTGTAAGCAATTTGTGAGTCACAACTTTCCTTTACAGAAACCATGCTGGTTAAACCCTGTTTATAATGATTTTCCAGGTGTGTTGTTATTTTGTTTGTAATTATTATTTCAACTAATTTACTAGCTTCAGATGTAAGGCGTACCAGTTTATAATTCCCTGGATCACATCTGGAGTCTTCTTAAGCCATTTTCAGATTTTTTTTCTTCTTGCTTTTACTTTTATTGTACATTCTTGTGTGCCCCTTCCTTTCCTTTTCATTGTTCCATCTTCATTCTATTGCTTCAGCTACGAGTTGTTCCATCTCTTCGCTTTCATGCTCCATTTATGATTTCTCTGCTCTCTCCTTCTTTCTCCATGTTTTATCAGTTTCCCCTTTTCTCCCTCTATTCTCTTAATCTTCCTCTGTCTCTCATTCCTTCTTAAGTCTCTCCCTTTCCCCACTCACTACCCCCCTTCATTCCTTTATCTCTGTGCCCCACTCCCAAACTCCTCCCGTTTCTTTCTTGACTTTCTTAGTCAGTCTCCTAATAACACTCCTCTAGTCTATTCTATCTCTAATGCCTTTCCATTCATGTTACCACTCATTTATACCCACACTTTGCCACACAACACACACACACTTTGCAAGATATATACCACCACACTCCACCAGGCATGCATATGTGCTTATATGTGCCTACTCTGCCATACATTCTCTCTCTCTCTCTCTCTCTCTCACACACACACACACACAATCTGCCACAAACTCTGCAAACAAGGGCCATCTACAATATTCTCCCTCTAAGCCAGGGGATAAGGGCCCATGATTTCCAACCCCAAATCAAGGGAGATGACCTAATATTCTGTCATCTGCCCAACTGAGGTGTAGTGCACACTCAGGTATCTTCTTCCTTCACCCCAAGTAGAGGGGAGTGACTTTTCTCCTTCCTATTGAACTACCTCCCTACCCTACCCCACCCCCATCAAGGGGGGAGGAACAATGTTTTTCTCTACCCCAACCTGTGTTGGGCTGAAACTGAGCTGGGAGGGGACATATGGACTAGAAGTAGCTGCAGTATGAGCCAACTGGCAGGAAAGGAGTGTTGAAGGACCTCACCCAGGGTATGTCCACACTGCAATCAGAGGTGTGATGGCAGAACATGTAGATGTACCAAGCTAGCTCTGGTAACAATAGCAGTGAAGGTGCGGCAGAACGGACTTCCATACAGGCTGATTGCCTGAGTATGTACTCAGGACCAAGGCGGTCTTGCACACCCCAGTGCCGCCATACATGCTGTCACAGCTTTGCTGCTATTGGTACCCGAGCTAGCCAGATGAAAGCTAGCTCAGATATGTCTACATATGCTACAATCACACCTCTGATTGCAGGGTAGGCATGGCCCCAGAGTGAGCAGGATGGAGTGGAGCTGGTTGGCCAGCTTGGCGGGAGAAAGAGACGTCCAGCTCAGTAGTGAGCACTGGGCTTAGATCAGTGGCTTTTAACCTTTCCAGACTACTGTACCCCTTTCAGGAGTCTGATTTGTCTTGCGTACCCCCACGTTTCACCTCACTTAAAAACTACTTACTTACAAAATCAAGCATAAAAATACAGAAGAGTCATAGCACACTATTACTGAAAAATTGCTTACTTTCTCATATTTACTATATCATTATAAAAATCAATTGGAGTATAAATATTGTACTTACATTTCAGTGTATAGTATATATAGAGCAGTGTAAACAAGTCATTGTCTGTATGGAATTATAGCTTGTACTGACTTTACTAGTGCTTTTTACGTAGCCTGTTGTAAAACGGGGCAAATATCTAGCTGAGCTGATGTACCCCCTGGAAGATCTCTGCATATCCCCAGGGGTATGGGTACCCCTGGTTGAGAACCACTGGCTTAGATAAACTGTCTGTTTACATTAGGGCAGGGAGGCCTGGTTAGCATTTGCCAGTCATATTGTCCATTTAGATCTACCTTTGCTAAATAACATGTCATCTGCAAAAGTTCCACCTCACTACTCACCTCTTTCCCGCGATCCTTAATTACTATGTTAAAAACACTGGTCTTTGTGGCATCCCACTGTTAACTTTTTGCCATCCATCCTTACTGTCTCTCTTACACATTTCTGATCCACTCTCTAACCATGGCCACAAAGTCTCATGAGGGACTTTAAATTATGACTTCAGATAAATTTTGACAGCTAGTGGTTCTTTAGCCACTGTTTTGTTGACATACACAAAGAATTCTAGCAGACTAGAGAGGCATGTTTTTTTCCTTACAGAAGCCATCCAGACATATTTTAATCATATCACATTACCCTAAAATCATTAGTATTACCCTTGAAAAGAAGTAGGTTTTTAAAAGTGCAGTTTTCAGCTGTGCTGAACAGAAGAAACTATGGCGATTAGCAAAGAACAAAGCAAAATGACAAACCAAAAGTTGCTCAAAACTGGAGATTTAAGGTCTCATACCTTTTCCCAGTCTTCAACTACTAGGAGCAAAATTACACAGGGCTAGAAGCACTTTCATCAAAGACTAAACACTGATGCTCCAGTCCAGCAAAAGCATTTGAGCATGTGTTTATCTTTAAGAACATGAGTTATCTCATTGACATCATCAAGACTACTCACACGCTTAAAGTCAAGCACATGCTTAAAATGCTTTAGTGAATCAAGGCCTGAGAGCATAAACACACAGCTCTTTTTCAGTGCAGCACTTATTGTACTTGGCACATATACGTTTCTAGAAAATCTGTATTGAGCAACAGCATCTGACTACTTGCCATGGCAGAGGGTGGGGAGGGTTGGTAAATTGGGAACTCTCAGGGCTTTATCAGTTGGGCTTCTGAATGCTGCAGCTGCCCCATGTGCACTATTACCATTAATTTCTTAATTCAAGCCCCAAGTTGCAAAACCATCACATGTCCACACCCCAGTTTAAGTTCCAAAGCACAAGTAAATAGAGTGATAGGGCTCAACAACCAGATACTCCTGGTTCAGCCAGAACAAAGGAATTAGGTAAACACATGTTGGCATTGGCATAGTCTGACTCCTACTGCCTCTGGCTTGGCAAAGGGTAAGCAAAATATGACTAATCTAATAAATAAAATAGAATTGATACTGAAGAAATTCTACAGGTGTGGAGTCACGGGCAGCTTCACTATCAACAGTGTATCATGATTTCACCATTGAACAACAGATGTCAGTGAGGTAGCAGAAAAGCTTCCCCTTAAACATTAAAACCCCCAAACCACTAGCATTTGAAGAGGTTCAGCCATTTCTCTCTCCTCAGTAGGCAGCAGCAAGGAAGTGCCTGTGTAATTAGGTGGCTTGATGTCATTCTGGTGCAATTAATGTTAAGGATAAAACTCAAATTACCCCCATTACTTGGAGGTTTGCTAGTTTGAGGATTGTCAACCTCTTTCCCCTTCTGGAGCCCTTCTTTTTGTGCAACAGTGAGAGAACTGAAGGATTATGCCAGTATCCAACAAAATTACAGCCATGTTTTCCCCATTTTGCATGACCAGAAAATTGCTACAGGTGTAAAAAGGACTAAAAGAGAAAACCTTCTTTCTCCAGATGAACTTAGAAATATCTTACTACAAGTGTAGAAAGAAACACTGACCAGTGAGATTGCATGAATGCGAAACTACTTGGAAAGGATGAGTCAACCAGTTCAGACATAACAATACCTCTTCATCTCTGCCCTTCCCCGAGCCAAACTCAAATGCAGCCAAACCTTTTCTGAGCTTCAGAAAAGTTCAGATAATAGTTTCTCCCATTTTTCTCTTCTGCACTTCTGTGTTTTTGTGTGACATGGAAGTGCCAAGACACACTGAGCCAGGTCTTCAGCTGATATTAATCAGCTCCACTAAAGTCAGTGCAGTTATGCTGGTTTACAGCAGTTTGGGAAATAGCCCATTGTGCCCATGAGATTTTCAGCCCTGCATCCAACTCAAAGGCTTTGCATAGTTGTTGGGTGAATATTCAAATCAATGCTTGTTTGAACCAAACATCAGCTTTTTGAGATTCACTCCTCACTAGTGTTAAAGGAAATGCCTTACTCCCGCAAGACAACCCAAGCACCATATGAGTAGGATGACCAGATAGCAAATGTGTAAAATCAGGACAGGGGGTGGGGCGTAATAGCCTCCTATATAAGAAAAAGCCCAGACTATCAGGACTGTCCATCTGGTCACCCTACATACGAGCCCTTCACTCCTCACATGGGCAGTGCATAAAGTTATGTCATTCTTTCACAGTGTTACAGAAATCACTGATTGAACACCACAGGCCAAATTCGACTTTTGGTTCCCCCATGTGACTGACCACCCTTATTAAAATCAAGCACAGATATCACCGAGAGAAGAATTTGATCCAAGGAAGATATTTACAGCTACACAAAGGAAGGTGATTGTAGTATTTTCTGGGACGTGTGGGACTATATGCTTTCTTTCTAGCAAATATTGATTCAATGAAACATTGTGATAACCAGACACAACAAACCAGTACTCTTGCATTTAAATAACAAACTGTGCAATTGATGGTGCTAGGGCAGCTTTTGAGAGACAGATAAAGGGAAAGATATCTGACCAGAATCCTGAGCTGAGCTGAAGATGACAGTGACGATGTCAATGTTGGAGATATAGAGAGTTATTTTGTAAGATCTCTCCTCATGAAATATCATCACACATAGAATTGGTGGAAAGTGATAACACATGATACTGACTATCCTGTAAGAGTTTGTCCTATATGCCAAGTAATTTTTTTTTAATATTTTTCACTTCAGATAATTTGTAGAGTCATCTTCACATGATAATAATCTGAGCAGAATATTTATGCATCACTGCTCTGTACTGGATGGAGCTGATTTTAGTTCCATTCCCACTATTACTGTGGAATTCTGACTGGTCATAGTATGCAGCACAGTAACAATCCTGAAGTCCTAAATGCCTACAAAGTTGTTATGAAATTATGGGATGAAATTGACTCAGGTTACTGCTGCCCATACAGAATATTCTAGTCATTATCACATGTGGAGTGGTATGAATAATGAAAGACTCAACCTAGAAATCTCTACGCATTTTTCAGCTACTACAAAATAGGGTTAGCTAAGATCAGAAAAAGTGCCACTGTTGTTCTGGAGGGTGCATTGGTTTATTTTGTGTGGTGTGTAAATGCCTTATAGCATTACATCTCTAAAGCACTGCAAGGGGAGAGCCAAAAGGCGAGCAGTCCCAATTTATTATTATTAACAACACTATTTTAAAGAATCCCTTACCTACTCGAAGCTCTTGTCCAAAGACTGTTTTCTCTCCCAGCGCGGAGCAGTTCCACCTGCCATAGCGGAACTGATATTGGCATTCATTGATTCCCATCTGTGCCCCTTCTCCGATCACTATGATGGCATCAGGGCGGCTCTGGCAGATCGCTCGTTGCCGCGGGGCCAAGCCTGGGATTTTGTTGCAGATTATATTTGCTCCTAAAGCCACCACAGATGACAAAGCTCTGAAGAAAAGTAGAAAGAGGCATTAGAATTTAATTGAGACCATTAACTCCATTTGTTCCACATTGCAGTGTGGCTCACAAGGCAATGGGCAAACAGCAAAATGTTTGGAAGTTTGGTTCCTATAATTATGCAGACTTATCTCAACCGCTTTGGTCTGGCAAATGGGGTTGAAAATCTTGCAAAATTTCCAGGAATTCCTGGTTTCATTTGGGCCAGAAAGCCCACATGAACAGCTTCGTTCATGGAATATTGGCAATTCTGCATCTGGTCCCAGATAAAACCAGGAAGTAAGGAGAGGTGAAAAGTAATATTGAAAAACATAAGTCAACATGTCATTGAACTTTGTAGAGTCTCAAAGGTTCAGGTTCATCTTGAGTGTTGTGCTTAGGTTCAGCTTCAGTATTTAATTTACCAGAGCTGTTCACCCACCTCTAATTTTAAACTATGGAATAAAATTTAGAGAATGACTTTATTCTACCAACATTGTTGCCCATTATTATTAACTTAAAGTACTGAGTGAATAATGGAAATTTATGAGTATTAATCAAGATATGGCACAAAATCATATTTTCAGACCTGGCAAACGTCTTGGACCAACATGCTCACCAACATGCAACATCTGTAACTGAAACTTGTGTCTTTCTTATTTTTCAATATATTTTCAGAGCGATAGCTCATGAGTTACAACTCATTCTGAAGACTGCCCTTACCTTGCATCTGCCCAATGTAAGCCAACTAACTGTTTAAGTTTGACAAGATTTCCAGTTTAGGCCATACATTTATCATTTTCCAGTTCATTTTTCAACACCTTTATCTGATGCATGTACAGCATTTTTTTAAAAAATAAAACATGGGATAAAATTTTCAATATGGACTAAGTGATTTAGGAGCCTGTCTCATTTTCAAAAGACTTATTAAGATTTAGGCTCCTAAGTCATTCTTGCAAATGGGACTTACGCTCCCAAGGGGCTTAGGTTCTTATACCCATGGGCTAGAATTGATGGCCAGGAATGTCCAGACTAGTTGCCATGAAAACATTCTAGGTTATGCTTCTTAAATTCAGAGCCACACTAAGGAGAGGGTAAGTGGTGCCTGGAGGCGTTATGCCTGTTCCATGCCCCACCGCACCTAGACAAACTTCCTCTAACCTAGTAAAAGCTGCTGGCAGAGCTAGCCAGGCCCACTGCCCTATCCCAATGCAAACTGGAGTGCTGGGAGACAATTCATGGCTTCTTCCTCTCTGGAAGTTTCTTCATACTGCAGGGAAGGAGCTCTCTGTGCCATTTACCAAGCTAGCTCACCCAATAGCTTACTGTGCACTGAAAAAATGTTGGTGGTCTCAGTTCACTTCCTAGAAGACAAGTGTCTACAACAAACACCATTGCTGACCATCTCCGCAAAGTACGTGTTCCACCCCCGGACAGGGCTGAGGCACTTGGATGTGGCCCATGAATCACAAGATTTGAAGCTGCCTCCTATGTGGGTCCATAAAAGGGTGAACTTGTTCCCCCACCACCTTGCACACTCATTCAGGGCAGCAACAATGTAGCCCTTAATTAGAGCTGGTCAAAAAATTTCTGACAGAAGAGTCTTCCACAGGAAAATACCAATTTGACAAAATCAAAACATTTACCAGTAACGTTATTGATTTAGTCAAAATTGTCAATGACAAATTATTGAAACATTTTGTTTCTACAAGGTTGAAGCATTTTGTTTCAACTTTATCATTTTTACTTTTATAATATAATAGATAATATAGTAAAAAAGATAAAATTGAAATGAAGCACTCACCAAAACAAAATATCTGAATTTCCCACAGAACAGAGATTTAGAGTTTCAGCCAGTTCTACCCTTAATCTTCAATTTGGCAGAGCTTTCTAAATTGACATTCCATTAAATTTATCCACAGCTTTTATATCTGGTTGAATCATTTGAATTTTAGGATATTAGAGAAGAGTTAATGTGAGCATAGTGTGCTGTATTTCCTTTTTAAAAGAGATGTGTCAGAAGTACAAAATTTGGATCCAAATCTGACCCCTCCCAAAGTTTGGGACATGAAGGTTCAGATTGGGAGTTTTAATTCACTGGTGCTGGGGCCCAGACACAAAGTTGAGAATGGAACCAAAAGTTCCCAAAATTCTGGCATATTCTGAACCAGGTTTTGGTTCTGGCCTATCTCTATTTAACTAACAATATAAAATCTTTAAATGTGTGAGTCCTTAAATCAGGACTTGGATGTCTTTCTAAAAGATATGCTGTAGCTCAACCACGTTATGGGCTTGATGCAGAAATTACTGGGTGAGGTTCTCCAACCTGTGTTATGCAGGAGGTCTGACTAGATGATCGTTTGGTCTCTTCTGGCCTTAAAAATCTATGAATCTGTGAAAATTAGAGAAGAATTTGGGTCATAGTGAAGAAACCTGAATATTTGGTTTAGGATTCAGGCAATTCTCAATACTACATAACAACTAATCCATTTTCTTTCATTGTTTATAGGGCTTTTCTCCCTCTGATTATCATGACATGCGATACTGGTAAGTACAATGTGTATAGTATGATCATGTTGCAGTACAAAAAGGCTTAAAAGGAGAAAAAATGTATTGCATTAATAACTGGTGAATTATGGGCTAGAAACATTTGCACTTTGTTATGATCACTTTAAAATGCTGGGATCCCTTTCTGAATTGTATTAATTGCCAGGTCTTGTCCTTTTATGCCAGTCAAGTGGCAATAATGAAAAGGCATTTTATATGCATTGTGTACAGTCAATCACATGAAATTCCAAAGTGTACACATTTTAACATGAAGGACATTAGTGGGAGGCCACTTCCAGTGACTAACAAAATGCTGCTGTATGAATTTCCAACTAACTAAATCAATAATGCAACTACATGATGGATCACTACTGAAACCACAGTTGACTGCAGGGGGCTTCATACAAGGGATTTGCTTTAACGTAAGACAATGGGGGGAGAACAGCTTTCAAATGTGGTTCTACTCTGAAAATGGCTTATTATAAATAGCATTGACAAGGTTCCATGTTTATTCATCCTAATGACTCCAGAACAAATTTGCTCAGTTTACAAGTATTTAACTGCCAGCTCTGCAAACTCAGTCTGGGCCCTTGTCTACACAAACTAGGAGGCTCTGAATCGTAGAGCGTTCTAACATGTTTTGGGCTAACTGCCTTATGTAGACCTGCTGGTGCACTCTAAAAGGTACCTAATGCACATTAATACAGTCCTGTATGAAACGGGACGACATCAGTGTGAACTAAGTACCTTTTATAGTGTGCCAGCAGGGTCTACACAGGGCAGTTAGAGCATGTTAGAGCGCTCTACAATTCACACCCCTCTAATTCACACTGCAATGCCATCTTGACAAGTCCTGGGATCTTAAAGTCAAGCCGAGCTTGTGCATCATCACCTGAAATAAAGATTCCACAGGCCACATTCTGCTTTTAGTTACATCTTTGCAACTCCATTACCTTTAAATTATACAGGTGCAACCTGATTGCATTTAGGCAAGTTACACGGTTGTAAATGAAGGCATAACATGAAGACATTGGGGTTACACAGGTGGTTCCACAATAGGAATTTAGTCAACAGTTCTGCTGATGGTGGGTGAGTCTAAAAAGAATCTAGATCAGCTGTGTTGTTTCTGCAGGGCTGGAAGTAAAAATTTGTTTTTTCACTGGAATCAGAGGATGTGACATTAAACAAACACAGGGAGCAGAATAGCTGAAGAAGGTGGTGATGGTCTCACATAGTCATTTTTTCAGGGCAGAACTACACTTTAAACTGTATCCAGGGCTCCCTGCATGAGAAGATGGGGCTGGTTGGGCACTTTCAGCACATCTCTAAGGTGCATCTGTGAGGTGCACTGGGCCCCTTCTCCAGTCAGTGCCTCCTAGACTGGCTCTGGCTGTCTTTGAGCCCTACAGTAGAGATTGTGGGCCTGCTGTAGAATTTTCCCTCCGGTGGGCTCTGTTTCCTCGGTTATACCAGTAGAAGCAGTCCTACACACAAACACACACACTATATAGTATGTGTGTCAATGAGAGCTGCAGCACTTCTGAATATCAAGTCCAAAGGGTGTATCAATTTGCGGCCTCAAAAATGACGGCACCCAAGATTATAATTTGGATCAAAGTCAGCTATGTATTTACACAAACGGTGAAATTCTGGCTGCATTGAAGTCAATGGAAATGTTGCCACTGACTTTACAGGGCCAAGTTTTCACTCAGAGAATACTATGTGTGTCTCGTTAGCCAAATATTTCAGATTTTCCTATAATCTTGGTGCCTCCATTTTTGAGTGGTCGACTTGAGACACCTGTTGAGACGAGCTGAGTCCTTAGCAGCTCTCGTTGACCTCATCTCAATTTGAGCACGCAAAACCTGAGGCACCCAAAATCAAAGGACAGTTTTGGCCATAGCGTGTATGCATGCATTAAAGATATGCATTGGTTTCACCTCACTACTATCTGGTAGTTTGAGCGTGGAACTGACATGCAGAACTGTATGCCTTGGTCAGCTACTGACTCCGTGGCAAACCTTAGGCAAATGACTTTCTTCGGTATGGCTTAGCTTTCCCATCTGTACAATAGTAGACTCCTATCTGCCTCACAAAGGTGTTGTGAGGCTTAATTAACTAATGTTAGTGAAATGGCTTGAGATACTGTTGATGAAAGGCACTATATAAATGCAAACAATAATTACTGGGGGATGTGGGGGTGTTATTGGTAGTACTTCCCAAGGGACTTGCCCTCTCTTTTCAGCCTAAATTTACCAGCATATCCCTCAGACCTGTTGTTAGCTGTTAAATTGTTACTCTAATTTATTGCCAAAAGAAATGCTGACTCATGAAACTGAGATTTTGGAAAACTGTATTTATATTAAAGAAATGCACCCAAAAGTCTTCCATGCTTCCTCGTCTGCTGTTTCTTGTGGCATCCCTCAGTTTGTGCGTTTGTCACACATTCTAAAGGGCTGTGTTGCACATTTGGGCTTTGACAGGTTAAATGCTACATCTGTAACTGGATTGAGAGTGATTTGCTTTATAACAACTGTCAAAAAACCACAATCCACATGCCACATTTAGCCATTGTCTGCCATCTAATCTTTCCTCCAGGAGCAGTAGTCTTACCACAAGGAAATCCTGAGTGCAGTGCTTTGTTCAGATTTCTGGTGTAACCATACAGTACGGTGATAATGTGTGCACAATTCTGAGTTCTACATTTGTTCATCAATGTGAAATACCCATTTAAGCAATATCAATGGAACCACGTGGCATCTCTTAGAGATTAATAATAATTAATTCACAGGGAATTGGTTGCAGTGATTTTTTTATTGTTGTAAGTAAAGAGAGGTCAAAACCAAAACTCTGACTCTGAATCTGGGTTTGGATACAAGTTTAAAGTTCAAACCTACAACAGGCGAAATCTAAACAGGGCATGGGAATACCCTGACGTTTGGGAAGGTTTGGATTCACATCAAGAGTTTGAAACCTCAAGTTCAGGGTTCAGATTTTTAAAAAATCAATCTGCAGTCATAACTGTTCCCCCTAGGCTAGATATAAGCAAAATATTCTTAACAAAAGGAGGGGTGGTTTGTTTTAAATTGCCTGTTTTTCAAGCATATAAAGCAATGTTTCTAATAATTCCAGTTTTTGTGCCAAATGAGTTTTGTTACCTACCTACTTCTCCCCCACACTGCTTTCATAGTAATTTCTCACAAACTTTTATGCAAAACTGCAAAATCATAGCATCTTGAGCAAGTGAATTTTACAAGCCAGTCATAAAAATATTATGGCCCCTTGAAATTTCACAGAAATTTGAGGGCTGAAAAAGTATGTGAAATGGAAAGCTGTAAAATTTCATGCAAAATTGTGCAAATGTTTCTGAACAAATTTCAACCTCTACCATAAGCATTTGCTACCTACCATAAGGCAGATTTACTGCTGTTTTGTACGTTGCTTTCTCAGTCCCCTAACCAGCAAACACATGTATGTGTTTGTCTTGTGCATGTGAGCAGTCTGATTGGGGTCAATGGGACAGCTCACGTCCATAAAGTTAATCACATGAATAAGTGTTTTCAGGATCAGGGCCTTTGTCAGAACTATTCTGGTAAATATAGAAATCATATCCATCCATCCTTACAGCAAAGAGAATGAAAACAAAATAACTACCACCTTGTCAGAGAGAATGTCTTTTACTGTTATTAGTAGAACCTGAATTGTTACCATACGATAAAATACAGGTAAAAATATGTAAACCTTAAAGGTGTTCCCAAGCCTTGAAATACAGACCCGCGGGTTGGCTCTGACAAATATCTAACCAAAGTAAAAATCAAACAGATATAGTAAACGGTCCAGGCATTTGATACAGATATACTACATCTAGTTCATGTTTACCCAATACACTTCTGTTTAAAAAAATCTTACTTTTTACCACTTTTTTCCCCCAGAAAATATATGCTACTGGAACAAATGGCATTTGACCCCAAGTCCCAAACAAAGGGTGATATCAGGGTGCACTAACTTCCTTTGTGATGCTCCTGGGCCAACTGAATTCAACTCCAAGTGAATCTAAAGCACCAGGCTAATTTGGATTCCTTGCTGCCTAGCAGTACAACACACAAGACTTTCACTAGACCAGCCTGACTGTATAGTCTTTGATTAGATGCCTTTCTGTGATATCACCTCAAACTGTGCTGCTTAATATTAAGCTTAAATTGCTGTTGGGTAGGAATACATTTTCAGCATGGAATGAAGAGATTTAGCCACACAAATCCCATTAGAAGAGGAGTTGCATGGCTAAAATCCCTGTGCACTGTACTGAAAACTTACCCCAGAGTGTCTGATAAAAAGCTCTATAATGGAATCTTTGTTAAAAAGAACCACTGACATATTTTGTGGTGACATTGTGACACATCTGAAACAGTACACCCCTACTGAATGGTTTATTTAATTAAGAATTCCTAAGTAAATATTTTGAGCATGCATAAGTTGCAGAAATTGGCAGAAGCTTTCCCAGCTCTGAATTCCATCTGCATATATTTATGCTTTCAATTTTGTTTTCCACAGCAGGCTTCAAGAAATCATTGTTCTGTGCATGTGATATTGAAATGGAAATCAAATAAGCCTGCTCAGTTCTGCCCTGCGGTGCGCTGATCCTTGCTGGAGCTCCAGCTTGATTCTCAAAACCGGTGCCATCGCAATGTTATCGCCTGCACTACACAAAAGGGAGAGATTTTTAAGTGAGTGCAAGTGATATGGCCAGACAAAAAAAATCTCATTTAAGTAACATCATTCACCTGCCACTGCAAAATGGAACTAGTAGGGTAGGTAGACTTGAGGGATGAGTCACGCCGGGGGCAGAGGTGAACGACATGCCTGTGCAAGGGGGAAGTGGGAGTGAAAACTCTCTGGATGTTCCTGCTTTTGTTACATGCAACAGATTGGTTGAGAAGGGCAGAGCACTGGATTCACTCCCCTTACACACCAGCCAGCCAAGCCGAGCTGGCAAGGGCTGTTGCAATTAGACAGGCAGTAAATTATTGCTCCCTAGGAGGAAATAGAGGAGAAATTGTATCTCAAGAGGTGTGCCTCTGAGTCACAATGCCTCCGGCGGTGCAGCCGATGCACCCCCGCTTGCTGAGGGCTTCACCTCAAGTCACAATCTATGCCCTAGCAATTAGCAATAGTTCAAATAGGAGGTGGAATCAGGTCCCTTGCTTCACAGACTTCTGGATGATTGCACTTTACAGAATATAAAGTCCATGTTTGAATGCACTATCTTTAGGATCTAGCAAATGCATTGCAAAAAAGTCCATATTTTGAATATCAAGAGAAACACTCCAAAGGGTAAGTTTTATTAGACCACAGGGAGATGTCAAAGTCCTATCACCGTAGGGCAGATTCTGCCACCATTGCTCATGTTAAGTAGTGTATTTTACTCCATAAATAGTCCCATAGGGCTAAGTTGTGACTTGGACTATCTGTTCATGCAAGGGAGCGAGGGGAACTAATAACTGCCCTTGCAACCTTGTGCAAGCTACCCAGAACTCAGATGTGGGTGCATAAGAGTAAGGGGGTATCCCACACCCAATTACCTCCCCACCCCAAGCAGGTAGGCAGGGAGTGGAAAGAGCCTGGGCTCCACCTTCTTAACCACATATGATCTGGCAGAAGGGGTTTTGTAATTTGTTCCTGGTATAAACCGGCAGTAAATTGATAACTCCCAGAGCAAGGCGGAAGTGGGGAGGAGCTCTGATTCAGAGGCATCTGAGTCAGTGTTGCCTGGGGCAGTGCTTGGCTCTGTGCCTAAAGTCATAACCTAGGCCATTGCAATCAGTGGTGTTCTTCATCCAGTGTAAGAAAGAGTGTCAGAATCTAGCCCTGAGTTATTTATAACATGGGGCTGGATGAAGCACTGGATAGTACACTCTGTGACTAATCCTGCCCTGAGAAGAGAATGGACTAGTTTATCTCGCAGACATTATCCATCTCTAATTTATTTAAACCCAATCTCTGCTAGGCGGGTGTCGGGTTGTCCTTCAGTTCTCTGTTAAATGAAAGAGTGGAGTATGTTCTGGTAATTTTTCAAAGCCTAGCAACTGGGTCAGTTTGGACTAAATGACTGCTGGAGATTGCTGTTTCTGTGCTGATACCAGTAATGCTGGTAGTCTTTACTTAATGGCGTATTCCTAATGCAGTAGAGGCTCTCTTGTTCTAAACAGTGGCACTGTTTGTTGTGCCCCCCAGCCTCTGCTCTAAGATCGCATTCCAGGCAAGATTGCTGCTTGCTTTATATGCTGACACACAGGAGAGAGGGGGTGTAAGGTCCTCCCCTTGTTTCCCTGAGCAGCTTACATCGTACTGGGAGAAAAGCAGCCTCCACGGTCCCCCTCCCATGTAAGCGGGCAGGGAGTGGGTAAACAGGGGGAGGGAGTGGATGGAGTCTTGATTCCACTCTGCAAAATACATCAGCCATCACTGCACAAGTATAGCCCAGACCAGTTTAGATTGATCTGCAGGCATAGACCTCTAGCAGATTATTTCCTTGAGTAAGGAGGAATCAAGAACTGAATTTTGACTCCCAGAGTCACACATATCTCTCTGATCTCTTCCAGAGTCAGACAGCTAGGCGCTATCCTTCCTGAAGCAGACTGTCAGGTCACAGTGTAGGCCTCAGATTGGTTGGCTTCTAACCGTTCTAGCATTTGGTTCAAATGCAATGCTGGATTCTTTGTTCTTCTAGCCTTCCCAAGATTTTTCTAACACTTAAGAAAACAATATTACACGGCTAGCACCATTACACGACATTATTGGTGAGTAAGCACAGCCAGGCAGAGTCCCTGAATGATGACACAGGCACAAGGTCATTTAACCACCAGAACCACATCTGTTGATTGGGTGCAGAGGCAGCTCTGGTCCTGCTGCTAGTGATGCAGATGTAAACAGTGTCAGTCTTTCCCCCATGCAGATTGCACACACAGACCCTCTTCTGCATTGCCTCTCAAAGATGTGGAGAAGCCACAGTCTTAGTGGCCAAGCAACACCCACTCATCCGACCAGCACAGCAAACCTCTTGTAGCACAAATATTCTCTCCTGATGCATACAGCTAATAAAACAGGCCTTTTTGGACCATCCGATAGAATATAATTTGCAATCAAATTCTACAAGATGGATGAAAAAACCTGTACAAGTGTGCTCAGTTTCTATGTTAATACTGACCAGAAGATTGTCTCTTGCCCTAAATAGCCGGGCAGGGAAGTTTAGGAAATAGAAGGCATGTCCATACTCCCCGGTGCAGCCTTTGCAGGACTGCTGCTACTCCAGCCACGTAGGTGGATCAGGAGTAGGAGAGATGTGGTGAGGAATGCTGGAGCCAAGGATTTGCACCTGCCCCCCATTCCAGTGCACCAGCCAACAGAGCGGAGCCAGCACAGAGCGGGGAGTAATCTGTCCCCTTTTTGTTATAATCAAGGCCTCTAGTGATAACTGTTATTGAACCAAAACTCTTCATGTCGACTTGTATTGTAAACTCTTTGGGGGTGAGAAAGAGTGTCTGTCTGTTCTGTGTTTGCACAGCGCCTAGCACAATGGGGCTTTGCTCCATGGCTGGGGCTCCTACGTGCTATGGTAGTACAAATAGTAAATAATAATAATTAATAACAACGACATAGGTGTTCTATCGTTATACCTAATGAGACAGATTTTGCCACCCTTACTGAAACGGAGTAGTACTTCACTCCGTGAACAGTCCAATTTACTTTAGTAATGACGACTTGTGAAATAAACTGCTACTCATCCTAAGTAAGCGTCTCAGAATCTGGCCCTACAGAAACAAATAATAATAAATGTCAAAAATGTACATATCTAAGGAGCTGGGGCAGGTCAGATTCACTAATGCTGAAAAGAGTCCTGGATGAGAACTAGAATGTGTTAACATAAGGTTAGAACTGGAACTAGCCCAGGCATTCATCTAGAGATGCTCTCATGTTTTTATTAAATTCCTTTTAATTCAACATATATTCTGTGTCCTTTCCCACTCCCCCCTCCAAGACATTTATCCATAGCTCATTATTTTTACAAGTTCACCTTAAAGAAAAGTCTCATAGAATTTAATAGAAAGTTATAACCTTTCTGTTTGGTTTGTTTTTAACCATCCTATAAAATAAAAGCCCTATAGAAAGGATATAATTTCCTATTAAATTGTGTAGGACTGTAGTGGATTTCTATAGAATCCTGTTGGTTTCATTCCTATTAAATTCTGTTGGATTTTTCCAATGACAGAATATCTCATATATTTCTCAATGAATGTGATAAGGGTTCCCAGGAGGCTGCAGAGTCTACTAAAAAGGGCATTGGACTGGGAGTCAGGAGACCTGAATTCTATTCTCAGCTCTGACACTGATCTGCTCTGTGATCTTGGGCAAGTCACTTTGCCTCTCACCAAAGTGTTGCGCATTCCAGCCCTAATACAGTAGAGCATGTGCTTAACTTTAAGCATGCAAATCAGTGGGGCTTAAAATTAAACACATGCTTAAGTGCTTGGCTGGACCAGTGCCAGAGTGCTCAGCACCTTTCAGGATTCAGACCTATGTGTCTATCTTTCCCAGTGTAAACTCTTCAAAGTGGGTCTCTCTTATGGTTGGTGTTAAACAAAGAACAGCATTCATCCCTTTCGACCAGTAGTTCTCAACCCGTGGCCCAATCAGCACACAGCTGCCACCCATGTGACATCCTCAGGGCCATACAGGTAGTATACAGCGTGTGGATGCGGCCCACGTAACACACAGAGCGCTGTATATGCAGCCCACAATGATAAGTAGGTTGAGAACCACTGTTTAGACAGAAACACATTTTTTTAAATTGAATCAGCCTTGGGGAAAAACAATGGACTCAGTTAAAATATTATAAAATCACAAAAGCTGGAGACTATTTAAACTAGACTTCTCCTCAAGAGAAGGAGCTGTGTAAAACTATGACAAGATAGTCAGATCTTTGAAGGGGAAGGTACATTGTGTTCCCTTTTTTCACCGAACTACAGGGCATTATTGACAACAAGAGACTGCAAAGGATGGGGAGGATATAATGCTAGCCATTGTGAGCCATACAAATCACCGCACATGGAGAGAATAGCAGTGGAAGTTGTTATTAGATATTTGCACACAGTCTTTCAAAACCAAATAAACACAAAATTCACAGCGAAATGTCAGAGGGGAGGCCATATTTAGGGAATCTTCTTCATGGGTTGGATCCTGTGGTACAGCAGAGTTAGGTTCATCATGAGCCAGAGGGTGAGACAGGGCAAGGTGGCTGTATGACACCTTTGCAGCTCCCTGTTCCTTAGACAGAGCTCGGGATCTGGCCCCAGATCTTCTGGGATTGTCTCAAATTTCATGGTGCAATGGAAGAAATTCAATCCAAGAGTTATCTCAAAGATAGCCCTAAATACATGGTATATTCATATTGGGGCAATGGCCTGATTTACTGCAGCTGAACACAGAGAGAGGCCTGTTTAGAATCCTTGTGACTGCAGCCAATAAATGTATTTCATCGCTCTGGCTGAAAAAACAAATACCAGTTATAGAGATGTGACTGACAGGAATGGAATAACTGCCTCTTATTTCCCACTCTGTCCAACCTGTGCTCAGACGTAGTGGAGAGGAGCCGCAGCAGGGAGCTGGTGGTGGATCACTGGTTCAGGGCTGCTTGGTGCCAGCATAAGTTAGAGCTGCCTCTTTTGCAGGGACCTTATGCCAGAGGAGGATTGGGTGCAGTGTAACTCTGATCTATCATACCCCGTACCCTCCTGTCCCATTCCTGCCACCCTCCAGAACACACTCAACGTGGCCTTCCTTCCCCTTGCCCATGGGGGTAGAAGGCACAGCTGCCACACGAGGCAGCAGAGCCACTTCCACTAGATTTCTGTGAGTGGAGAGTTCAGCTAAACAGAGGGAATAATCTGCTGTACTGATTTCAGAGCGGTAGCCGTGTTAGTCTGTTAGTCTCTAAGGTGCCACAAGGACTCCTCGTGGTTTCTGCTGTACTGACTATCTCGGGCAGCATTAAGAAGCAGACATTCCAGCCCAATTAAGAGAGATGTAGCCAATTACTGCCTCTATTTAATTAACCACTGCATTATTGGATGAAAGATGGACCAAGTGGGTTAAGCTGATTTTTAAAATTCATTAATATGACTTTCACAATAAAAATAAGTATATTTACTGTAATTAATGGCCTCAACACTGCTTTATCTTATCTACAGGCATAATAGAGAAAAAGAAAGGGTTGAAGCTGGAAATAGCTGAGAGGAAAGAATAGGGGGCTGAAGAAGAGGAGCGGAAAAGAAGAGGTACCATTTGTCCTTTATATTGTGATGAGCCTTTTTCACACCAGTGTTAATGCTACCGTTAGCTGAATAAAATGGGCCCCTGCTGAAGTATTTCCACTCTGTGGGGGAGGGTCCTTTTGCCCCACCCCAAATATCTTGAAGTTTAATGTTCCACTAGAAGTAGCAGGTGATTTGTGCCAGTTGTGCAATAATTATGTAGCTATTTGCTGCTACTCTGGGCTGCAGCATCTGATCTGATTGGTAGGGCTGACGGGGAGGGAGGCAAGGTGAGCTGGGAGGGGCAGGGAGAAGAGAGAGAACAACAAAGTGCACGGAAATATGGATCACATAGCCTATGCTTGAAATGCAAATAAAAGCTTCTGATGTCTGCTAGAGGGTATAACTTGGCAGGTAGAGAAGAGATCGTTAATTAATATTTAAAATACAAAACTCTTATGTTTAACAATCCTATCTGAAGAACCTTTTATGTATTAAACACCCTAGTTTCTAATAGTAAATAGAGTCTGGGCAAATCTAAACCAAATTTTGGTGAGGTATTGAGTCACTAGAATTACTTAAGAGAAAAATGTTTGCCATTGAGCCACAGCAGAATCATTTTGTAGGTGTTTTGATCTCATAATATTTCAGATCAATCAAGCTAGTGATTGGGGAGGCTCCTCTGACAAGGGATATGTGAACTGGTTCAGAGAAATTAAGAACCTTTTACCTCCAGCGTCACTGAACCTTCCTTTGTCTCTCAAAACAAAGTAAAAAAGAACCTTTATTAAGGTCTTGACATGTTGGGATGAGAAACTTTATTTCAGTTTTGGACTCTGACCATGACCAACAGTGTGAAAAATCTCATCAGAGAGCTTCGACTTGTCTATCCCCGTTTAGTAGACTCAAGAGATTCAGATAGTTTGGATTAAACAGCCAAACTATTGGGAACTTTTTTGGATTCTCTCCTTCACCAGTTTTAATGCTGCAAAGATAGGAGTCAGAATGTTATCATTGCTGGATATTCTATTCAACACATTGTGCACCTTGTTACCAATACCATTTAAATAAATACTTCCAGATTTAAACCAATGTTTACATTTTTCTAATCAATGTCAAAGCATTTTATTGTTACTGAAGATTAAACTGATTAAACTGTCTGGATACTAACGTCTTACATTATTCCATAGGAGTGAAGTGCACCATTAAAGTCAAGTTTTGCCAGCCCAAACATGAAAGGCTTAAGATGCATTCTGTAGGTTTAAAAGTTTAGCCTATGGCATCTAGGCCTGAGATGACTGTAATGGCAGGACACAAATGGTACGCTGGAAAGTGTCACATTGAGATATGGCGATACTGAAGAGCTGAAGTTAAATGCAAGTTTGAACACTGGGTTTTGATTTCCCTGAACCCTTAATCCCTAGAATGGGTCAAATTTTCCTCTAAATTGTTCATCCGGGTCAAATAACCATTGAACAGCCTAGGAGGCACTACCCATGCGATAAGATTAGGAGGTCATGGGTTCAGTCCCTAACCTGGCCCATTCACCCCTGTCACAAATCTACTGAGTTGGCAGACAAATCTTTGTGATGAGCTAGCCACCCATTCAGAGGGTCAACAGAACTCCCACTTTTGGGGGAAATTTGACCGTGAGACTGAAGCTGTCTGTGCAGAGGCCCACCCCATGAGCACCCATAAACTGCAAAATCACCATTCAAAATATATCCTCCCCCAGTAGCTAATGTCTTCCAAGTTGATTCACACCACTCAAGAACCTTTTATTCTTACTTTTCAGGCATCCTAAAGAAAAATATTTAAAGAATGTTTTAATGATCTGTGTTATAAAGGAAAAAATAAATGCAGTGGGTGTACATCATGTTTATTTGTTCAGTAATTAACTTTAGCAAATAAAAGTGAATGTTCTGAATCCTTTCACTAAAAGCTATTATAAAATAATACCTTAATGCCATGTCTTAAAGTATACGTTAGACTCTCTTAAACTGGCCTCTTGTGTTTTTCATGCTTCAAAACTTCCCCCACCCAAGGAAAAAAAAATCCACAGCATTCTTTCTGCATTACATAAGTGCTAAGGTAAGAAAACCACCTTGTTTTGTTTTATTGTTGGGTGTTTGGAAAACTACAGCCTCATGCAGGATCTGATAACTAATCCATACGGTGCATTACACTGACAATAGAGTCCAAATATCACAAATCAATTCCCAAACCCCCGACAGGAATCAGTGTCTTTGTTGTTGAACAGAACAATACAAACCCACCGTAGCCCAAAAGTCAGGTCTTCTGGAGCTATGGAATGTTTTTGTGGCATACTTCATGCTAGAATTTAGACGATGGTGGATGATTTTACATGTAGTAATTTTTGAAGATGTTGCTGTTTGTCTGAGAGATAAAACAGAAGCCCTGGTCTCTCATGGTGTCCAAGTTGTCCTGGCACTTTTTATAAGAGTAGTGCTGTTGCAAAATCAGGTAATTACATTTGACTACCCAAATCTCCCTTAGTTTTTAACTGTATAATGTATTCTTCATTCCCTGTCTAAGCTGTTGTGTATTACTGCTGTGCCCTGCTAAACAGCTGACATTTGTCACTCCAAAATTGGATGCTTTTACCTGGGAATTGGTATGAGCCCTGGCTACAGTTTTGTATAACTTTATGGCCAAATGGGAATACCCACAGTCTGTAAAGTTAAGTGCAGTCTTTGCCATTAAGTATAAGTCTTTGCAGAATCATGACCTATGTTTGTAAAGTGCTTCAGAATGAAAGACTTCATAACTCACCATCAGACAGTTCCCCTGATGGAAGGGAATTTGCCAGTGGCATAAAGCTGTGGAGTTGGCACCTGAGCCAGCTGCTCTACACCCCGGCATCAGGGAGTGATGGGAGTAGGGAAAGGGGGGGCGGCAGAACTGTGCTAGGCCAATCCTCTACTGGTGGCTACTGCAACACACACCAAGGCCAACACTGAATCAGGGCTCCAAAACCAGTGCTCTGATGTTCCTTGGAGCCAAATGCAGGAGAGAATCAACCCAAAAGATATGGAATGAATTCCCACCCTCTCCATCCCAGAAAACCTCAGTCAAACTGTGCTCCACCACACTCAAATGGCTCAACCCTCATCTGGAGAGTGGTTGGAACTAAAATATTCTGCAAAAGGCAAACCCACAAACCTATGTCTATCGAAGAAAGGCCTCCTTTTCTTCTCAGTGTTTAGTCTTTCCAAATTGTTATAATGGAAAAGAAATATTTAACACGTCCTTAATCAATAGTTTCATAAAGCTTCCGACATGGGCAGAGTTAAAAAACAACAACAATACTTTGCAATTAGACTGCATTTTGCTACTGAGGATCCCAAAGCTCTTTACAAATGTCAGTGAATGAATCCACACAGCACCCATACTCCTTGGAGATAGGTATAAAGATACTTATTTTACTGACTGGAAACTGAGGCACACAGAGTTGGTGACTTCCCCCAGCTCCAACAGCAAATCTGTGGTTATAATCCCATTCTACCACCAATCTCATGACGGCCAATCTTGTTCTTTAGCCACATGCCCATCCTTCCTCCATTTAAGTGGAAATACTAAATACAGACTGCAAGCTGTTTAAGGCTGGGGCCATCCTCTATTCTGTAGAGTGCTCAGAGCAATGAATCCCCAATCTCAGTTGAGGCATCTTCACACTACCACAGCATAAATAGTAACAATGGAAAATAGTAGCAAGAATAAATACTTCCCATGAAATACACTCAGAGGCAGTGACTCTTAAAATGAAAAAAAAACCAGAAGGGGATGTTAATGTTACAGGAGCATAACATATATCCGTCCACTGAAGCCACGAGAGAAAGAGAAAAAGACCAAAGAAGACTCCCAGAAATCAGAGATGGAAGAGACCTTCTAGATCAAGCCCAAACCCCTGCGAGGATATAGATGTAGCTATCTGACAAAGGACGTGTATTGTAACAAATAGTAAAGTGATGTCCTACAGAGCCTAAAAGGTCTAAGCATGACACTGTGCAAGCTTATCATTATCACTTACGAGCTGACACAAAAATCAAGTCTTATTGTCGTCAGTGTAAGAAAAAATATTCCCAAGCTCTGAAAACTGAACTCAATTTAAGTGCTGGTTTCCAACAGTCTCGCCCTATGCCAAAGAGGTGCACATTCCACAAGTACCTTATGAGCTCTTGATGAGTCTTCCCAGTTAAATAAGATATGGAATGAATTCTCCTGGGTCACTTCTGAGAGAGTGAGAGCGAGAGAGAACTTGTTTCCCCGCCATCCCCATTCATCTCAGCCTGTTTCTAGATCAGTGATTCCTGGTCATATTTCGTTATGGTCTTAGTGTTCTTCAGTAAGAGTGCAGGTTCCACCGGGGTTATCTGCACTGATTAGCTCTTATTTTTCTGTTGCCCACCAGCAGTATTACGCTAGTATTTTCAAACCATTTCTTCTTGCAAACTGTTGTGGCCTGACTTAAACATTTAGATTTTTAATGACGATTGTGTCTACCCACACTAAGTACTGTGCTCCCTGATTGGTCAAAAGAGCCACCAGATCACCATTTAAGCCCTACAGCAAGAGCAGCATTGTGGCTGCTCAATGTGTTCTGTGTCTGCAGCTGTGTCAGACCTGCTCCCGGTCCAGCCCTTGCTTCATTCCTTGCCTGCTCTGCTCCAGCTCCAGTCCTGCCTGCTTCTGAACTCCTGATTCCTGGCTCTGACCCCTGGCTTGTCTCCTGATCATGACTCCAGTTTTAACCTTTGATTGAGTCCTGACCCCTGGCTCTAAGCCTCAGCTTCTCTCCTGACCACACCTCCAGTTCTGTCTGCTGATTCTGCTCTGAAAATTAGGCCAGACTCCTGCTTTGACCACTAGGTAACTCTGCATGAACCACAGTGTGTGACATCAACTGATGCACAGCTCTGGGCATAACCAAACAAATGAGCAGATACTGCACGTTTAGATGAAGTTCTCTGGATCCAGTGCTCTCAGCTCAATCAATCGCCACATTCCCTTAAATACTTCCTACTTCTAAACAGGGCTGGAAGGTTTATTTGGTCTTAGACACCGCATGGCAGGGAGGTGCATGTACTCCATCACATTTACACTTGTGTTATCTTTCTGAATGAGTTGTCACATTACTAGACTGTCAATTCTGGAAGATAACAGGCCAGATCATCCAACAAACTAAACATTATGTAATCGTTACCATGGAGGCAATGTGCTCTGATGGATAGGGTGCTGAACTGGGAATCTGGACAGCTAGGATCTGTTCCTGACTGTACCACTGACTTTGTGTGTGTCATTGGGCAAGTCACTTCCCTTGTTCTCTGGGCCTTTGTTTCCCTCCCTCTGTTTCATCTGTCTAGACTCTCTTCAGGATAACAACTATCTTTCACAATGCATTCATACGGTGCCTGTCACAACGAGGCCGCAGTCTCAGCTGGAGCTTCTATATAAGAGACTAATACTAAGCTGTCAGCTGATGTATATCATCAACAGGTTGGCAGCATAAAAGTAAGGCAGTACTAAAGAATGAGGTGAATATCTCTACTTGTATTTTAAATTGCATTAATTATGCTTGTTAAAATTCTGGCATTTTTTTTAGAAAAAAGATCTTGAGTCTATCTGCCTCTTTTGGTTTTCTAACTGTCCTTTTGTTTTCTCCTGACTGAGCGCAACGATCCCATCCTAAACTCTCTCCTTAGTAACCTGGCAAGTCTGACAACAAACTACTTTCTTCAGCCTCGCTGACGTCATGTCACGGTTTCCAGTCACAGACTTCATTAAGGTAATTCTGATGGACCAGCCTGGGTACCAGAAGTTTAAAGGGCTCCATCAAGTGGCCAGATCTTGAGGACTATATTCAGATTAAAATCAATTTTAGGATAGCTTTTAGCCCATATCCAAGTACAAGAATCTGCTTGACCTGGACATTAGTCTAGCTATTCTACTAAAGATGGCCGACTTACAGGAACTAAGATCCTAGAGGTTCTTATTTGACAAGCCGCCTAGAAAAATAATGTAAGTTTAACGTGGTTTAATGAATTATTCGAGTTAACTCCAATTAGCGATAACTCTTCCCCCCTGCCATCATAGTCTCAGGTCAGAATAAGCAAACAGTATAAACTGGTGGAATGACCCAGCAGGAGAAAAAAAATCTTGGTCTTCAGACATCAGTGTTTGTAACAAGAAAGTAAATGAAGTTAATGGAATCAGAAAGCAAACTGAAACCTCCCCAGCTGAGGTTCAACCCAGCTCTATGGCCATGGATGTGGGGTCCTAATGCATTCTCCCCACGCCCTCCAGCAGCCAGTCTTACTACCTCTCCTCTGAGTAGCTGTGCTAGGGCCCTTTATTCAGCAGGGATTAGATGGTACCCTGTAGCATGTGACACCCACCATCTTTGAGTGTTTGTGAAGGAATGGCAGCCCTAAAGCCTGACATCCTCTGTCTAGAAGACAAGTACTGTACCGGTAATGACTGTGCAAGTTTTCACTACATTGCCAACCCTAAGGGCCTCAGCCACAACCTTGAGGTATTATCTCTAAGGATGATTATTCAGTCTCTGTGGCCTGTGTGCTGAAATGGCCAACAAGGGTGGGAATTTATGCCAGTTGTGGGGGTGGCTTTGTGATGTAGATACCTGTCCAGTGGGAACTAAACTCAGCTGGATGACCTTCAGGGGAAAGTTTCTATAACCTATCATCCCAGGCCTACCTAGGCTCATCACTCTCACTGTCAGTGTATTCTGAAATATTCTGTATCTGCTATAAATCTTTTCATTTCCCTCTAGCCTAATTCAGTCAAGCTGTCTTGCAGGCTGCAGCTTTTATAAGCTGATTTTAAAAGCCAGAAATTGCTGCATTACTTTTTTCTCCCCACCAAAGAACCATTTAAATTCTCTCTTTAGTTACACCCATAGGTCTCCATTCCCTCCAATGAAGGACAGCATTTGGCCTGCTCTTTCTTGGTGGCATAACTGACTGTAGAAGTTACAACATGCTCAAATGTCTTTATCTAAAATATATTTTATTATAAGGAGGCTTATGGTGTCAAAGGCTAGGATCTAACTGAGAATTTATAAGCAGGGTATGGTCTTCCCTAAACTGCAGTGTGAAATCATCAGTTAGTGGTTTTCCATCAGCTATGTGGAAAAACCCTAATTTGTCCTGTGAAAGCTTCTATTTCCTCCATTAAACACAACGTAGTTCTTTTTCACCCTGCAAAGGCATCCAAATATGTTACTTCATTTATTGAATTGTTGATGCAAAGGAGTCCAATGTAACAGGCCAAATCTATGTATCTATTCATGTGGGTAAGGCCAGCAGGATTAAGCTTCAAAAGCAAATGAGATAAAATAAACCAATGTGTGAAGTCATTAGAGTAATACCAGGGAAGTTTGGCCAATGACTCCAAATCAGAGACTCTTAATTATCCAGACTTTCTTAGGAATAAATTAATTTGTTAAATTTAACAGTTCATATATTTAATATTGCAAACAGAAAATGATGTTAAAGCAACCTGTCATTAACAGATCTGAGTGAAATTCACCCCCTGTGTAAAGAGCCTACCCCAGGTCTATGTACCACTGAAGCCTCCCTTTAACCCTGTGAAGGGAAGCCCCTTGTATTATGCTATGCATTGTATTACTCTTTCTTGCTTTCAGAGATTTATTTTTATTATTATTTTTTTTCATATCTGTTTTCATGTGTGTGTGGCATTCAGAGAACCTTGATAGGAGAGGGGTATTTAAGAGGTTTGGTATTATGTTCACTGTTTTCTACATTATCATACTGTATTTGTCCAGGAAAGAACAGAAATAAATCCCTACAACAATACAACCATCCAGAGCAGAGTATAAGAAGCAGTTCTTTGTGAAGGGGAATATATTGCAGTGAAGTAGAAAACAGTAAACACTGACTCCCACATTACTAGAGTTTCAAGAATAACACACAAAGTGTTAGAACTTTTCACTGTAAAATGTAAACCTCCTAAAATGTGTCATGTAGAAACCAAACAAAGCAACAAATGATAAAAAATATCAGCACCATTACCCCCCCCAAAAAAGTATCCTATGAAGCTACATTATGTGCAAAGCTGAGTGACTTATGGAAAGACCACCCACCAGCATAAATAGAGCAATGTTTTCTTTTATTGTAAGATCCAGCGATGGGTGAACTTTCTTTTTTGAAGGGGCTACAAGAACAATTCCATCATATGATGATTCTGGAGGAACTGGCACTTAATTTTTTTGCCTCTTCCAAGGAATTGCTACTAATCCATATTACACTATGTCACCCCCACTGTAACCTTTCCTTATGTACACTCTTGTTACCTCTTTCTCTCTCTGTCACTTCTTCTATAACCCATGAGAAACACGTTGATTTACAATTCTCCAGCAGCTTGTTGTTTCTAAAATCTTTTTGGCAAGTACACCTCTACCCCTATATAATGCAACCCGATAGAATTCGGATATAATGCGGTAAAGCAGCGCTCTGGGGGGCGGGGCTGTGTGCTCCGGGGGATCAGCGTGTCTGGCTCCAACACACTGCTCTGAGCAGCATGTTAAGGATGCCAGGCCTGGGCCGAGGGGTTGGATAAGGGGCAGAGGGTCTCGGGGGACAGTCAGGGGACAGAGAGCAGGGGGAGTTGGATGGTTCGGCGGTTCTGGGGGTGGGGTGGTCAGGGGACGGGGAACGGGGGCTTTGGATAGGGCGTGGGAGTCCCGAGAGGCCTGTCAGTGGGCGGGGGTGTGGCAAGGCGGTGGGGCAGTCAGGGGACAGGGAGTGGGGGGGTTGGATGGGTCAGGGATTCTGAGGGGTCAGTCGGGCGTGGGAAGTGACTATTAATAATGGAAATGCTCGAGGCCAAAGCAAGTTCGATATAACGCGGTTTCACCTATAACACGGTAAGATTTTTTGGCTCCCGAGGACCGCATTATATCGGGGTAGAGGTGTACATAAAAGGTTGTTTCAAGGAGGTGGGAGAAAAATTGTTCTTCTTAACCTCTGAGGATAGGACAAGAAGCAATGGGCTTAAAGTGCAGCAAGGGCGGTTTAGGTTGGACGTTAGGAAAAAATTCCTAACTGTCAAAGTGGTTAAGCACTGGAATAAATTGCCTAGGAAGGTTGTGGAATCTCCATCATTGGAGATTTTTAAGAGCAGGTTGGACAAACACCTGTCAGGGATGGTCTATATAATACTTAGTCCTGCCTTGAGTGCAGGGGACTGGACTAGCTGACTCCTCAAGGTCCCTTCCAGTTCTATGATTCTATGATTTGTAGTAAATATAAGTATCTGTACAACCCAGATGGCTCAGACAGTAACTTTCTGCTCCTCCATGATACTACCTTTCTACTTGGCTTTCTGTATCTGTCCCCTCCCTATGACTCACTTCCACAGCAAGGATCTCACCAGCACACTTGTGCTGCGACATCCATTAAGAACTCTATTCCCACTCCCCACAAAGCCGTTGAATCAATCCCCCATATAAATCTCACATAACAACATTGGGGCTTATTCTCCACCCCACTCCATCTACTCCATGTGCTATTAATGAGACACAAGAGGCCAAGGAGAACTTCCCCTGGGACAGGAGCAGGGATGGACTGATGTAAGTGGACCCATGTTGTCCCATCTTGCAAGCTTAAATACCTTTGTGGATCTGGGACTGTATCTTGCTCCCTTCTCACTCTCTTGGAAAATGCTCAGCTTACCTCTCATCGGTTTCAATAAGAGCAGAGGGAACTCAGCTCCCTGCAAAGGCGCTCAGCAGGCGCCTCTGCATTGGGCCCTTTCTCTGTAGGCGCTGGGAGCTGCTATAAACAAACATTCAAATGGACTGCACTATACAGTTGCTCTTCTCTGCTTTGTCCCTTATAGTGAAATAATCCTTATAATTAATTATTTTTATTGTAAATTTTTCAAAGGAAAAAACCCCTATACAAATGTGTGTGCAATTCATTTCTAAAACAACACAGAATCAATACATTACACCGCCCAGGTTCTGCCACCCTTACTCACACTGTGAATTGTCCCTTACTCTGTGAGGAGCCTCATTGAAATGACTCGGGCTTCTGGTAGAGTCAGGGACTACTCAGCATGAGTAGGAGATGCACTACCTTCCCCTTCAGGAGTGCATTCTGATGTTCTGTGTGCATTGTAAGCCACTTACATGCCTGATCCAAAGCCTATTGACATCAGTGAGAGTCCTTCCATTGAATTCAATGGTTTTAGGATCAGGACCCGTATCTGTAGAGTATTTTGCATATTGTCACTATTGGACTGACAACCAGATTTCACAGTTTCCATTAAAAGATGGGTCTGAGCCATGGATTTCAGAACTGGATTCAGGTATGAATCCCAACTATCCTAATGTCCAGGGCACTTTGATCCACTGTTCAAGTTTCGAATATCACTAGTTTTTAATGCTGCTTTTTGTGTACTAATCTTCATTGGTTAGGCAGAGGGTGGCTTGTCATAAAACGTGCGGTCTAAGAAGAGAAGAGAAAGGCCTTTTTCTATAAACTAAATAAACTAAGCTAAACTCTATATCTGTTTCACACCACATTCTGCATTTGAATAACAAGCTGTAGTTTAATCTCAGAGATGCGCTGACTTTTATGGTTTAGCTTTTGACTTTTATGCAGTTTGCAAAAGTGGCAACGTTTATTTTCTTTCAGAGGAGACACCCTTCCCCCGCCTCCAGTCAATCAGACAGGTCTCAAATAGTGAAGGATCTGGAAGAATATAGTTCCCTCACTAAAACAATCTCATAAAATAGATAGGGCCTGATCCAAAGTCTATTGAAGTCCATGAGAATCTTTGGGGCTTTGGGTCACATCCATAGGAAGTAACTGTGCTCACTGAAGCATGTGATAGTAGTACTCCAGGATAGTAACATGTCACTTATTCATGTGCCTAAGAAATCAGTGGTGATACCAGCTCTCACTACTGGTACATGATGGTCAGGGATGGTGCTCCTGTCACACTCAGGTAGCTGCCTGCATATACTCCCTTACAGCCTTCCCTTTCCGCTCCCTATTCAATTAGTTCATGGGACAGGGATTAAGCAAACTCCTCTGGTGCTGGAGGTTGACACTGCAAGAGGTTACTTTGTATTGGCAAGTAGAAAGTGCAGACCCAACTCGTAGAAAACCATTTAAAAAATGGACAGCACCTGCTAATCAGAACTGTTGGAGAAAGGGTGTTCCCCCTCCTCCCACTAGCCTCCCTCCCATGAGCAGAGCTAATTGTGTAGGCACAGCCAGTGTGGGTGTTGGGGTATATACTTCTTGTGAGCAGAGGCAGCTTGGATGGAGAGAGAAGGCATGTCCCCTCTGTAAGCAGAGCCAGTGAAAGTGGGTGTTATAAGAATGGCCATATTAGGTCAGACCAATGGTCCATCTAGCCCAGTGGTCAATGACAGGTGCCCCAGAGGGAATGAACAGAACGGGCAATTTTCAAGCGATTCATCCCCTGTTGCCCATTCCCAGATTCTGGCAAACAGAAGCTAGGGACGCCATCCCTGCCCATCCTGGCTAATAGCTACTGAGTTATGCCATTTACCTAAATGTGCATCAGGATATAGGTGCATGTATGTGTGTGAGATATCCTGAAGGCTTCCATTGAAGCTGATTACTTCTGCAGGGCTTCTGTCACATGGATGGCCCGTTGAGACAGACTGTGAAAGGAGGAGTCGAAGGGCCAGATTTTCCAAAGAGCACAGGGACAGATTTCTAAGTCTATCTGCAGCTGTGGGCAGATTTTCTACAAAGTGCCAATCTTATTCAGGAAGCTAAATAAGGACCAGCATCCCCCCTTGTGATAGCTTTGACCAGATCTTTTAAAGAGTTCAGAACCCAAAGTGCTAAGTTCTTGAAAATCTGACCCTCATTGTTTACGGTTCTGAGAGAGTGCAGGGTTCTAACATAACTGCACTAGTCCAGATGCGGTCAGAAAAATGTAACAAAAAGCAATCTGTAGCAGCAATAACACACGCCGGGATTTGCAATATGAGTGCAATTACAATATGTTACAAGTGGTTGATGATGGCACTCAGCTTTCTGCTTCTTGACACACAAATCACCCTAGCTGTAGGCTCGATTCTACAAGGTGCTGAGTAGTCTGGCCCTAATCCAATAAAGCACTTAAGCAAGTTTTTAACTTTAAGCACCTGAGCAGTCATGTTGACTGCAGCTGTAGTTACCATGTACCTACCATTAATCCATGTCTGCTGGGGCAACTTCTAACAATCCAGTCCTACAAGCAGCTCTTCTAGAACCACCAAAACACACACAAACATATTTCCCTAAAATATTGAATTTTCCAGCTCAAGAGGTAATACTCAGTCCTGGACCAATAACAGGTTTAAGGGCTAATATCTCACAAAGCGTCATGGCCAGAAATGGGTACTTTATCATGTTGGATTGCTGGGAACTCCCTCCTACCCCTTTCAAAGATATACTGCCTTTATTGCCAGTCTTGGTACACTGTGCGATATTGCATTTTAAAATTGTGGCATTATCAATTACAGGTAGGCTGCTTTAGATCATTTTAGAAGTTCTTATTTTAATTACATATTGTCACTCCCTTTGTGGCCTGTATAGTTGGGGCTGGCTTACTTTTTAAAAAATTTAATTGTGTTTGAACATGATGGTAAACAAATGAGTTAGGTAATGTAGTCCAGAATAAATCACAATCAGCATTATGTAGCTGGGACCAAGCTTAGCTGGCATGATGCTGCCCTAGATTTTCCTGGTTTGCACTGATCGCTAAGTCATCAACATGGCGGCAGCTAATTCAATTGCTCACAATTGGGCTCACACACAAGACCAGCCTCTGAACTTGTGGTACTAAAAACACCTGGTTTTACAGGAAGAAGGGGTGTGAACAATAGTAACAATCAAACTTTTAAAACCTCAAGCGTTTCTGGAATATTCTTTCTATAAACTGTGCAACATGTGCAGAGTACATCATGATGTGGTAATTATATTGGCACGTGTCTCCATAAGTCTCTGGTGGCTTTGCCACTCATGAACAGGACCCCATGTATCATATGGTTGTGTGGACACATCATCGCAAATTAGTGGTAAATGGCTGCCTAATTGTGCTCCAGAATCTAAATGTTTATTTTTTTAAAAAATTAAGTCTCGAGCCTTTCAAAATATCAGTACACTGTAACTGTTTCAGTGATATTTACCTGAGCTTCCAGACAGCCCAAAATAACAGTTCTGGGTAAAGTGTGGGCTGCCCTGTTTATATCAGTTGGGTGCTCATCCTGAAATCTGATGAAACGGTCAGTGTTGTTAACTATTTCGCTGCTAATAGTTTTAGCAGAAATCTCCAGGCAATGTGCTCTTTTCTCATTGCTGGATGAAAGGGCAGATAATGGGGTAGAATGGAGAGGGGCCAATAGCTGCTGTAGTTGTTGAGGTAGAAAAACAAGGAATTCAAACCGTGCTCCCTCAGATATAAAGCTGTCTCTGCTTCCTGTGCAGGAGCGTGAAGGAAAGAGGAGATACAGCCCCTTCCCAATACCAAAAGTTCCACCTGCCTCTCCTAGATACTCAAAACACCACCCACACCTTCCCAGATGTCAAAAGCCACAATTATACCTTATCCACCTGTCCCCAGAAATCTTCTGCAATGTTTTCACTACAGCCCATTGAAAACTTGGAGCAGCACAATGTGAATTTAATATCAAAATAAACACGTGGAATAATCTATTAATTGGACCGCATGTCCCTGTCACATATATCTAGGCACCCTGCCACATAATTTAACTCCACGTGGGATCTTGTTCATTGGTAACATGCCCATTCCAAACCTATTCCAATAAAATCTTCATACCACACATTCATGTATTTCCTCCCTTCCTAATAGCAGAGATGGGCCTGAGCCACAAAGCTCAGAGGTGATTCAAACGTTCCCAAAGTAATAGGACTGTTTGGATTCAGGGTTTTGGTTCAGACCCTTGGATGCAAAGGTAGGTCCAGAGCTTTGGAGGATATATGTTGGTATATGTGTCGGGGAGACACAGAGAGAGAGAGAGAATAGATACAAAAAACCATAATGACTGTGTATGTGGAACTAATAAAGAGAGAGCTATATACTAATAACATTCCAATATTAAGTTTTTTCCCCTTGTATTCTGCAGGGTGTTGGGCATAAAATGCTGGTTTTTCGGCTGGTTGATGAGAGATTTGTCTGCTAGCTGTCATGCAATTTGAACATTCCCTTGCCTCTCAGTAGTTAAATTTTGTCCTTTGCAATTTTCAGATTTCTGACAGAGCTGCTGGTGACAGTTGTAATAATATTCTGTAAAATGTTGTGGTGATGATTCTTTGAATGCCTTTGTGGTTTGCTGTCCAGAGTTATAATAACCTCCACTCTCTCTGTATGCCCAGACATATGTTCTCAACTTGGAAGCACTGTAGTTAGCATTTACTCTTCTGCCTGGCTGAGAGCACGTGTGTGAAAAGTATGTGTTGCTGGGCATGTGACTGTGTCTATCTAGGTGTCTATTGCCACGTTATCTGAAATCTGTTTGCCTGCTTGTCTGTGCATACATCACATCTCAGTGAAAGTGAAAAGTAACAGATTTAGTCAAAGAGGAGAGAGTCCTCTGACAGGGATGGGAAGGTGGTTTCTGACCCTCATTTGACTAAGCTGGGAAATAATTTACATGCAAGAGATACTTTATGTGTCATTTCTCTATCAGTTTTCATTTATTAGAAAGAGAGAGATTGGGCACTGTACTCTATGGACCAGATCCTCATCTTATGTAAACTGGCATAGCTCCACTTACATCAGCTGAGAGTCTGGCTGTCTATATTTTAAGCAGTTTGATGCAAACGCCTTAGAAGTACAAGATACAGTAGCCAAAGGATCTAAACATTTGTTTGTGCATATATATATATATATAATCATATTTGTTCTCGACAGGAGATACTTTTGTAAATCAGTCCCATAATGTGTATATTGTAAACAAATATAACTGGATACAAATCCTGCATTTCTAGCAGAGCTGTATGATACTTTTGCAACAAAATCTGAAACGAGGCAAAAAAAGTTGAGGTACAAAATTCACTTACTCACATGTGCAATTTTCCTGAATCTTTCTTCAGTCTCTGAATTCCCTAAATCAGTGTATTTATGGAGAAAAGAGAGTGTATGGTACTGGACTTGGGTTTGTATCATGCCTGTCATACTCAAGGTGTATCTCAAAGTACTTTACAAAGCAATCAGTTAGATACAGATAGTGCATTGATGCTGTGAGAAAACACAGTGCTATGTGCTGAGCAAAAGCTCAGATACATGTTTAGCAACTGGAATTGAGTTAACTGAGAAGGGAATGTTAGCCAAAACATTGGTGATTTTTAAAAGCACAGGGAATAAAGTACAATAGGATGTCTAACTTCCACCAAGAGAGTTAGAGATGTGCAGAAGGAAGCTCAGTTTAACTTTGAGGAGAAAATCCCTAATAGTGCAGCTGATAATGCGACACTGTATTGCAATGTTAGTCTTGTATACGAACTCAAGTCTTAGTGGAGGGGAAAGCCGAGAGATCTCTCAGTGAGTAGACCATTGTCAAAATGAATCTTTTGTTAGGAACAGAAACTATGTACAGAAATGAAGTAACAAACTTTGTTCCTCTGTGTATCTGTAGCCTGCAACTGCTCTGTCCTTGGGTTCTCTGTTTCTGCCCCCAGCAAGAAGTGTGCCATAGGAAATCAAAGACTGAATAACGTGTACAAGATGTGTGGCATCTCCACAGTTCCTGGAGGACCTATTCTATAGCACATCTTCCCTTTTTTTAGATCCCTCTCAAATTTTCCTTACTGAACTAAAACACTAACAAACGATAAATCTATTAACTGACTAAAAAGCCCTTAAAGTTGCAATACCGTAACCCTAACATATCTCGATCAGTCTCTTAGGGTGTTTCAGCAATCTTTCCAATCAGCTGTACTTGAAACCTTCCTTAGGCAAGTCCTAGTTTGTAACAGATCATTTAGTCTTACAGTCAAAAACAGGGTCAGTCTGTGAATTGTTTTCAATTTGTATGTCTGCTGTCACTTCACTTATCTTGGTCAAGTTGTCAGGTATCCTAAGTAGATGTTTACGAGTTCCTTTGTAAGATTTTGCCTTCATCTGTGATTGCTGCCTATGAGTGAAGTGACTCTTCTTTGATCACTGTAGCCTTGACTGGCCAGTGCCCATCTTGCCAAATTCTCACTGAGTCTTCGTTTTTTATCTGTGGAAAGGTCTTGCTCTTTTATTGTGATATTTCATCTGACTGTACATTCCCAGTCTTTTCCTCACTGTCGCATACTCCTCAGTCATCCTTTGTTTTTGTCCCATATCTAGTAATTGAGTATTTATATGTCCGTTGTAGAAGATTTTAGCAGGTGACTTTCCACATCACAGTGGTGTAGCTCTATAGTTGAGTAGTGCTAAATATAGATCTTCTCTTGTATCCATTGCTTTTCTGAGCAAGATCTCCACTATATGTACACCACATACAGCTAATCCATTATCTTGAAGAAATCTGGGACTAGATGTCTCACAATGAAAGTTGTACATTTTAACGAAGTCCAGGAATTTCTTAGTCTTGAACTGTGGTCTGTTGTTAGCTATTACTGTTCTGGGAATTCCATCATGTACAAATACAGACTTAATGCGCTCAACAACTGTTGCTGCTGTGATATCTTCAAGTGTGACTGCTTCTGGGAAACTGGTAAAGTTGTCCATTATAATCAGGTAGTCACGTCTTCCCACGGTGAACAAGTCTATTCTGACTGTGTCCCACTGAATTGTAAGTTGTTTGTGTGGTACCAATGGTGGCTCTTCGAGTGACTCTGTATGTTTCCACTTATGGGTACTGTGCCACTTGCAGTGCCTTATGGTAGAACCCTATTTTAGCAGGGTCAGCTAGAGCGTTCTTGCACCCCAGCCTCTCCCCTCAGCATATTGATGCACTGAGAACAAGACTATATAGGGAGGGAGCTCCTTCTCCATCTCACTGCCTTCCAAGCACATGCCAGGACAGGTGTGAATCCCTCTGGTTTTTTCGAAGCTGGAGTCTTGTATGCTTCTAGCTAGTGAATTAGTGTTAGTTTATATAGTTAGTCAGTGAGCAGTTTTGTTATTTCCCTGGTTCCAGGGTATGGGTGGAACCGAACAAACCAGAACATCTGGGGTTTAAGGGCTGTGCTTCCTGCCCAGTTGTCTTCCCAGGATCGGACAACCCATTGCACTTCCTGAAGTGTGTGGAATAAGGCCATTCACTGTCTTGGTGTTCAATCTGTCAGACCTCCACCCCCCCAGAGCCCGTGAGGGTAGGGAAACTCATTTGCAGCTCCTTTTGCTCAAGCAAGCCTTTGAGACTAGACCCTCTGCACCCATTCAGACTTTGGTTTTAAGTTCTAAAATATCAGCCTAGGCCCTAGTAGCCTCAGTTGGTTCCAGTCAACTGCAGGGTTCCAAGAAGCCACAGCTTCTGTCAGGGCTGGACATGGCTCCTGCATTTCCCTCAGTCAAATCCACAAGGCGATATATGTCAGAGCCAAGGGTCCCGTGATCAGATCCCACTGCCCCACTTCCAGAAGAAAAGTCGAGGACCAGTTCAGCTATCGTCGGTGCCACACCTCGTGCCTCAGAGTGATCCAATCCTGACGTCTCTCCTGCCAATGCAGGACCAAGGTCAGTTCTAATTGCTTCGTCCAGATCCTGGAAGATGGATGCAAGCGGTGCCTCTGAACAATGGCCACCAGCACCTTCAAACTTGGATGCAGCTGCACCAAGAAAACAGAAACATAGAACAAGATGGCCAGTATTGGCAGTGCAAGTTACCGCACATCAGAACTCTTGGATCTGTATAATTTGGTTAGAACCACTACTGCTGTTAAGCAAAGACCTGTTCCACTTACAGTTTCAGTAATAAAGGAGATGCATTCACATGTATCTTCAGTTCCAATTATGTTCAAACCTTTAGATGTGCTATCGTTTTCTGAGCCAACCTTTATTTTGGTTCCAGAGAGTTTTGTCATTATGGCAGCCCAAGCCCAACTTTTGGCTCTGGGACATCTCTCAGATCCAGGTGTGAAATATATGGCACATAAAAGAAAGTAGGAGTCTTCAGTTCCAGGGTCTCCTTCGTTGTCTCCTGCTGCAAAGAAGAGACCAGATCCCATTTCTGGATCTTTCCAAGAACACTTCCTGCTGCAGCCTTCTAGGACTCTGTCAGGGTCTCCACAAATAGAGGGATCTCCATTCTCACCTCCAGATTTGTTGCTATCTCCTATATCCTCTTTCCTCAGATCTGGATCCTTTTCAAGAGAGGAGGATAGAGAAAGAAAGCAAAGACATGTAGCAAGGTTCGATCCACCCTTCAGCCCACCCCCTTCTGGTACATTTCCAAACCCAGTTTGTTAGGGAGACTGGCAGTCCTGGGAACCATGGCAGTTTTGGGGCCATCTCAAGACTCTTCAGTTAAACCGCATATGGATGGAGAGGTATGTCATCTGCAAAGAATATGAGAGCCCACAGATACTCGGATCCGATCCCTTTGGATTCAGTGGCACCAGATACTCTGTCTCTTGTAGGGTAAACAAGACAGTCTCCAACTTCTTAGAGTATTAACACACTTTTTATTCAGGCAACAAAAATATAATTTGGCAATAGTACCGCCACTTTCCACAGTTGCCAGTAACGCACCACACTACCCTAGAACAGCCACACATTGCCTTGTTTAACAGTCTGCCTTTCCTCTTAGTGGTTGGTTTGTTATACACATTATAACATTTTCCCCTTTTAAATATTTACTACACAACCTACCAAAATCAACAATAATGCATTTCAAATTGCAAATAATAAATAAATAAATAAAATAGGCACTCAGTCACTGATACACTGTATAATCTTTTAAAATAGGTAGGTGGACATTTCTCCCATACAGAATGCCTCAATTCAACCTCTGCAACAGGTACTATTGACACCAATGTTGTATTTCTCGGATCAACGTTTGGTTCAAAATTGTTATTCTGTGCTGTGGTACCTTGAACAGTCTGTCCAAGAGATCTGTCTGAATACTGTCCCTCCAGACTTCCAGAAACTGATAATGAACCTCACTAGGCATTCTCAGCAATTCCATTGCCGCTGTACTAATGTCTCCAGAGTTAACCACAATCCTTTTTCCTCAGCTTATTCACAAGTCAGAGCACAAACTTACTATCCTCCAGAATGACTGTGTAGGAGACTGGTCCTGTGATATCTTGAATGGTCGCTGGCATCCAACTGGAACCGGGACCAATTTTTTTTTAGTATTAAAAGCTTCTTCGACAATAAAACTACACTCGTTAGCATGTTTGTCATGTTGATGCTCCTGCTCTTGTTTTCCCCCCCCCCGTATTTTTGCCAGTAAGTATGGATGCATAAGGTATAACCTTGACCTTAGTTTTCTTCCTATTAACATGTTTGCTGGGGACAGGACTGTGCTTGATTGTGGTGTTATCTGACAATTAAACAGGTAACAAGACACTTTCATATCTGTAGTACCTCCAGGTATTCTTTTAATACTCTCTTTAAATGACTGAATTGCCCATTCACCTAACCCATTTGATGATAGACTCATAGACTTTAAGGCCAGAAGGGACCATCATGATCATCTGCTCTGACCTCCTGCACAGTGCAGGCCACAGAACCTCACCCACCCACTCCTGTAATAGATCCATAACCTTTGGCTGAGTTACTGAAGTCCTCAAATGATGATTTAAAGACTTCAAGTTACAGACACTCCACCACTTATACTAATTTAAACCTGCAAGTGACCCAGGCCCCATGCTACAGAGGAAGGAGAGACTCTCCAGGGTCTCTGCCAATCTCACCTGGGGGGGGGGGAATTTCTTCCTGACCCCAACTATGGTGATCAGTTAAACCCTGAGCATGTGGGCAAGACCCATCTGGGAAAGAATTCACTGTAGTAAGTCAGAGCTGTCCCCATCTAGTTTCAACATCACCGGCCATTGGAGATATTTGCTGCGAGCAGTCGCAGATCAGCTACATACCATTGTATCCAGTCTTGTCAAAGCATTCCCTCCATAAACTTTTCAAGCTCAGTCTTGAAGTCAGTTAGGTTTTTTGCCCCCACTGCTCCCCTTGGAAGGCTGTTCCAGAACTTCACTCCTCTGGTGGCTAGAAACCTTCACCTAATTTCAAGCCTGAACTTGTTGATGGCCAGTTTATATCCATTTGTTCTTGTGTCCACATTGGCACTTAACTTAAATAACTCCTCTTCCTCAGCCTTCTTTTGATTAGGCTAAACAAGCCAAGCTCTTTGAGTCTCCTCTCATAAGGTAGGTTTTCCATTCCTCGGATCATCCTAGTAGCCCTTGTCTGCAACTGTCTGTTTGAATTCATGTTTCTTAAACATGGGAGACCAGAATTGCAGTATTCCTGATGAGGTCTCACCAGTGCCTTGTACAATGGTACTAACACTTCCCTATCTCTACTGGAAATACCTCACCTGATGCATCCTAGGACAGCATTAGCCTTTTGCATAGCCACATCACATTGGCGGCTTATAGTCATCCTATGATCAACCAATACACCCAGGTCTTTCTCCTCCTCTGTCATTTCCAACTGATCAATCAGTAGCTCAAAGCAAAAATTCTTGTTGTTAGTCCCTAAGTGCATGACTCATCCCATTTCTATTACTTCAGTTTTCAAGGTCATCCAGATATTCTTGTATAATATCCCAGTCCTCCTCCATATTGGCAAAAATGTTAAATAAGATTCATCCCAAGATCAGTTCCTGAGGAACTCCACTAGTAACCTCCCTCCAGCCTCACAGTTCACCTTCCAGCATGACCAGTTGTAGTCTCCTCTTTAATCAGTTCCTTATCCATTTTTCAATTCTCATATTAATCCGCATCTTCTCCAATCCCCATCTTCTAATAATTTCTTATGTGGAACTGTATCAAATGCCTTACTGAAATCCAGATTGATTAGATCTACTGCATTTCCTTTGTCTGAAAAATCAATTATCTTCTCAAAGAAGGAGATCAGTTGTATTGTAGATATCATAAGCTACTTCATCCTCTTCTTATTCTTCTTTTTTTTTTAAACTGTTGTCCTCCTCAAGTAGGTGAAGGGTAGCATGGCTATGGCATTGTATCATGGTTCTGTGTGTCTGATTTCTTGGTTTGGTTTCAATACACTCTGGATGTTCCCAGTTAATCTGCAAAAGTGACATTTTTCATTTTTAAATCTGCAGAACATTGGGTTGTGATTGCATTTACAGCAGAAACATTCTCTGCTAGTGGATTGGATCTGTTTCCCTTGGATTGGATCAGGTTGCCTTGCAATTTTGTATATAATACCTTGTGTTTCCTGCATGCTGTTTTCATCACCCCAACTCCTATGGCTTGTATTTGTAATCCTGTACATTTTTATTTGCAGATTCCATAGCCTGGGCCAATTTCAGAGCTGTTTCAAATGTTAACTGTGGTTCATACAGTAATTTCCTTTGCATTTTGTCATCATTAATGCCACAAATTAATCTGTCTCTTAGCATTTGTGTCAGAGTCACACCATAATTATGATCTTGAGAGAACGTCCTCAGTTCTGCCACAAATCCTTCTACTGTCTCCCTAGATTTCCTTGACCGAGAATTAAACTTAAATCATTCTAATATTCCACTGGGTATTGGGTTGAAATGTTTTTTTAACAGATTGACTAGTTTAAAAGTCATTAAAAGTTTTATCTCCATACTTTTCAGGGGTTAACAGGTCTCTCATTAAACTGTAAGTCTTGACCTCTACACTGCTGAGTATGATAGCTTTCTTCTGACTTTCACCTGTAATATCATTAGCATTGGAAAAATACAATAATATTTTTCAGTATCTTCCCAATTTTGGTGTTGTGGATTAAATGGTGAAATAGTCCCAAATTTTGCAGCCATTTCCCCTGTCTGTAAGGGTTTTTAGGCCTTACTTACAGATAACTTCCCAGACTTACTTCTTTTCCTCTTTTTTCATTCTTGAGTTCAGCTGCACTTCATCGCCATAGGTTATAGTGCAAACCAGACATACTTGAACTTCCTAAGAGCATTAATAATCTTTTTATTCAGGGAATGTGCATATAACTTAGCAATAGCTCCACAGATCCTCACTTTCCACAGTTGCCAGTGGCTCACCACGCAACCCTGGAATAGCCATACATTTCCTTGTTTAACTGTCTGCCTCTCCCGCATCGGCTGGTTAATTATACGCATTATAGCACTGTCCAGGGAGGAGGATGAAGAGAGAGCCCCTCTTTCTGAAAAACTGACCTCGAGCTTGAGCTGCTGACAGACAAACAACAGCCTCCTCCTTTTCCAAGCACACTATAGAGTTCCAGGATCTGGTGGATCAATGATATCCACCTTGAATCTCCCTGCAATATCAGTCGGAGAGACTTCCCACCTGATATTTTATATATTAGGTGCTGCAGCCAAGAGTAGGATATCACTCTCCATCCTGGATGGGTTATTACAGCTGGCCAAAGCGGTATGGTCCAGCCCTGCCTCTTGTCAACCGATCTCTGAGAAAGAAAACAAACTACATCAGATACCTTCTGAAAGGTTCCCCCACTTCCATACCCTACCTCCATGCCTGACTCGCTGGTGGTGGTGGCTGCCAGCTAAAGGGCAAGAATCAGACAACCCCACCCCACGGCAGGTGATAAAGAAGGGGGGGAAATGGATTTCTTGGGGAGAAAGGTGTTCTCATCCCCATCCCTCAGTCTGAGGGTAGCAAATTATTGGGTAGTCGTGGCCTGTTATCAATTCCATCTATAGGAGAAAATGTCCTTCCTCCAAGATTTACCTGCTGACAGGAGAAGGTTGGTAAACATCATCTACTGGAGGGTCAGAAAGTAGCTAAACATTTCTTAAGGACCTCCTCTGGATGCTTTGGACTCTGCTGCCAGAGCATTGGTGACCATCCAGAGGTACACATGGCTTCAGTTCTCCTCGTTAGCTATGGACACTTTAAAGCAGAAGATCTTTTTAGTGAAAAAAACTTATGAGTTCTTTAAAAACTCAAGAACATGAGATCAACAGCCCAATCTCTGTGGTTGATCCCTTCTACTTGAAGGAGGCCCTCCACTTCCTCCTTAGGGTATCAGAAGCAGCACTACCTCCAGCCTTCAATGTCCCACTTCTTTTCCAGGCAAAGACATCAACAACCTGCCACCTCTGAGTCATTTCAGGAGGAGGCCTTTCAAAGAGGGTTCCAAACCCTAATAGTTCACTTCCTCGTCATTCCTCATTCCAAAACACCAAGCCTCAGTTTTGACAAGTCTGGATCCAGACAACCAGCACCTTTCTACCCCTTTCTTTGGAGACAGGCTAGCCCACTTCTTCAACATGTGGAGGCAGATTACATCTTATCAATGGGTCTTAGAGATTGTGGAAACGGGCTGTGCCATAAAATTCAAAAGATTGCCTCCCCTCAATTCCCCTACCTGTCCCTCTTCAGGGACCCCACTCATGAGGCAATTCCTCTGGAAGAAGTAGAGAAGTTGCTTCTGACAGGAACAGTCAAGGAAGTTCCAACTTTCCTGAGGGGTCATTGTGCTGAAGAAAGGGTCTGATGTATGTCTTCCCTCCTTTTTCCCTGATACAAAAGGTAATAAGGCAGATACCTCAGGACAGAGCTAGGATGATACTCATTGCCCCAATTTGGCCACGTCAGTAGTGGTTCACAGATCTCCTTCAGCTGTCTGGGGGAGTCTTTATGTGCCTCCCTCTGTCGTCAGATCTTCTGTCCTAAGATGAGGGCAGGATCTTTGACCCGGACCCTCAGTTCCTTCACCTGATAGCATGGGTGATCAGACTTTGACTGTCTGCACATAAGCAGACGTGTTCTTCACCTGTGCAAGACTCTAGTTAACGCTAGAAAACAGTCCACTAGAAACTGTTACTGCGATACAAATTTCAAGCACGGCTGCAGAGCGCATCTGATCCTCCATTATCAGCTTCTATTCCTTTTGTTCTGGAATACTCGATGTATTTAAAACAATCCAGGGTTATCTAATTCATTGTTAAAGGTGCATTTGGCATCCGTCTCTGCATATCATACTTTAGTTGATGGTAGATGGCTGTTTGTTCATGCTTCAGTTAAAAAGTTTATGAAAGGTTTATCAAATATGTACCATCCTGTTAGAGACCCTGTACTTACTGGGGACCTCAATCTGGTGTTAACCATGTTGGTGAAATCTCCATTTGAACCATTGGCTGAGTGTTTGTTTAATCATTTATCTATGAAAATGGCCTTCAATTATTGACGTTACATCAGCTGGGAGTGAACTGAATGCCCTCATGGCTGATCCACCTTTTGCTTTTTTTCCCTAAGAACAAGGTAGTCCTTAAACAAGATCATTGGTTCTTACCAAAAGTGGAGTCTGACTTCCACGTTAATCAGTCTGTTAATTTACATTTTCCCCCTAGGCCACATTCTAATAAAGGAGAACCTGTCCTCCGTAAATAGGATGCCAGAAGGGCTCTTGCCTATTATTTGCACAGAACTAAAAGCTTTTGTGAACTGTCTAGACTATTTGTTTTGTGTGCCAAGAACAAGATGGGGCATATGGTTTCTTCCCAGACTATTTCCTGGTGGATTAAGCAATTTATTGCTGAATGTTACACACTAGCAAAAGTTCCTGTGCCTCCTTCAGTTTGGCCACATTCCACTAGAGCTGTGGTGACTTCCTTTGCTTTTCTGAGGCAGGTGCCAGTTTCTGAGAACTGCAGAGCCACAACCTGGACGTTGGTACACACCTTCACCAAGCAGTATGCTTTGGATTTGACTTCTAGGGTGGATACCGGGTTTAGCAAGGTGGTGCTTCTGTCTTTATTCAATTAGAACTGTGTTCCCACCTCCAGGTTAGTCTCAGCACTGCATATCAATCTATCCCATATGTGGGAATATGCATTACAATGCAGAGAAGAAATGAAGGTTACGTACTTGTAACTGGAGATGGCTCGGCATCAGTTTCATGATACTGAGGAGGGCTGGGAGCAGGACGATCAGTCACAGCATCTGTGGAGAGTTTGATGTCTTTCAAGTGGTCAAAAAAATGTAGCACTGGAGCTGATGTCAGAATGTATGTTAAATCATTGTACTCTCTTTCATGCTCTGGCAACCATGCCCATTCGGTGACCTTGTGGAGATTCATAGATTCCAAGTCCAAAAGAAACCGTTGTGATCATCTAGTGCGTTTAGTCTGACCTCATGTATTATATAGCCTGTAGAACGTCCCCAAATAATTCCTAGAGCAGATCTTATAGAAAGATAGCCAATCTTGATTTAAAAATCGTCAGTGATGGAATTGTTCCAATGGTTAATTACCCTGACTGTCAAAAAATTATGCCTTATTTCCAGTCTGAATTTGTCTAGCTTAAACTTCCAGCCATTGGATCATGTTATACTTTTCTCTGCTAGTTTGGAGAGCCCATTATTAAATATTTGTTCCCCCTGTAGATACTTATGCATTGTAATCAGGTCATCCCTTAACCTTTGTTAAACTAAACAGATCGAGCTCTTTTAGTCTGTCACTATAAGACATGTTTTCTAATCCTTTAATCATTTTCATGGCTTTTCTCTGAATCCTCTCCAATTTATCAGCGTCCTTCTTGAATTGTGGGCACCAGAACTGGACACAGTATTCCACCAGTGGTCAAACCAGTGCCAAATTCAAAGGTAAAATAACCTCTTTATTCCTTCTCAAGGTTCCTCTGTTTATGCATCCAAGGGTTGCATTAGCATTTCTGGCCGCTGCATCACATTTGAGAGCTCATGTTCAGCTGATTATCCACCATGACCTCCAAATCTTTTTCAGAGTCACTGCTTCCCAGGACATAGTCCCCCATCCTGTAAGGATGGCCTATGTTCTTTGTTCCTAGCTGTATACATTTACATGTAGCCATATTAAAACGCATATTGTTTGCTTGAGCCTATTCAATGACCTTCTGGAGGAGATGTCTTAGTTGAGCTGTGGGAGCTGTACAGTCAGGTGTGAACTTGCTGACATAATTCCACATACCTAGAAGCTTTTGAATTCCCTTTTTATCTCAAGATCTTGGCATTTTCCGTATTGCTTGAATCTTTGATTCAGCAGGCAAGATTCCCTTAGAAGTCAATCTCTTTCCCAGGTCTGATATTTCTGTTGTTTGACCTTATTCAGCTTAAGGTTATTAGTGCTCATAATTTCCAGTACTCTCCTCAGTTTTTCCTGATGTTCAGTGGCCATGCTGTCCCAAATGATTATGTCATCAGTGTGTACTTTCATGCCTGCTAGATCCTCTATCATCTGGCTTATTGTACAGTGAAATACTTCTAGAACTGAACATATTCGGAAAGGCACTATTAGGAAGCACTATCTGCCAAAACATATGTGGAAAGCATGGATTTTGGAGCTCTCAGTGTCTAGAGGGATCTGCCAAAATCCTGTGAGACATCTCATTTGCTGAAGAATTTGGCTCCTGCCATCTCAGACAATAGTTCGCTTCTTATGGGCCAATGGAAGTGTTCTCTTTTTTATGTTTTTGCTCAGTTCCTTAGGGCCAATACCTAGCCATAGTCCCATGCCTTTTTTTCTCTGCAGTTACTAAGGTGTGAACCCAGTCTATTGTGTTTTCTATTCTCTGAATGATACCATTTGCTGTCATGTTTTGCAGCTCTTCTAACCTCTTTCTTAAGGCTAGTGGAACTTTTTGTGTAGCATGTACCACAGGTCTGCATCTTCTCTTACCCCTATCTTGTATGTCAATGGGAGGCACCCATTTACGGTGAATACATCTTCATACGATGCTATTAATTCTTTCATATCTGGTTCTGGTGTAATCTTTTTGTCTCTCTGTGGTGTACTTCTTCTTAATGAGACCAAGCATCTCACACATGCATAGGCCCAAGACGGATTGCTTGTCTCTGCATACCACCACTGACTTGTTTTGTTGTTTTCATTCTCCTATCATAGAATCGTAGGACTGGAAGAGACCTTGAGAAGTCAGTCATCTAGTCCATTCCCCTGCACTCATGGCAGGACTAAATATTATCTAGACCAGTGGTTCTCAGCCAGGGGTAAGTGTATCCCTGGGGCTATGTGGAGGTCTTCCAGAGGGTACATCAACTCATCTAGATATTTGCTTAGTTTTACAAGTCTACATAAAAAGCACTAACGAAGTCAGTACAAACTAAAATTTCACAGACAATGACTTGCTTATACTGCTCTATATATTTTACACGGAAATGTAAGCACAATATTTATATTCCAATTGATTTATTTTATAATTATATGGTAAAAATGAGACAGTATGCAGTTTTTCAGTAATAGTGTGCTGTGATACTTTTGTATTTTTATTTCTGATCTTTATGTCTTGGTGAAACTTGGGGATATGCAAGACAAATCAGACTCCTGACAGAGGTACAGTAGTCTGGAAAGGTTGAGAACCACTGATCTAGACCATCGCTGACAGGTGTTTGTGTAACCTGCTTTTAAAAATCTCCAATGATGGAGATTCCACAAACTCCTTAAGCAATTCATTCCAGTTCTTAACCATCCTGACTGTCAGGAAGTATTTCCTAATGTCCATACTAAATTGGCCTTGCTGCAATTGAAGCCATTGATTGTCCTATCCTCAGATGTTACAGAGAACAGTTTTTCTCCCTCCTCCTTGTAACAACCTTTTATGTACTTGAAAACTGTTACCGTGTCCCCTCTCAGTCTTCTCTTCTCCAGACTAAACAAACCTATTTTTTTCAGTCTTCCCTCATGTTTTCTAGACCTTTAATCATTTTTGTTGTTCTTCTCTGTACTTTCTTCCATTTGTTCACATCTTTTCTGCAATGTGGCGCCCAGAACTGGACACAATACTCCAGCTGAGGCCTAATCAGTGCAGAGTCGAGCAGAAGAATTACTTCTCGTGTCTTGCTTACAATACTCCTGCTAATACATCCCAGAAAAATGTTTGCTTTTTTTGCAACAGTGTTACACTGTTCACTCATAGTTAGCTTGTGATCCACTATAACTCCCAGATCCCTTTCTGCAGTAATCCACCTTAGGCTGTCATTTCCCATGTTGTATGTGTGCAACTGATTGTTCCTTCCTAAGTGGAGTACTTTGCATTTGTCCTCATTGAATTTCATCCTATTTACTTCAGACCATTTCTCCAGTTTGTTCAGATCATTTTGAATTTTAATCCTAACCTTCAAAGCACTTGTAACCCTTCCCAGTTTGGTATCCTTCACAAACTTTAAAAGTGTACTTTCTATGCCATTATCTAAACCATTGATTAAAATATTGAACAGAACTGATTCCTGAGGGACCCCACTCGATATGCCCTTCCAACTTGACTATGAACCACTAATAACTACTCTCTGGAAATGGTTTTCCAACCAGTTATGCACCCACCTTATAATAGTTCCATCTAGGTTGTATTTCCTTAGTTTGTTTATGAGAAGGCCACGCGAGACAGTATCAAAAGCCTTACTAAAGTCATCTGCCGCTTCCCCCCTATCCACAAGGCTTGTTACCCTGTCAAAGAAAGCTATTAAAGTGGTTTGTCAGGATTTGTTCTTGACAAATCCATGCTGACTGTTACTTATCTTCTGGGTGTCTGCAAATTGATTGCTTAATTATTTGCTCCATTATCTTTCCGGGTACAGAAGTTAAGCTGCCTGGTCTGTAATTCCCCGGGTTGTCTTTCTTTCCCTCTTCGTATATATTGGCACTATATTTGCCCTTTTCCAGTCCTCTGGAATCTCTCCTGTCTTCCATGACTTTCTGAAGATAATCACTAATGGGTGAGATATCTCCTGTGTCATCTCCTTGAGTATTCTAGGATGTATTTCATCAGGCCCTGCTGACTTGAAGACATCTAACTTGTCTAAGTAATTTTTAACTTGTTCTTTCCCTATTTTAGCCTCTGATCTTCCCTCATTTTCACTGGCATTCACTGTGTTAGACTATGCCAGAATTGTTCCTCCTCCAGAATTGTAATCTTTCACAGACAGACACTTTTGACTCTTTCACTTTAATGTGCTCTTTACCCACTCTTTATTTCAGTTTCTATTATCACATTTACATATGCCTCAGTGTCTATCTTGTATGTTACACGTGTGCCATTTGTGCACATTTTAATTAGCCCTTTTGAGTTTTCAGTGACCTCCATTATTGTGCTTAAGAACAGCTCTTCACTTGAGGAATACCTTTCTGCACTTGATACAGGCACCTTCCGGCTTTCTTTACACATTTTAGCTTAATGGATGGGTTTATTACAGTTTTTACAGATTTACCCAAATGCTGGGCATTTCTTACACTCACGTTGGTTGCCACATCACTGGCATTGTTTCTGTGTTTCTCTCCTTAGCCAATTTAATTTCTGTGAACTTTTCCCTTGTTGGCTTAATTATAGTACCTACAGTTATACACTCTCTGCCTTTCTCCAGGCTTTTTATTTGTGTTTCTGTTTTTTCTGCTGTTTGGCATATACATATCGCCCTTTCTAGTGACAGATCCATGTCCCTTTTTATTGTTACGCCCCAGGACAATCTGCTCTTTAATGAGAGAGTCTTTAAGTATTCTATAATCACAGAACTGACAAACTCATCTATTGTTTCCCCTTCATTCTGTGTTCTCATCCCGAATGTATATCTTTCATAAGTAACATTTCTTTCTTAGAGATACAACAATCCTCAAACATTTTCATTATTTCTCCAAAGCTATCCTCTCTTTCTCTTCCGTCCCCATCCACCACCTATATGGAATGAATTTTAGACATCTAGAGCTTCTGTGCCTGAGCAATCTTTTACTCATCCTCCAGTTTATTTGCCTTAGTGTCTTTCATATACAGCTCAAATGGTTGTCGCTGCTGTTTCCAGGCATACTTGGCATTTTCCCTGATTCTCAGAGCTGGTGAGGGGAGTTACATACAGTTGCACAGGCTCTGTAGCAGACATTTCAGTGGGTCTTCCAGCACATCGTGCCTTCCAGACCTGATACCATGTACCATCTTACTGACAAGTGGACCAGTGTCAAGATAAACCCTTTGTTATTAACAGAACTGTGTGCAGAAATGAAGTAACAAACTTTCTACTGCTCTACATAGCTGTACCCTGTGACCGTCCTGTCCTGGACTTCTTTGTTTCTGTCCCCAGCAGGAAGTGGGTCCCAGGAAACCAAAGAATGCATGAAGAGCATACAGGAAGTGTGGCATCTCTACACTTCCTGAAAGACTTATTTTATAGCAGAAGCATCACCACATTTTACAACAGTGTTACCACAGACATCTTGCCATCACTGCAGAACCTTGCATTATTCTTGTAATGGTATGAATTCACTTTTACCCAGGCACAGAATCATGGCTTCTCCCTTGTGACCTAACCCTCGACAACTAATCTCTCATTTCTTATGATGATGAAGATTTATTTCATTTATTGTATTGGGAGGTCTATAATAATAAAAGGGGCACCTATCCAGAGTACCGAGAGAGGTTGGGGCCCTCTTGTGTTAGATGCTGTACAGACAGATGGTACAAGAATGTCTCAGCCCTAAAAGGATTATATTAGATAATCCTGACATTGCTACTACCCCTTCATGCAGGGTCTACGCTTTCCTTGTCTTTTTAATCAGAGCCCTTAAATCCTGCAGCTGCAGAGTTAGACACAGTTTGCACAGAGTGCAAAAATCCTCTGCCCAAATGCACAATCCTGGGTTTGGTGCAAATTTTGCCAATTTTTTTTTTCATTCATCTGTTACTTTTGTGCTCCCTGCGTTCCTCTCTCGTTTCCCCTGCCTGCTACAAAGGGAAGTTCTTGCTGACTGCAGTGGATATGAGCCGTACCCGACTGAGTTGGCCACCTGAGTCGCACAAAGAAGCATCTCAGGCAGTAAGACTTCTGACCAAAAGACCCCCTTTCTTTTTCAAGCAAAACAATGATCGGCCTGGAAGCTGAACATGCCAAGAGCTGTCCACATGTCCCTTGCTGCCTTTTTGAAGCCTCTTTCACTGTCCAGTTGCTTTCCTGCTCCCTTCCCCTTCAGCGTCCCATTCCTTTCTGTCCCTCTACATACGGGCTTCCCACTCTTTCCCTCCCTCTTGAATGCCCAACCCCATGCTGCCTCTGTTCTCGTTGTTATCTTCCATCCATTCTTCCCTCCCTGTGCTGAACGTGCAGCCCCTGTTTCCTCTCCCACCTACCACTGTCTTCCTACCTGCACCACGCCCCACCACCAGTATGCCACCTTCGCTACTGCAGGTGCTTTAAATTGGATTGGATTGTAAGTTCTTTGGGCAAGGCAGTTTGTTTCATGTACAAAGACAATTGGCATTTGATAAATAAAGGGCAAGGGGATGCTGGCAAAAAGAGACAGTTATGAGGAGTAAAGAGTAAGGGGCTGAAGGAGAAAAACTGAAGAGTGTAAATGTCCCTGTTTCCTGAAGAGACCAGGCTCCCAACTTGTCAGTAGGGTGCAGCCCTTTCAGCCCACTTGTAATTCTCTTTCTCGTGTAAAACTAAATTTAGTCCGAATTTCGGACAGCAATTAATCATGTGCTTATGTCCAGCTCTATGCAGGGCACCACTTCAGAGGCTGCTTAACTTTAAGCATGTGCGTAAGTGCTGTCCTGAACAAATATACAATTAAATGCTCTCCTGAATTGGGGCCTTAGTGCTTATGGAAGGAAGAGAGTTGAAATTGGCAGCTGCAAACTGCTGCTGAAAAGGCAGTTGGGCTTCTGAGAATAGGAGGTGAGGAGAAAAGAACCCCAAAGAGACCAGGGAGCCTGAACAAGAGAGGTTAATTTTTTTAAGTGATTAATATATTCAGAACTGTAGAAGAAAGGCTTATTTAATCTGCTAGCTCTTTTCCTTTCTCCTAACAGGAACTATTTTTCATAGTAGAAGGATACATTGCATGAACCCTATATAATTGTTTAAGTTTTTTATGAAAAAGAAGAAAATAAAAATACATTTAAAATGAACGCTCCATAATCTAATAACAATAAGCCACACTGAGGTATGCATTTTTAGGCAACTGATGCACTTCTTGGGTGGTAGAAAACACTAAGTCTAAAGCTTCACGGCTTTACTCAAAGCATGTATGATAACCTGCTCACGCACACCTTTTTGTGTCTCATTTCCCCTTAACTTTGGAAACTGAAAATACATACCGATAATGGATCCTAACCAGGAGACTCCAGCTTAACAAACACCCCCTTGATATCACAGCATGCTTCTCTTTTGCATCGGATAGAGAAGACCCAAGCAGAAAACTCTTTGCCCAGAGTAACTTACACAGACAAAGTAGTGTTTTAGTGCCAACACAAACAAATTTAAATTACCCCCTAGAAAAAAACCACAATCACCTCTTACAGCCTCTTTCAGCTAGAAGGAGCTGGCTGCACTATTGTACCACTTCACATTAGCCCGGACAGGTCAGCATGAACCTACTTGAGCCGCAATGCTGTCTATGTGCTTCCCTCCCAATCTTAACCCCAGGGTCCCAAGGTATTTTATGAGTCCAAGTCTATTGTTAACATCAGTATATAGACAGAAAATGTGTGAAGCTCACTTTCTATTAAATGTATAACTCCAATTCCAACTTCAGCTGTGCGTCAGGGAAGGACGGCCCAGGGGTTATGGTTTTAGCCAGAGGTCTGGGTTCAGAACCCTAGCCTATCCTGTGAGACTGTGGCAAGTCTCTTGTGTTATTCAATCCCCTCTCTGTAACACGAGGCTATTAGTACTTCCTTACTCACAGGGCTGTTATGAGGATAAATACACAAAAGCCTGTGCTCAGATACTATGGAAATGGAGGCTGTAGATAGAGTGTATATTTTCTAAAATCAGCTGTTCGTACATCTGCAAGCAAAGATCTAGCTATCTGAGAGCAAAACAAGACCAGACAAATACAAAAATGGAATCTTCTTTGCTGTAATGAAAATTTCTCTGCTGAGGGCCCAGATGTGAACTCAGCTATATGAGATAAATTTACACCCAAGTGCAAGCAGAAACAGCTCCTATTGATGTCCAAGGGAGAATATCTCCCATATGTCAGGGCTCAGTTTGGACCAGTGGTCTCTGTGTGTCACCTACCATCTTCTAAAATCTGGTTCTGGGCTTGCGTCCTAAATATTGAAATAATGAGAACTGTACACCTAAATGACTAATTCATGCACTTAAAAACAGCACATCAAAGAAAATGTAGACAATATAATGTTGTTATTTTTTAAATGATTCCAGGAAACTCAATGGCTCGGGGGACTGGTATTGGGATATGGAGCCTTTCATCACTGATGCAAACGTGGGCCAAGTCAGTAGTGACCAAAAGAATTGTTACCATTTGGCAAATGTTTTGTGGCCTAGAGTACTTGAAATGAGTTGATGGTCTTAATCCAGTTCCCAGCGGACAGTTAGCCACATCACAGAAACCACCACCACAATTGGCACCCGTATTGTCACTCTTAGCAGGTTGGCCAAGGATTAAATAAGCACAGAGACTGAGTTACCCACTCATGCCGAGAGGTTACCCCTCTAGGTCATGGATGAGGCACAAGGATGAGGTGGAGTGGGGAAGCTCTCTCACTCTCTGCTCGTGCCGTACTGCTTTTGTGGGTAAGGAGAGGAGTTCAGGCTCGAGGGCTGTGAATCAGGCACTCTTCACGAGCATTAAAGTCACTTACACACATACCCAAAAAAATATTCTTTAAAAAAAAAAGTGAACAAAAACTAAGAAATGTTCAGGATCGTTGTCTAAAAATTCAGGGGCCAAGATCATTCCATGTGCAATTTACTGAAGTCAGAGAAGTTACACGAGGGATGGATTTAACAAAATGTCTACAAGCAGCCTTTAGGAGTGGTACATGGGGAGAGAAATTCTTTTCACTGCATTAAGTTTTGTCAGTCATCACTTTAATTATCTCTGAAGATGTCTTACAGTGGACATAACCTGTGCCAGCGACTGTCATAAAGCTAAAGCTGACTTCTTAATTACTCAGTAGCGACTAAGGGGCTATCATGTAGGCAAAGATATTATACTCCTTGGAATGCATATTTATGTGATACTAAGAAAGGGAAAATAAGGATTTAAGTTCCCACTAAATGAATTTTTACTTCCACTAAGGTCAAATGTTTTGAACAGTAGCTAACCCAGGAGCATGATTCTTCATTACCCACATATGACATCTTCCTCATTGATTTTATATGTTAGTATATATTTACAATTAACGTCTTAATGAAGAACAAAACACCATGGACCAAATCCTGCTAATTTTACTTAGCCAAAATTTCCACTGGGTCAGAGCTTACACTATTTGTATTATAGTAGCACCAAGGTCAGGGCCTCACTGTGCTAGGGCATGGAACACATGCACAGGGAGAGCCCTACCCTGCCACAAACAGCTTGCAGTCCAAACAGGGAAAACAAACTGGCACAGAGAGAGATGAAGTGATGTGGTCACAGAATAGGCCCTTGACAAAACTGGAAATAGAACTTAGCCCATCCTCCGTACCATGCTGTCTCTTTCTCACTTCTGTCCTTATACATTTAATACTCTCACTGAAGTCAGTGATTGTTTTACTTGGAAAGGACATAGGGTTCAATTCTGGAAGGTACGAAGGGCCCCAATTCCTGTTCATGTCAGTGGGAGTTGAAGGGGGCTCATTATCATGCAGGAGGTCCTCAGCACCTTACAGCACAGGGCCCTTACTAAGAACTGTAGAAGTGGGATTTATATGAATGTTTTCCACTGTGTAAGAGCTGTCATCTATCTGCTGTTGCACACACAGCTTCTGTGCAGACATATAGTGAGTGAGACTTAGAGGTCAAATAATGTGGTGCAATGGTTTTTAATGGCACCCACGGTAAAATGAAAGGCTCAGGACTCTCAAGGTGTCAGATGCTTAAAATGTTGCAAGTCAGTGGCATTTCTTAAATAAAGTGGCAGGTCCCACTGATTTTTATTTCACTCGTTTGTTTACACCTGAGCCACTGTTCAAATCGGGGTGTAAGTGGGAAGAAGGGAGGGAAGGTCCAGTGTTTATTCCAGACCCTTGCTTCACTCTGCTTTTGGTTGAGCAGAGTAAAAAAGAAAAATAATGAGAAAAAGCTGTCTTGTTCGCTATATCCATGTACAGTGCCTAGCACAAGGGATCGTTGATGGGCGGGCCTCAAGGTGCTACTGCAATACCAACAAATTAAAGATGTCAACAGTACCGTCCCTTTGGTCCTACACTGAATGAATTTCATAACAGCAAGATGACAATACTTGAGGCTGTGGTTACCATAAGAAAATCATACCCATGGGAAGATTAGTGGCACCTGGCTGCACCTCATGCCTCTAATGCCCCAGGGGTGCGATTATCTCATCAGATGTCACCTGCCAAGTCTTGTTGCTTAATTATTCAGCTGGATTGTCTGGCCTTCATGAGATCTTGTGTGAGTGTGTGTATGCATTTACATGCACACACGCAGGTCACGGGAAGCATGTTCTTTAATACTAGAGTAAAGACACTGAGCTGAACCCTCAGTTGTGGTCAGTAAGTGAAGCTGTTTGGGGGAGCTGCAAAGTAGCCATGTGTGGTTTCACAATCATAGGGCTAGTTCTACAGCAGGCCTGTCCTTATGGTTTAGAGCAGTCTCAGAACTATTCTATACTACGAAGGATTTCAATGGCTTCCAAAGGGTCATTAGTCCAGCCAAGGCTTGCCGGGGCTCAGCACACTCCAATCATGGCTTCTGCCACCCTGGGCACAACCCTCCAACAAACCCTGAACACCTACGGAAATCCTCTGCTGCCCATTTAGAACCTTTACCCTTTCCTCAGAGATGAGGAGTTGGCTACAGTGACGCTTGCATTTATCACCTCCAGAGTGGATTGCTGTAACTCGCTGTAGCTGTAGGTGCATGAGAAAAAGGCTCCAATTTGTGCAGAATGCAGCTGCCTGCCCTCTTCCACTAGCTAGGTTGATATAAGTATATCGCCTCTATGCACCAGTCCCTCCATAGGTTCCCAGTCCACTTCCACTGCAAGTTCATGGTGGCAGTCCTAATCCTTAAAGCAATGAATGGAGCAGGTCACAGCTACATTAGAGACCATATCGCTGTCCACACCAGGCCAGCTGAACTCCTCAGAACAATGCAGATTGTAAAGCACAAGACGAGAATCTGGTAAGAGCCAGAGGTAAGGCATTCTTGGTTGAGAGGATCTGGCTATGGAGCAAACTTCCAGAGGAGATTAGGTTAATCCAGAGTCTGATGACCTTTAGGTCACAGTGCAAGAACTTCCCCTTTGATAAATCTTTTCCAGCATAACTAGAATGACATTAACAACAATAACCTGACCCCAGCCCTATCCTCCCAAAGCAGAGCTTCCCATAATCAGAGAAGGGAAAAGAGAAAAAGACTCCCTGAAGTCTGCTAGGGACTTTGCTTTGCCAATCTAATTAACGTGGGACGTGCTCAGATAATAAAGTGATGGGCACCAATAAAAGAAAACAAATCAAAACTCGAACGCTAACGATATCCCCTTTAGGAATGAAGATGAACTTAGCATGGGCCAGATCTAGCCCATTCTATTTATACAAATACCTAGTAATGTTAGGTTTATTATATTAAAATTACCCCTCACAACAGGTCTGGTTTTAAGGCAACAATAGCTGAAACTCAGATTTAAGTCGCATTCTCCATCCTTAGCTTGCTTTGTGGTATGGCAGTATTGATCATCATACAGTATTTTAAGTTATACACGTCTCTGGGACTCCCTTCACAGCAGGTTTGTTTAAGAACACCATTTCCCTTCTCTGATTTCCCCTGAATTTATCTTCCTGTGTCATCCAACTTCAATATAACTTTTTTGCAGAAACTTGTGCGGTAACTGTGTTTTCTTTTTTTTTTTTTAAAGTTTAGAAAAGAAAGAGAGACAACAAAAAACTGATCTCATGGTTGAGAGGGTTCTTTTAACCAAATAGTCACATGGCTCATTGGCATCCTGCCAGTGGAGTCATGGGAGATTCTGCCATTCCTCTCAAAATTCTTTTAACCATGTCATGTCCATTATTCAGTCCTATGCTATCCATCTTGCACTGTGATTGTCATCTATTGTGAGCTAAGCATCACCTGACTATGTCAATACTCGGATGGGAGATTTCCATAGAACAGCTATGTGCAACAGGATATATGCTGCTGATAGCATGTGGCCACTCTTCTCCCTGGTTTAGTGCTGTACCACTGCACCAGCATGGAGGTGCCGTGCTTCCGATGAGACATGGAAGTGCAGACCCAACCACTTGTGGTCATTAATGATTCCTTGGCTATCTTAGTAAAAGTAATGACTTAGCAGTTATATTGCACTTTACATTTTCAAAGCACTGGGGAAAAGCACTCTATTAATTCTAAAAACACCCTAGTCAGGATTACCTCCATGTTAAAGATGAGGCAAACTCAGGCACAGGTAAGTTAAATGACTTGTCTTAGGCCACAGTTATTCAATGGCTGAGACAGCATTGGAACGCAGAACTTGTTGGTTCCTAGGCCAGGACTTAACCCCTTAGGCAAAGTTGCCTCTTTAAGGACATTAATCTCATCATCCTTGCCAAATTCCAACCCAGGTCATTGTATCTGGGTTTTCCTAATTTCTTCCTCCTGTTTCAACTGGGGATAGTCATTGTCTTCAGTTCTGGTCTTAAGTGGATGTGCAGTGGCGTTGTGTGCTATTAATCAGCTGTTGCACTCCACCCCAGTGGTGGCTGAACTGATCCTTGCCAAGTCCACATGAATGTTGGTTTAATTCATTTGAGATCCTTGAATGAAAGACACTAATGTTAAATATTAGTAGCATTTTATAATTATATCTCAATTCATCCAGGCAAGAAGATCTAATATCCAGTTCCAGGCCTGCCATGCGTTAAGTCATTATAAATGAAAGACACCTCAGATTGTTTTCCATGCCCCATTGTTTTCCATGCAGACAGACAGTAATTATATCTTCATGGCTTGTCCTTACTTCCAGACTTGAAGGGTGGACTGCCCCACAATGCCTTGCACATAAAGAACAAATGCCGCAATGCTTTTGAAGTGTTTTCCCCGTAAAAAAAATGCACTATTTTCATGTCAGCTCATACTGGCTCCATAGGCCATAATGATTATTTCAATAGCCCCAAAACTGATTTGGGGTTTTGTCTGACATGGAGGAATAGCCTTCTATTAATGTTGCCTTGTCTGTATATTCCTATTCCGTAATATGGTAGCCTGTGTCAAGGCTATCCTGGAATACTAGAAGAGCAAGAATCATGCTGACATTGGCTCTGAGTCTTCTCTCACTTCACCACTGTAACCTTGTTGACTTCACCAAACATTACCCTGATTCACTTCATTGGGATTTGGATCAGGCTCTAGGTAGGATCAGAATTAGGCCCTTGATGTTAAGACGACACAGTGTAAGGATATTCCATAATTCTGCACAGGTTCATTGTGATGTGACAAATGGCCTCCCAAGAAGCAGGTGTTTTCCTGAATAGTTTTGTTATTCAGTCCAGGAATAGGTCAGCAGGAGGGAGTTAGGCACTAGCATTTCCCATACCTTTTGCATGGGATTAAACCACAGAAATCCCATTAAAGATGCTGGCAGTTTTGTGGCTGAATTCCATGTAACACTCTGAAAATGAAGTGTTCCCCCATTGAGTTTAATGGCAGCTTTGTGGCCAAACATCTCTTGTAACAGGCTGAAAATTTTAGAGGCACAGTAACAGTCACCACTAGACATGGTGCCACTTCACCAGGGTCAGTTCTTATGCCACATTTAGAATTTAGGAGGCTAATGTGTGCCTTCAGTTACACTCTTCAAATCCCATTTGATGTCCTTTTTTTGGTTACTTAGGCCCAGATCCTCAAAGGTGTTTAAGCACCTAAGTCTCATTGCTTTCAAGGGGAGTTAAGCACCCAAATACCTTTGAAGATCTGGTCCTTAGGAACTTTGGGCCAATCCTGCTGCATAGGGTTTCTGCTGGATTTGTGCACAGGGTAAATTTTACCCTTTGTGAGGCTTCAGCTACCACTTAAATCTGTTCTATGGTCACTGGTTGAAAAGAAAATGAATATCAAAAGTGCAGTTGATAGCTGGATACAAATTGTCTCTTCTGCTGGTTCAAACTGTTTCCTGGACAAGACACATTAGCTCTCCAAATGAGGCCATGTCTTCACTGCCAAAATCAGGTGTGTTTTTACAGTAAGAGAACTCGTGCATTTTAGCTAGTTCACTGACAGGTTTCAGAGTAGCAGCCGTGTTAGTCTGTATTTGCAAAAAGAAAAGGAGTACTTGTGGCACCTTAGAGACTAACCAATTTATTTGAGCATCGGATGCGATGAAGTAAGCTGTAGCTCACAAAAGCTTCTGCTCAAATAAATTGGTTAGTCTCTAAGGTGCCACAAGTACTCCTTTTCTTTTAGCTAGTTCACTGTAAATCCTAGTGGAGACAAGGCTTTGTAGTTTATAACCATGAAGTAGCTAAGTGAGGCCAACCATGGACGAGGCTATAACGTTGACCTTACCTAGCTGCAGCATGCTAAAAACTACCAGCACCATGTCTTCACAAGGATTTTACAGCAAGGTAGCTTTCAGGCTGTGTGACGGGGTGTACTTGCCCCACACTGGACAGGAAGGGAGAGAGAGCCATGCCCCCTCACCTCTACTGGGAAGGGTCCAAGTGCTGGCTCAGTATAAAAGGGAGCAGCCCAGTCATTGTAGGCTGACTGCTGAAGAGGAAGGATGCGACTCACAGGCTACAGCCTGGGAGCAACTGGAGCCCCAGACCATGGGAGCCAGAAGACACCGAGGCCCAGACAGGCGCCTGGATACCTGCAGACACCCAAGGGAGGCTGGAGCTGCCAGGAGCAATGCAGGCTGAGGAAGCCGGAGGCCCTGAAGATGTCCAGACCATAGCATCATGGAAAATGGTAGGAAGTAGCCCAGGGGAACTTGACAGTTACTGAACCAGATCTTGAGTCAGCATGTTTCAGCCACATTCCCTGCTGACTCAGTGGCACACACACTAACACTGCCAGGGCCCTGGGCTGGGAACCGGCGGAGTGGGAAGGCCTGGGTCCACCTACCATGGCCGCCACACACCCCCACCTCAGGTGGCAGCCCACTTCCCCAACTCTAGCCACCAGGCTGCACAGCCCTGCTGAGGAGGGCAGCTTTATAGACTCTAGCCACTAGGCCATACAGCTCGAGTGGGAGGGTGCTTGTATTGACCCTGGCCACAAGGCTGCACAACTGGGTAGAGGGGGTCAATCATACTGACTGTGGCCATTAGGCCATACAGCCCAAGTGAGAGGCTATTGACTTCAGCCAATAGGCTGTACTGCCCTGAGGCTAAGGATGGACAGGCGGACATAATCGCAGGGCCTTGACACCTTTATCCCGCCCCAAAGGGAGATGGGGTGCACTTCCCCTGTGACAGGCTGTAAAGGAAACACCCTTTTGGAATTGGAAGCATAACCTGAGAGGGAGATGTGAAAAAGATTATTCAGTGCTTTATATAGAGGACTGTGGTTTTATCCTACCAATTTTTAGGAAGAGAGGTAGACATAATGATCAGGATAGAAGACATGGACATTTTTAAAATTAAATCTGCAGCATTATTTTGTATCCAGAATGTGGGTTCCCCCCCCCCATGTTTCCATTCGTGGAAATAAAAATGACAATGCATGTTTTTTGTCATGAGTGAATATTGCTGAATATAGAGGCCCATTGCAAACCCAATCTGACCCTCCACATTTGGGGCTGGAGGGGAATCTATTATTTTACCTTTGGGGAAGAAAGGAGTGGGGAGGGAGAGAGAAAGAATTGCATGACCCTTGGGGGAATTAAAATGCTCACTGAGAATCCACTGGCCTTGTCTTTTGTTTGATTGCATTGTTTTGCCTGAGCTCCTGATCTCTATTAGCCTCCCATGCAGCCCAGGGCTTAACTCTGCAGCTTTCAATTACAAGTTTGACTGTTTCATTCATGCCAGCTATTTGCTAATATGGCACAATCCAAATATCTCAAAGAACATGGAAATTTTTGCAAGCAACATGGAAATCTTGGAATCCATGATAGGGGTCTAGGCTTACTTTAAATTTTATTCTAAGGTTATAATGGGGAATCTCTGTTGTTTATTTTCCACATAGTGCATAGCTCTCTCCTATTAGATGCTCTAGCCAAAATTATAAAATGGGTCTGCTTAAATATGGATTTGAGGGTAGTGTTGGGTGGAGCTATGGAGGCAGGCAGGGAGGGGAGGAGAGGCAGCCAAGCAGCAAGGAGAATTGAGCAGACAGATGGACCGTGAGCAGCTGCAAGCCATCTGGCAATGAGTTAGCAGGTGCAGGTGTACCTGCCAGCCTTGGGGGAGAAGCTACCTCTGCATGTTGGCCATACACTGAGGGCATAGCTACATGCAAAAGGGTAGGATGGTGAAGAAATGGGCCTGCAAAGTTAGCCCAGGGTAACCTGCTCTGTACAGAACGGTTCCAGAACAGATGCAGTTGTTTTGATCTAACAGCTGTTCACAATGTTCCTTTACAATGACTTGGGAGAACTAAAGAATTGTTATATTTTGGGAGTCAGGAATCTGTTCTGACAGTAGGTTAATCCCAGTTATAAAGCCATGTATACCCAAGAACAGAAACTAACCTGTGACATGTTACCTTTGAAATACCATACTGCTGGACAAATCTAATGGTTTTTGGTTTTACCATATAAACCTCTATTTGTCCAGTCTAGATATAAACCTAACCCTTCTTTGTTTGGCTTCCTGACTTTTCTTCCAAAGTATTTTCTTTGGGAGGATTTTCCTTCTTTATTTTATATGCTAGCATCTTTGCATTAGACCATTTTCCCTGCTCACCTGAATAATTAAAATGATTTTGTATTTATTTGAATATGTCCCCAAAGCAGCCTGTGTAATAATTTCAGGATACCATCCTAGATTATGAACAATGAATGTAGACACACTCTTTTCTTTGTTATTTAACACTTGCCTCTTTTGATTATCTACTGTTTCTGTTTTGTTAGGTATCTATTAAAAGTCTAAAGTCTGGATCCATAACTGAATTTCCCTGAAGTTCAGAATCTGGGGTTTTGGCCTAGATTATGACAAAGAGAGGGACCAGTCGTAGATTTACAATCTGGCTCCAAACTTCATCAGAGCAACAAGATGTTTAGTTTGGGCCTATCTCTAAAAGAAATGGGGGCCTCATTTTCAGAAGCGCTAAGAACCCACACTTCCACAGATTTCAGCTGGAGCTGTTGGGTATTCAGCTTTTCTGAAATTAGGCTTCATATCTCTATGTGACAGCTTTAATGTGTGGGAACAGTCCATTAAAACAAACCAACCAACCTCACATTGACTTTAACACTCTGAGGGACATGCAAATCTTCTTCAGCCATCTCGCTCACAAGAAAGTATTTATTGTAGTGCGTGCTAGGAAACTCACTCTCTTCTGATGTGTGTGCTAGGAAAGGCCACTCTCTTCTTATGTCTAAGACAACATATCCCACAACAACCATGCAGTATGGAATCTCATTCAAAAGCCTCTTATTATTTATCATTTGTATTACAGCAGTGTCTAGAGATCTCAACAGAGATCAGGATTCAACTGCACTAGGCACTGTGCAAACACCTAGTAAAAGACAATCCCTGCCCCAAAGAGCATATAGTCTAACTAGACAAGATAGACAAAGTATGAGAGGGGGAAACAAAGAGATGAAGTAACTTTCCCAAGATCACACAGCATCTCAGTGATTGAGCTAGGAATAAATCTAAATCCAGTACCCTATCTAATGTACCATGCTTTGTGTGCATCTCCCTACAAAGCTACACAGAGCAGATGAAAATCTTTAGTGACCAACAGCCCTAATCTTTAAGGGTTCGGAAGTATTATTCTCTTATTGCTACATGAAAAACCAAGAAACCCCCTTTAACCCATCCCCTTAGAGTATGTAGTAGCCCCAGTAGCAGAGGATGTGGAATTACGAACTTTTAGGGTAGCAGAAGGGGCACCATCAGAAACATTAACTAACTCATACAGAGGCAGTTTTCTCTCCCTACATTATGAAACCAGCCAGCACTGGGTGCTGCTCACTAATGTAGACCATTCTCTTTTTTGCTGTTTTTAATGTACAATCAGCATGAAGGCTTGTTCTGTTACTCTATGTGTTCAAAAGGGTAATTCCCATTCCCATCAAATAAATCTCTGACAGAACAAACTCTCCTCGGATGCCAGTACATAGCCCCATGTTCTACAAGCTGTAAGAAATGAATCCCCAACCAATGCATTCATCTTGCCATACGGAAGGTGAACAGTGAAAAAAATTACACAGCTGTTACCTCCAAATGTTAGAATACAACCACTTTATTTTAGAAGATGCTACCAAGGAACGACGTTTTTCCCCCATGTAGGAAAAGGTGCCACCTTGTATTATGCTTGATCTTCTCTCTTGGACATTTACACTAATCAGATTGATATTAAGAACCAGCTTTATGTTACATGTTTCATTTATCATGGTCTTTCCAAAATCTGTCTACCAGCAGCTTAGTTTTATTTGAGTTGTGTTTCTTTTTAAATCATAAATTCTTTCTGGTCACAAATGTTTAGGATCGTGCAGGGGTCCCAATTATTCTGATACATGCACTCCAAGATAACAACTTTGCCACAGCACATATTCACCAGACCCAGATTTATTTGCTAAGGTGTCCCTTTTCTGACCAGTTGTGGGTAAAACTAATTGCAACCTACTTTCTGCTCGACTAACCAATGAAACCATATCACTGAGCCTACAGTGCACTAAAACACATTCGAAATACACTATTTGTTCTGATTACATGGTTTTTGTTTTGTGCCTTTATGCGGTGCCCGCCTAGAAACAGGCAACCCCCCCCCTCCCCAAGTCTTCGTGAAGCCAGAGTTTTGCACCCTTCAGTACAAAGTATACAATTCTCTTGTCAACAGAAGCAGTCATATTCTTGTGTGCATCAGAATAGACTAGAAAGATCCGTAGGGAAATGAACCTCATCACTGGCAGTCCCTTAGCAACGGGAGAAGCAGCCTCCCTACACAAATGCAAACGGAAAGAGACCCCAGTAGGTAATACTCCAACAGCCTCTACCGTGCTTTAATCTTCAAACGCTATCATTAGTAAACCAGAGACATATGTTTGTCCACAAGATAAACAACACAAATCCAGTAGGCACTCAACTAACTAACCTCTCTCTATTTTAACTGTCAAAAAAAAATACCCCGCAAGATATCACAATATGTCAAGATTTCTCACACTTTATTGGAAGGGAAGAGTTTAGCTGTACAAAACCCATTGTCCTGGGCCCTGCACAGAGGGGCAGGCTAACTAATACTAGCACGCATTTGATGGAAATAGAGGAATTTCAGGCGTTTAAACAGCATTTTTGCTGGGGACGGGTGAAAGGAGGGGAGCGAAGTCTTGCTTGCACACAGATGTGTGGATTGCAATTACATTCTTGTTTAGTCTGAGCAGCTTTCTTCTCCAGGACACAAGGCTGCGTTCAGATGGATTTATTAATCAAGTGACGTGCTTGTTGATTTCGGCTTTGCTTTGGTATGTGTCACCTTCTGATCCCTTTCCTTTCTGCTCTACTTGATTGCAATAGGGACCAAAGCTCAGATCTCGCTCTAACTCCCCAAGTCCATTGCAGGCAGCGGAACAAGTGACCTGACTCACACGATGAACTGGGGATGGCACAGGGAAGGGAGAGGGCATTATTTATCCCCAGCAAATTCTCATGGTCACAGATGAGCGCTCAGAAGATCTCCAAGTAGTTAGCTCTAAATAAAGCATGCCTTGCTTCCCTTGTATTCCCCCTCAGCAGTTGCCTTAGTATTATTATTATACTTCTATAGCTTTTGCATTCGGACCTTATAATTATGTCACACAGCAAGGGAAACCGCCAGCATCCCAGCATCTGGTGTGTGGTTTAAAACTTTTGTTTCAAGATTTGAACTATTTCTAGAAGGAAAACTTTGTAGGATAGTAATTTCCTACGGTTTTGAGAAAAATATGGCTACGTTTATATTAAATGGGTTTTTTATTTATTTATTATAACTTTTGACCTTCTGGAAAAGAAGCCAATGCTGTATTTTATAAGCAAATGGTTACCTACCAGGAGACAGGACCCGCATGGGAAAAACAGCCTTAGCTATTTGGTTTGATCAATAGCATCCAACTAAATTAAACCGAATATGGTTCCATAAATCAAGCGTCTTCGGAAATCGGTAGCCAGGGCATGTGCATTTCATTAAGAATTAAGAATGCAGAAACAGACATGTTTCGTTTCTTTTGATGCGTGTGTTTATGCTTTCTTCTCTTCCAGGGTGGGGAATTCTGTTTTTCCATGGACTACCAGAAACTAGAGATATACACTCTGTGTGTGTGTGTGTGTGTGTAAACGGAAAGAGGGCAAACATATACAAATTATACATACACACACAATTCAGGGGGCAAAATTTAAAATCCATATTCGTGGCATCATAAAGAAGTAGGCACTGATCAGGACACTGTAAATATAAAGTGAGCGTGAAACAGGAATCCTGAAACAGGTTTTCCTTCTTAGGCTGAAGGTGCAGGTTGAATAGCTCTTGAACGGACTAGTACCGTCTTTGGCAAACCTCGCAGCCTCCCTGAACCACAGAGCCAGGTAACCCCGGCAGCTGCCTACCGAAACGTGCCTACTGCCGGGCCCGATCCTGCATTCTTTTTATTTGACGTGTCAAACCTCCAGTGAAGTCAGTGGAGTTCAAGGTGCTCAAGGAATGTAGAAGGACCAGACCCGAGAACTGTCCTCGGCTACTTCTGTTCTCCACATTACATGTGGTTAGCACCCATGTGGCGTTGGGCGATCAGAGGCACTTGACATTTTTTGCCCTCACCCAGGGCGCAGTTAGTTTCTAGCCCCTTCCACGTGTGAGCCACCTGCGGGATGACTTTCAGGCGGACAGGAAAGCTAATGGGGTCCTGAGGTTGATTTTTTTTTCAGTCAGAAACACCTGACAGGCTAAAACCAGGGACCACCAGCCAACCTGATGGGAGACCTTTAGGACCACCAGCGCCCGCACTCACTCCAGAGTGAACAGGGAGCCAAGAAAGCACCTATGCGATTACAGGGATTTGATTTAAGGACCGAAACTATTCCCAGTCCCACCCACCCTTCCTCCTCCGAGCACGGGAAAGGGTTCTGGAGCCCGGTCTAACTCCTAAATCAGACCAGAGAGAAGAGAAAAGCATCCAGTTAGAGCAACGTAGCTGTGGGTGCATTTGTCCAACCTAGCTTTGTTTTCACTGGCTCTGATGAGTCCTGCTTTATGCTCTACAGATGCCCCGGGCTGTATAACCTTACGTCTGTGTGTGTCTTCCCTTTAAGAACATAAAGAGATATTGCCCTTCCTGAGGGTTTTGCAATGCCTCTGGGAAAAGCTGGACCCTACGTCCTTTCTTCCTGGGAGGTCAGGTGCGCTTCCCCATCATTCAAGAGCTGACAAAATGTTACCTGCCCACGATAAGGTAAAACACTGGGCGAGATGTGGTCTGTGCTCTGCCGGGTCTTAGGTAAAGCCGCATCCCGCGCTGAGGAGAAAGGAGCAGCTTCTCCGGCTACCTGGCTGCATACGCCCCCCTGACAGAGTTACAACATCAGCATCATCACACATTTCACAGACCTGCCACAACGCTAGGCATCCCGGCTCCCTTCGGTCAGATTGCCCCCAGGCAGCTAGCGGGGTCATTTTAAAGCGTATTAAAAAAAAAATCTGGATCACTTACAGGTAACTCCCACTGGTAAGGATGAGGAAAATCTGAGGGTAATACACTGAGAGTAAAACACTGCGAGATGAAAAAAGGAGCATGGCTGAATCCCGTTTATACGCTTGGAGTTCGCTTCCTTGGGTATTCCTTCCTGGCCCCCCCAGATCGTTATTCCCCACCCGTTTTGGTGTCAGCTGTGGCCTTTTTGCTTGAATCTGAGTTGGAATCCGGTCCCTGGGGCGTGGGGGGGCTTGTTTGGGCTGGTTGGTTGGTAGGGTTGTGCCTAGTTTCCCCTTGGTGCTAATGCTGCTCCCCGCGCAGCGCATCGGCTGCCGCTGCCGCCGCCGCCGCCTCCGGCTCTGGAACGCTGCCGGGCATGTCCCAGTGGTCGGGCGCTGCTAGCGCGTGGGTTCGCCTGGTGGAATGAGGATGGTTTAAGGGATTTGGAGGGCAGAAAGTGCCTCTCTCTCTCTCTATTTTTTTTTCTCTCTAACTCTCCAGAGACTCCAAGCTGCCATTGGGCAGTCAGTCCCTGCAATCCGCCTCCCGTGTTGTGTTTTTTTTTTTAAAGGGGAGGATGACAATGGAGAGACACTGATCTCGCCAGAGCCCTGCGTTCTAGCTGTGTGCGCGGTCTGAGCCCTCCAGCTGCCTCTTGCTTTGGACGCCAGCCTCAGCCGCTGGATCGTGTATTTTAAACAAATCGTCCGCTCTGTGGACTGCAGGCTGCGCGCTCCGGTGCCGCGTAGGTGGCACTATTTCAAAAGCTCGTGTTTGGAGGATGCTGAAGGGACTGGGCAGCTAGAAACGCACGACTTAGTTTGGTGAAATCGGTTGATTATGAAAGGCTGCCCCCCCACCATCTGAAACACTGCGAGAGAAGCTGGTGGAGGAAAGGATCTGTTGTTATACCCCCCCCCCCCCGAGTTGCAAATTACACATTAGTTCAAAGGGTCCTTTCAGAAAGCGAATGTTTATAGAGTTGCCCGAGTGAAAAATAATCAAACAGATAATCCTTTGAATCCTAGTGTTTTACCGGCTTGGAGTTCGTGTGCGGGGGAGTCGGAGAAAATGAAGTAGCTTGTTTGGGGGGTTATAGTCCTTTGCCAACATGCCTGGTATCGCTGAGCGGTTCAGGAGGCATCTTCACACACACCGCTCACATTCCACATAGAATAAGATTTTCTTTTTCAGAAGATGAAAGTTTGAGGAGCAGTTGCCCTTGCTGTTTAGTTCCCTCTTCCCTGTATGACTTGGAGGCAGTCTACTTACGTTCTCAATGTTCCCGCTGTTGACTACATTATTATGTTTTCATAGGCTTAGGTAATAAAGAGTATTTACACCTAACGTGTGTCTCAACAGATTGCCAAGTCAGTCAGTAACTAAGACGTCAGTGAAAAGTTTGTGATGAACAATTACTCTCGCTTTTTGCGCTGTTGGTTTTTTCCCTTATTTGGAAAAATCATGGGGCACTGTATTTGTTAGTGAGGAGAGTTGTGGGGAAGAAAGACACGTTAGCTTCCAAGAATTGGAATTTGAAAAGGAGCCCCGAGAGAGAAATATGTACAGCAGGCAATTTAGCATAAATGCAGCGGAAATACACCAGGTCTCTCATCTTTATAGTTTTCTTTAGTCCACATGTCAATTGTGTGTTTTCTCATGTTAGTTCCCAAATAATTGCACGAGTTTTCTTTAACTTGGGTGTTCCAAATACCGTGAAAGCCTCTCTTAACAACGTGTAGCCTAATCTCTTTAGGTGTCTGTTATGCAATACAGGAATCCTCCAAATGCCGTTAAGGTTACAGACTGTCTCTAAAATGTTTACATTTTCTCTACCTATATTATCAGAATCGTTACTATTTTTGTTGTATTTAATCATTTTCATCTACAAGTTCAATATCACCCGTTAGTATAATTAACATTATCTGGAAAAAATATAATCTTAGGGAATAAGGGGAAACGCTTTGCATTGTTCAAAGAGTTTAAAGTTTAAGTTGGATCCTCTAAGTTGTCATATTTCTTTGTAGTACATACATATATGCGTCCCGCTCTCCAGCCCACTCTCTCATATACATATTTATATGTATGTGAGTAATGATTTCATTACGTGTAACTATGATAAATGTAAATCAGAGTTTATAACAATTGTTTTTTATTTTATTTCTAGCATTCTTTTACAGATTGACCATTCAGATACATTTTAAAATGTTTACCCTTTTAAAGAAGAGTCAGATCCATGTTTAAACAGTAAACCTTCCCAACTTGGCACTGCAAAACCTCCTGAATGAGGTTGTAACATTTCACCTGCATAGTTGAATTAACGTGATTTGCCCATCTGTAAGTATAGAATTAGGACCGGTGTTATCTATAGCGTTACAATACATGACTAGATTAACGCTCTAGAAAGCAAAACGAAGTCATGCAATTTATTCTTTTGAAGTGACATTTTATTACGGAATGGTAAAACGAAGAAAGAAGTGGAATTAAACTCCATAAACTTGGGGGGGGAGGGGTGCGTGTGACCGAGAGATGCATTTGCTCCTACTGTGTTTAAAAACCGAATACCCCCCCTGTAACAAACTGGTGTTGTAGTTTATACGATTATATTATCAGTAACCCCAAATACGACTTTTTTGAGCATGTACCAGTTGTTCTCTCACGAACAAGCATGCTCTAAGCATACCAGAGCCAGAACAGCAGTGAAATGGTTACCAACACCATCCTAGAGAATGAGCCTGACACGGAGACTGTATTGAATAAACTATTTCCCCTCTCTTTTATCTGTCTACTCCGAGCGTCAGTTTCTTTCTTCTGACAACTCTGCGTGCAAAATGGGCCAAATGTCCAGAATAGGTGTACATCAAAACCTGGCAAAACCTTTTAAAGTATGTCTGAAATGCACAGAACTGATTTCTTCACCGAAATAATATTCGTTTCGTATGTTCTGCAGAAGTTAGAATATGGTGCACAACAAATGAGTTGTCTAGGATTTGCAGTTGCCTGGCTGGCAAGCCATGTGAGAGGCACAGACTGCCACCTGTGTCAATAATTTTTTCTTTCCGTGATGGCTAGTATTGAAATCAGAATAAGATGACAACATTTCATTTAGCCTTTGTAAAGATTCTGAGTGGAAATTTCGAAATAGTCTATGGGATTTAGACCCATTGATTTTACATGGAAGAGGTGTGTCTAAATCCCCTAGATTGCTTTGAAATGTTCAGCCTCTGACTCTAGTAGTTAAATATTATAAAAGTTTAGGAGCTATCCGGTATTTGGACCCTGCTTGGAATTGCTGTTTAGACTAGCCCGGAGATTAAGTGCTCTCTATTTTAGTTATTTATTGAAATCTGGTTATTTCCCTTAGAGTATGCATTTTAATGTTCTTTTCTCTTTAACAAAACATGAAGCATCAATAGCTTCATTCTTGCTGGCCAGACCTAGTTATCATCGATCAAACTTTATAGGATTTCCAGAGCAGCGATGCAGTTTATTTTCATTTACAGCTAAGGTGCATGGAGTCCAAGTGCATTGAAACCACGTGAGTATTTATCTACTAAATAAAACGCAAAACCCTAGAAAATAAATAAAATGAAAAGCCCAAATACCCATGTGGTTTCTGTATAAGAGGAAGCATTTTATTTGGTGTAGTTACAAAATGTGAGCTGTGGCCAGTTCCCCAAGCAGTGACAGAGCGCAGGAAGAGGATAATAAGCTAAAGGTTTTTGCATCTGCTACACCATCATTATGTTCCATAGATTAATTCAACCAGGGAAAGCATTGTCAAAAAATTTCTCTCTCCCATTCCGGGACACCTTACGCAGAGGAAGCTCCCACTGACTGCAGGATCTGACCCACGAAGTCTATTTATGTCCATGAGTGATGTAATTTAGAAGAGCACCCCCAAAGAAGGCGCGATTTCGTTGTCGTTTTCTGTATACTGCCACAATAGCAAAACAAATGTTCAGACATAACCATCCTTCGGGTTTCTGTTCATTTCTTTTTCATCATGTTGATCACATGCGCTTAAAAGGAGAAAAAAATAATCTCCTCCACCCTTTTCAAACACATGCTTGAGTTTACTAGACTAACTAATGGTGAAAAGACAAGGGTGCAACATTTAAAGATCATCAAGACACGCCAGACTATATGTGCCGTATGCAGTTGCGAGGTGACATGAAAAGCCAGCACATTATAGTTTCATGCTGTGACCTGGTTAACAGGGCATCCACCTCTACAGGGGGAATTGTCTTCCCAGAACCTATCCAAGTGAATTAAATGGCTCCACTGGATTAAATAAATGGCTCCACTGTGATCAAATAATTAAAGGGCTGTCGACCTCCTCTCTCCCCCTCCCCATGTTACTCTGACTTTCCATTCACAGTCAATTTTGTTTTCTTTTGTTGCAGTGCTGATGCTTAAATATGTTCCTTACCTGTTCTCTGTAAGAGAATAAAACGAAAGGAAGCATCACATTGACAGCACTGGTTTCAATTTAGCCCAGGGTTCCATCAGTGGACTCCACCTTTACAAAGCTTGTATCTATTCTTCTCAGACTTTACCTTTTTATTTGCAGCGGTGGGACAGCTATTCTTTTTAATTTGCATTTCTTCTAACAGTGTCTGTCGTTGTGCAATTTTTGAGGGCAATACTTATTTGCAGTATCTGACAATATATTAATCCTGGTTGAAAACTGAAGGAAATGCTTGCTTAAATATGAGATGTTTTAACCTGCCAGACTTCAGGGGTTGGGGTTTTTTTATTTTGTTTTTTGAATTCGAACCTCAATTGAGGATAAAACGTTGGTTATTCCTACAGTATTATTCCGTTTGTCTCCGGTGCTGCAGATGAAGTGTTTGCCATAACCATGCAATATTGTTTAAAATGTGAATACCTCAGAAATCTCCCGATGTTCACTCTTCTGATTTCCTGTATTAAATAATTGGCGAAATAGTTAAGGAGAGGACTCATTATTGGTTCTTAATATGAAGTAATGCTTTACCTCGTGCCTGTCACTCTGGCAAAACTCAGTCAAGTCACAGAATGGAAATGCAGTCAATGGCAATTTTGCCTAAGTGAAGACTGCTGCATCGGAATTATACCCTCTTGTCCTAATTACAAATGCCAACTTCTTTGTTAAATTAAAAGCGCTGACACCCAATTTCCACATTTATCACTGGGTAGGCAAATGTGTATTTGATGCTTCCTTTCTGAGGCTTAAAAGTTTGCCAACGTCCTCTCATTATTGAAGTGGATCTTTTGCAACACTTTATTCAGGTTTTAGTATTTTTTTCCAAATAAAAGAACTGCAAAATATAAAATCGTTGCTATGTTGACAAAACAACACTCGTATTCATACTGCAAATTAAACCCAAAAGCACTAGAAGGCAGACTGCTACTTTATCATCCCATCCTTTCCTTTCTGTGCAAAAACCTGACTCCAAAAAGGTATCATTACAGCCAAAGGATATAGTTTCAACAAAATGGTAGTTCCAGAGCTTGATGAAAGAGGAAATAATTGCATCCCACATGTCTAGCCTCGAAGTAGCCCAGGATCTCAGAGCAAATTTCTCTGCTATTGTTCAGGGAAAGTGAAATATCATCATCCCCTTCAAGGAATGGTGAAAGATGTGGTGGTTTCTATACGAGCTTTTACAGTTCTTGCTACACGGTCGTTTTTAGGTATGGGGACAATTAATCAATGTCCTTTTGTTTTTGTTCTGAATTCTCTTTTTTAAAGTTGCATGTTTAATGTCTAACAACAAGAAACCTGCCCCTCCAGACTTTACCATGTTCCAAATCTTCTGTTCACTTAATTATAAAGCCACTACGCAAATGAATCTAGTCTAACAAAGTCATTCCCTGGTACTGCAAACTATTTGGTCTTGTCTTGTCTCTTTCGCTGTGAGAGATCTCTTTCTTTAGCTATCTAGGCATGTATAGTATTCTCATCGTTGTGGTATCTAATATCAGACTACATATGGGGCCAAATTCGTTCCTCATTTACAAATGTGTAAATCTAAACCTTAAGGATGACAGAAGTTAGCACTATATTATATGATGACAAAAATTGGTTAGCTATAATAAAAAGCTAAAACCAGCTTTTTTTAAAAAAAGCTAAAAAGCTTCACAAACAGAGTAGGCTTTCAGGAGAAATCGAATATATATCCAGCAGATACCCCTGGGAAATAGTACCAGCTAACTTTCCCCCTGTAGGCATATAGGCCAGTGCAGAAAAGATCGGTTAAAGACAAGGGGCTGTTCCGCCAAGGCAAGACCTGTAGCAAGGTGAAAGAATCTGAATGGCTGGGTATCTGGTCCGGTTACGGTAGTGTCTGAGGGGATAGTTGAAACTCTTTCAACTTCGTGTTGTTATTTTCAAAGTTTTCTGATTACACTCGCCTTCCCCCGACCTGAAAAAGAGCTCTGTGCAGCTCAACAGCTTGGACTTCTACCAGCAGAAGTTGATCCAATAAAAGATATTATTCTCCCACCTATATTGTCTTTCTAATGCACTACTAACGGGCAATCTTACATGTATTTTCTGTGTCCTGCCACATGCAGTTACTGGAGTTCTGTACGCTGAATACATTTTAGTAAAGACAACACATCGTGTGTATCTGGTTATACAGACACCTGCGAATAGCAGGGCTATTTATAATGGGGACCTGGGAAAAAACGAGCTTCTGCCCACTAGGGAAACACTCTGGAAAGCCAGTCCATTGGGCCACATCTCTTGGCTTTCCTATCCCACTGTAAATAAGGGCATCCTCTCCTCATGCCAACTATCTACAGCCACCTGCTTCCTTCGAGAAGGACGTGGCTAGCTGGGTGATGGGAGAGTGTAAGTTAGCAGTACCCGGGCTAGTTATTTTCCCATCAGTAAACTGGCCCCTTTGAGCTGATTTTTCCCTTGTGTGATCGTAATGCTCTGCTATTCTGTTCACTTGATTACGGATCCCCCCCCCCCCCCATTCCTTCCAGTCTATGATATTTTGCCCCTGCAGAGTACTGCACTACTTTCTGAAGCTGCTCCGCTTGCAGGGAGCAATACAAAATATCATGTTAGGTAGGTGGTGTGGCTCTATTTAAAAAGTCAAGCGTGTAAAACAATATCAAAGGAAGAGGAGGGCAAAGGATGGCTGATGTAGTTTGTGCTCCAAAGCTGTATCACGTTATCGCTTGCAGGGAGGTGGAAGGGGGTGGACGTCTTTTACCAGGAGGCACTCTACATTATGCTGGATTGTGGTGCAGTGCTGGTATGACTGTCTCTTTCTAAGTGCACTCAGTGCAATTATCCTCACTTTAAAATAATTGCAGCTTCTCCCTGCTCCCCCCCCCGCCCCACACACCTGTATTGATTTCAAACTGAGTAGCAAGAATGTTCAGATTACAACCCACCTTATGCATTCTTGATCATTTAAAAAAATCCCCCAGCTATGCTAAGGCAGGATCTTTTAAGAGTTTGCAGCTCGACAGGTAAGAACTCGGCTGGGGCTCAGGAATGTGGAAATACAACTCAAGTCAGCCTACTGCGAGAGCAATATTAATAAGGGCATACAGGTGAATGAGTGAGAGAGAGAGAAACTTGGCAACTAAAATAACATAGTGATCTAGATCATTGTGGTCAAACAACAAGCAAACATTTGACTCCCCAATAGCACTGCTAAAATTTGGCCTGGTATAGCTGCAGTTAATGAGCAGAACACTGCAGCGACAGCCCTCGTTTCCTGGTGTGGTTCAGGGTTGTTTTACCAAAGAGGTAGACGGACCAGTTGTCAAGTTAATTTCAACACGTCTGTGTGATGGATAGAGACGCAAATTGTGTCTAGGCCTGCATTAAAAAAAAAAAAATCCCTGAGAGCAGGTTCAAACCAGGGATTTTCCGCCCCCCCCCCCTCCTTTGACTACTTAAACTCTGCCCTATTGTCTCATCAATAGTGGCTGAGCTAACTCCATCAGCTTTCTGAGGGACTGTATGCCAGAGCTAATATTCAGATTCGATTAAATAGTCCAAAATTAAAAGAATCTCTCCTCACGGCCAAGCTGGTCCCTGCAGACTGAAAGTCACTGTAGCTTCTATTCGCCTGTCTCTTTTAAAGCAATGGCATTCTGACTAGAATCACAACAAGGCACTTAAAAGAAATACACATTTTCACTGTTCTTTTGCTGATGGATGTGAAACTTCAACACGTCTTCAAACACAGGGGGAGACAAACATCACACATTTTTGGCAAGATATTTTGTTCACAAGTTTGATCCAAAAACCAGAGTATTAGTGAGGACAGTCACTTACCCTAATTTGACATAGATGACTCCAAAGCATAGAAACACGTAGAAAATCCACTTTCGAAAGTTTCTGTGCATGATCTAGAGAATGGACTGAGCCATAAAAGATGCACAAAAAGTAGAACTGATCGCTGCCGATTAAATCCCAGTCAAGAGCATTTCTGAGGCTACCCAAAAAAGGAGCCCGTCGAACTGTAAAAACTCAACAACGTTCAGACAAGATTTTTTTTCTAAAACCATGGTGACCAAAACGGACTCTGATATTGGGAGGGGACGTGGTGGGGGGGAGACGGGGACGGGACAGAAAGAGTTTCTCAAAAAGGCAAAACAAAAACCCAGGACAGCCCGTCTGAGAGAGAAAATGAGCAAGCCCTGATCTTGATCAACTACCTCATAGAGCCCTCAAGTTCAATGTGTTTTTACTTGTTCTGACTTCCCCAGGTGACACCACGTATCTTGCAAGCTGTGGCTCCAGGTAGGAGGAGGATCTCTTTCTCTCTCACACTTTCACTCTCTCTCCTCCCCTCCTCTTCCGCCCCCCCCCCCCCGCCGTGTGTGTGTCAGACTCTACCGCATCTCATCCTTCACACACACATGTGTAATGCAATAAAGCAGTCACTAAAGCATTTGTCGCTCGTGGAGCAGTGTGGCTAGCTTATTTATTTTGCAAAATAGATGGTAAAAACGTATTTTTTAAAAATCGAAGAAAGCCAGCTTTCCATATCTGTGTATATGTCGTTATTTGCTGTACAATATAATGTGTGTCTATATCTGTATTTTGCTAGACACCTGAATGTGTGTATACCTGTAGACACGCCTGTCACTGAATGGGGTGGTAGTTATATGCAGTCTTGCAAAACAAGAAAGCATTCTTCCTCCTTTAAGAAATACCCAGCTTCTTAGCGAGATTTAAGTTATCCAGTTCGGTTTGCCTCAGGGTGCATAGAGATTAATACTTCTCAATTTATATTCAGTCATTGATACTCGAGCCTGTTCAGACGTCGATTTTTTTTAATCTCACTGGTTTTGAGATCTGTTCCAGTTACTCCCACAATCTGTGGGAATGTTTGTTCTGATATACTGTACTATATGTGTATTTGTGTCTATGCATATATCTGTAGGCATATGCATATATAAATAACTCACATACATTCTCATCTGTGTGTTTGTGTAAGTTATACATACCTACACCTATGCATATACACACATGCACGTATAATTTTAGTAACCGGAAACCTATAAAGCTATCTGCACCTTACAACGAGAAGCAGCGAAATACACACCGATACAAATGTAAACAAAAGCAGGCAGTGACAAACAAAAGCAGATAATGAACACAAAACTGATGGTAAGCCATCTTCCTTTGCCTGAGAAAACCTTTTTGTAAATGCATCAATCTGCCCTGCTTATATATACTGCAAAACTGTATATCGTTTTCAAGATGACCCAAAAAGATTAACTAGTTAATAATGTCTGGATTTTCGTACCCTGAGCCACAATCAATGGTAACCCCATTCGCACACCCACTTGGCAGATCTCGTTAAAACCCCTCAAGAGCTACTGAACAGAACATCTATTTTGGGGGAGGCATGAACACAGCAAGATGCTATGCACTGATCGCAGAAAGGGAGCAAAGTGAAACGAGAAAAGGAAAACCGTGCAGTGGTATTGATTTTCCGTATCTCGCTCGCTCCCGTGGAGTGAGGGAGAATGACAGACCGGGGGTGAACCTGCTAACTTTTTTCAGGATTGAACTCAATTATCTCTCGCTGCTGACCAGTAAAACCATTCTGTCTTTTCCCCATGCGTGCCTCACGTTTTATTCTTTAATAATCAACGAGCTGGCTATCGTAGGCACCCAGCCCTCCCCCCCAGACCACTTCTTATACATGTTTCCTTGTACGTCTTTCTTTAATGCTATTTTTTAAATATCTTGGACAATCTTTGCCTTATTGATTTTCTGACATGCTCTCTGTAACTGGTTTAAGTTTATGTCTTCACAAAAGAGAGCACGGTCCCTTTTTGAAAATACATAGGGGTAAAACCGTTTTCGTATTCTGATCCACACAGCTTATATCTCATGTCCTAAAATCTTCAGCCAAGAATTGTTAGGAAAACGTCCTTCAATCTGCATTTTCCCCCAGGTTTTTGTAACCTTCAGACCTTTTCAGAACAGAACTGTAGTTCGGGACTCCTCTCCCCCTCCCTCTCCAGGGTTTTAGACCCAGGCTTTCTGCTGGGCATGTTTCTGAACGTGGTTGAAGTAGGTGGAGCTCTGTGGTAGATGGGTGGTCCACACTGGAGATGCGAAAGTCCTTTCCTTGCTTGGACAGAAAACGTTAACACGTTTTCTAGAATAACCCGTGATGACTGAGAAAGGTAATTGAGCTGTTCAACGGACTGTGGCAGGAGCAGAGATGGTGAAAGTAGATATTTCGCAAGAATTTTGTTTCCTAACCCGTCAAAATGCATTTAGTATCCTTGGGGGGCAGAGGCTGGGTTGGATGCACGTCGCCCCCTGATGGAAATAAGGCAAAGATTCTGCTTTTCACAGGGCAGCATCCGCGAGCTATGGGATAACACTGCCACCTAGAGGAAGGAAGTATCCAGGGGAGCAGCCTGAGTGTTGACAAGTTGTCTATAAACAGGGCCTTTAGCCTGAGAAACGAAGAAGAGGAAGAGAAAAGAGGGAGGCAGGAGGATTAAGCTTGGAACTTCCCCTCTTGCTTAGCTCCACACCCTTGACACCTTTTGTCTGTGATTTTTGCTGAGGGTGTGCATGGACCAAGAGGACTAATTAGCCAGTTTAAATAATCAGCTCTAAATAATGGGAACAGTAGTTCCTCTTCCTCCATTCCTGTTTATCACTCTGCAGCCCACTCCCCGCCCCCAATTCTGGGTGGACAAATTAAAAAGTTAAAAAAAAAAAACCCACCCAAAGCTCATGGAACCATTTAAAACAAAAGCCAGCTTGTTAACAATGGGAAAATTCCTGAGTGTATGGCATAGCAGGGGTTCTCAATCTTTTTCTTTCTGAGGCCCCCCCCCAACATGCTATAAAAACTCCATGGCTCACCTGTGCCACAACAACTGGTTTTCTGCATAGAAAAGCTAGGGCTGGCGTTAAGGGGTAGGAACCAGGGCAATTGCCCCGGGGCCACACAGCACAGGGGGCACCGCAAAGCTAAGTTGCTCAGGCTTCTGCTTCAGCTCTGGGTGGCAGGGCTCTGGGATTCAGACCCAAGCAGTGGGGCTTCAGCTTTCTGCCCTAGGCCCCAGCCAGTCTAACACTGCTCCTGCTTGGTGGCCCCCCTGAAACCTGCTCACAGTGCCTTAGGGGGCCCCGGACCCCTGGTTGAGAACAACTGTGATATAGCAGGTAAATTCAGTAGAGCTGATAGAGATACACTGAACTTGGTTGGTAAAGGCTTTGTTATAATACTCAGACTCCATCTAGTTTACCACATTTACAGAGAATGATGGACTGATTCCCTCCAAAAATGAAGGTTACTCCTATACAGGGGAATGGAAATTAGGTGAACCTCAGTTAGCAGTTTCCTATTCATTTCCCCCCATCTGGGGTGGGATAGAGGAGTTGTACCTCTGTGGAAGAGATCTGAAATCAGCCCCCTAACCTCCAGAAGAACGAGCCACCCATGTCACACTGCTACCGGCCCCTGTAGCCTCTTGATAGCATGGCTACTGTGGGAACCATACTGCAAAGGACTGTAATGAAGGATTTTGCTGTTAAATGCTCTGAAAGACTTTGCAACACCTTGAAGGGAAAAATTGAAAAGGGGTTTAAATATCATAAAAATGTCACTTCTCCCCTTTGATATAATTAAGGTGTGACAGAAACAGGACACTTTGACTTGCATAATACAACAGTTAATTTTAAGATTAAGGCTTTAGGTAAATAGTAATTAGTAATAGTTTAGAGTTAGAAATCCAAAATGGCAGACACAATAATCGTCTATGAAAGACACAGGGTTTAGGGTATGGAAAATTCCATCAACTAATGGGGAATGACTCAGCATTTCTCCCAAGACCTGATGGGGAGGAGCTAAGGATAAAGATGATGTCATAGGGAGGAGCTCTACCTAAGATGGCATCAGAGGGAGGAGCTTTACTATATAAAAATAGGATGATATAATGGGAAGGAGCTAGACTGGAGGGAGGTTACCAGTGGAGTTCCTCAGGGATCGGTTTTGGGACCAATCTTATTATTACTGACCTTGGCACAAAAAGTGGGAATGTGCTAATAAAGTTTGCGGATGATACAAAGCTGGGAGGTATTGCCAATTTAGAGAAGGACCAGGGTGTCATACAGGAGGATCTGGATGATCTTGTAAACTGGAGTAATAGTAATAGGACGCAATTTAATAGTGAGAAGTGTAAGGTCATGCGTTTAGGGATTAATAACAAGAATTTTAGTTATAAGCTGGGGATGCATCAATTAGAAGTAACGTAGGAGGAGAAGGACCTTGGAGTATTGGTTGACCACAGGATGAGTATGAGCTGCCAATGTGATGTGGCCGTGAAAAAAGCTAATGCAGTCTTGGGATGCATCAGGTGAGGTATTTCCAGTAGAGATAAGGAGGTGTTAGTACCGTTATACAAGGCACTGGTGAGACCTCATCTGGAATACTGTGTGCAGCTCTGGTCTCCCATGTTTAAGAAGGATGAATTCAAACCTGAACAGGTACAGAGAAGGGCTACTAGGATGATCCGAGGAATGGAAAACCTGTCTTATGAAAGGAGACTCAAGGAGTTTGGCTTGTTTAGCCTAACCAAAAGAAGGTTGAGGGGAGATATGATTGCTCTCTATAAATATATCAGAGGGATAAATACCGGTGAGGGAAAGGAATTATTTAAGCTCAGTATCAGTGTGGACACAAGAACAAATGGATATAAACTGGCCATCAGGAAGTTTAGACTTGAAATTAGACAAAGGTCTCTAACCATCAAAGGAGTGAAGTTCTGGAATAGCCTTCCAAGGGAAGCAGTGGGGGCAAAAGACCTATCTGGCTTCAAGATTAAACTCAATAACTTTATGGAGGAGATGGTATGATGGGATAACATGATTTGGGCAATTAATTGATCTTTAACTATTCATGGTAAATAGGCCCAATGGCCTGTGATGGGATGTTAGATGGGGTGGGATCTGAGTTACTACAGAGAATTCTTTCCTGGGTATCTGGCTGGTGAATCTTGCCCACATGCTCAGGGTTTCAGCTGATCACCATATTTGGAATCAGGAAGGAATTTTCCTCCAGGGAAGATTGGAAGAGGCCCTGGGGTTTTTTTGCCTTCCTCTGTAGCATGGGACACTTGCTGGAGGATTCTCTGCACCTTGAAGTCTTTAAAACATGATTTGAGGACTTCAGTAGCTCAGACATAGGTGAAAGGTTTATTGCAGGAGTGGGTGGGTGAGATTCTGTGGCCTGCATTGTGCAGGAGATCAGACTAGATGATCATAATGGTCCCTTCTGACCTTAATGTCTATGAGTAATAGCAATTATGCTAATACCTGGAAACTGATTGACTGAGCCAGGTTAATTATCTATGGTAATGAGCTGACCTTAAGAGAGCAATCAGCATATAGGGCTGACAGCTTGCAGGCTGAAGTGTGGTTGTGGTGGTGGTAGTTTTATGGGTTGCGGAGCTGCATGGATGTTGTGGACACACAAGAGCTGAAGAACAGAAGATTCCAAGAAATAGAGATAATGGTGGTAGAACCTTCTAGAGGACAGCAGCTTCTAGGGCAGCTACCTCCCCTACTGCAGCAGCACTTGCAGATAACTGCTGTAACCTTAAAGGAGACAGCAGCCACTATCTTCTCCAGGCATGGACACCCTCATCTTTGGCACTAACAGAGCAGAAGGACCCTCAGACAAGACAGAGGGATTATGGGTGTGAGTGTAAGTCTGATTTTTTTTGTGTGTGTGTGTGTCTCTCTTGTTAAGAAGGCCTGGATGTGTTTGTTAATAAAGCTGGATGCCTGTTTTCCAGTGAGATTTACCACTCCCATCCTGAGACCAGCTGATCGCGCTCACAGGATGTTAGTGTTAAGTAAATATTTGTATTAAATCTGTTACATCATAATGGTCCCTCAGACAGGTGTAAAGGTCAGGCACACTACATTATATTAAGTACGGTCCCGAATTATAACATTAAAACTAAGGCCTTTACTTATGGCAGGTCTCTATATGCCTGTTACATTGTAACTGCTATATGGTTTGTATAGATCCTGTGTATTATGTGTCTTATTTTGTTGCGGTGCTGTGTTTTTTAAATGGGATTCCATTGTGTCTTACTGTGCTCTACGTATTTTTTTTCTTTTGTTGCTTTATTACATACATTATAACTACTAATTTCTTTTAAATACATATTATTTCGTTTACGAAGAATTACTGCTTGTGTGTCCATCCTTGAGCAGAAGGCTGAATCAGTATCCTTCCAAGGAGTAGCAGGATTAGCCTGCTCTGGGGAGTCCTCTGTGGGTCAGAGATAAGCCCCCTGATAATACCCTGGGAATTCCTAGAGGGTGAGCTACCCCCTTTCTACCCATTTGGAAGGAGCAAGGTATAGTGCCCCATGCCAATTTGAGAGCTCTCAAATTGGCGTCCCAAAACCATTGTTGGAGTGCCTTTTGGTCCAAATTGTGGGGTAACACCCCAATCCCATTACAAATACCCCCCCCCCGCAGTCAGAGGGGTTTTCCCTAGGAGAAGGAACCTACACAAGTTACCACAGACCCAGTCTGTAGTAGCTAGCTCTGAAGTGCCCTGAGAGTTTGGCTAAGGGAGACGGACGATGGTAGAATATTGCTGATCTGCTCCTAGTTAGCAATGCTTCTAGACAGGGCCGTCCCTATGGGGGTGCAGGGCCAGGAGCGGGAAGTGACACCAGGTGCGAGCTCAGGAATTCCGGGACCGACCACGCTGGGGGCAGGTAGGGGAGGTGGTACCTCGCCAGGCGTAGCCCCACCCACACGTCACTTCCCTCCCTCCCCCCCCCAGGGCCCCGCTTTGGTGGCGCTGCTGGGCTCCAGGGCGCTGGGGCCATGCCGCCCGCCTTCCCGGGGCTGAGGAGGCTGCAGAGCTGCCGCGTGCTCTCCCTCCCGGCATGCTCTCCCTCGGCTTGAAGGGGCTGGGCTGGGGGTAGCCTGAGCCTCCCCCAGCCAATGGTTCACCTGCTGCCCATGTGGCTCCAGACCGCGGGGCCCCCCTAAAGCCAGGGCCCAGAAAGGTCACCCTGATTCACCCTCCCCTAGGGATGGCTCTGCTCAGGTTTTGGAAAAGACTGACAATCGTGGCACTTTCCTTAACTCATACCTGTGGGTTTCAGCTTATGGAATTGGAGAGAAGCATGCAGGGCCAGATTAACCTTTTGTGGACCTGGGGCCAAACATATTTGTGGGCCCCCATGAGGGCAATGGAGCATGGCGCAGTGGGGGTCGGTCCCCAGAGCAAGGGGCCGGCCAGCGGTATGGCATGGGAGGGGTGACCTTGCTCCACCCAGCCCAGTGCAAGGGCACTATTTACAAGCCATCAGTTGCCAGACACACAATGTCCCACCCGGCCCTGTGCTGCCACCATGCCCCTTCCCCTCAGGGGTGGGCCCACGCCATGCCACACATCACTCCCCACCTAACACCCCCCCCCCGACTCCCTATGGCCAAAGCCCCCCAGACCTACTATGCCCAGCACCCTCCCGACCCTGTCACAAATGCGCAGCACCCTGCACACCACCACTGCTGCCAAGTGCCCCCTGCCCACAGCCCCACCATAACTGCCCAGCACCCCACACAGAACCTCCACTCCCCAGTGCCCCAACACACAGATCTTCCCCGCCCCCGCACAGCTGAGCACCCCCCAACCCCAGGCCCACCAGAGACCTACGCCCTCCCTCCCAGCCACACTCACCAGCCCTCTGGAAGGCGACTATGTCTGCTGGGCTGAGCTGGCAGCACAGCCAGGGCTGGTCCCGGGACGGGGAATTGCTCCAGCCCCTCGGGAGTGGTGGGATCAGCTAGGCCAGGGCCTGCCCTAGCCAGGCTCCCACAGGACCCACTTGCCTGGAGGGGCCCAGCCAAGCCCCCACCCCCCTCACTGTGGCTCAGCTCCAGGGAGACAGGTGGGGCCCAACAGGTGATAGGAAGCAGAGACTGCTTGGAGCCGGAGGTGCAATGGGGTCTGTCCAGGAGGCAGAGAGAAGCTGGTGAGTGGAGCCAGTGGGCAGAGAGGAGCCCTCAGCTGGCTGGCGGGCTGGCCAAGAGGAGCTAAGAGGAGTGTAGACTTACCAGCTGAGGGAAGAAACTTTAAAATGCCAGCTATGGGTCACATCACATCCCTTTTCTCAGGGCTTTTTTATTTCCAAGAAGAAGACTCAAAATCAGAACAAATCAATTCAAGCTACTGGATAATAACAATCCAAGCTTCAGCTGACTAGGAGGTGAGAGAATACACCCCGCCCCTATGGGAAACCTGATTTGCATCAGCTTCCTCTTTCCTTTTATAACTCTGCTCAGATTCAACATATAACAGGCAGGAACATGGTAACTGCTTATATCCTGGAGCACCTTTACCTCTTGCCACAGGAATACCCATCTGCATTTATCTGATCTAGCCACTGGCTGGCACTGCTGTTCCATGCAATTGTAGATGAAGAATTATTATCTAGCTCTAACAAAACAAAAACACACAAATATTTCTTGAAAATATAGAGATGAAAATTAAAGGAAGCGGTCTTTTTTTTTTTTTTCTATGGGTTAAAAGAAGGAAAGTGGAAATAAGAGACAAAACAGGCTAGCATCTTATACCTGATTTTTTTCTATAACTAGTATATAGTTTTTTCTATAAATCTTTGGAGGTATATTGTATTCTTTTGGTGCAACCAGATAACCCCAACGGACATTAATTCCTATGCTCTTTTCGCATGTAGTAATCCCATTGATTTCAGTGACAGTTCTACCAGCAAAAGAAACACCTGAAGTTATGTATATATGCATTAAGAAGAAAATAATTGTCAATAAGTCTGTCTAGATTAATGGCCTCTGTCAGCTAACTTGTATGTTAATGAGTGCTTAATGCTATGTGTGAATGTTAAATGTGTAATGTATAAGTATTTAATGCCTATGCATGTTTATTAGATATGTATAATTACGTACTATCTATGCTTAATTGCATGTGTGTATAGTAGCTGTGTGCCCACTCTTCATCTTCTACTTGATGCCTCTGTGCTATTTGTCAGGCTGCTCCCTATGCTTGTGCACCGAGCTACTTCATTTTCTGCCTTCACATCTCTCCTTAAAGCTCACTTCTTTCAGTTAGCATGGGCTGCCAACCTCCACTCCAGGGCCATCTTCTTTCAGGCCTAGGTTCTGAACTCCACTTTTTAGTTATGGGCCACAGGCTGAGGTAAAAATTTAGGATGACACACTCTCCACAGTACACAGATGCCCACTGATGTCAATGGAAGGTTTGCACAAAGATCAAGGGTGGAATCTGGCTTTTATATAGCACCTAAACTTTTAGTCATTAAGTATTTTATCATCACACTCAGTAGGAAAATATGTCCCCTCTTGGGCCACCTTTCTATCTGCCCTCTGTTTCTCTTCCTTCCCCATCTTCCTATTTCTCTCCTTATTGCATCTTTACACCTCTTCTCTTTTCATCCCTCTGCATTCTCTTCCCTGCAGCAATTCCCATCTTCCACTTCCCTCTTACCCCTCAACACCATTCCATCCACTAAAATAATCAGTGAAATAGTTAATCTCCAAGGAGATTAACAGAGGACAGAGAAGTTCACAGCTCTCCTAGCCTTTACATCAGGTTCTCTGTAGACTCAGAAAGGCAGCATTGAATTGGTTTACCCTTGGTTCCCATTTGAAAGGTTTTGTTCACAAACATGAGGGCTAAAAATGTATTTAAAAAATAAAATAAAAGCTGAGATGTCATTCAGGCCACATAAATACACGGTGGCAGGGTGGTGGGGCTGCAAATGCTTGACACCTCTGCACTAAAGCATGTGAAGAGTCCTACTTGAGTTAAGAAGACTCTTCATATCCTTCCAGTTAAATGCATGTTTACGTGGATTGGGGCCTTGCCTTGTTCATATGTTCTCTCTTCTCCAGTTTTGCTTGTCATCATTGACGGTGTGTGTCTAATATAGATGGTGGGTACCTCAGGGAACAGGCCATGTTTTCCTCTGCATGAGTATGCGATCCCTGCACCTTCTTCCACCTCCACACATTATTCAGTAGCTGATTGTCCTGCACATGTGGAGAAGTGCATTGCATGATACATAGATGCTGGAGCCTTTAAAGTTATGCATGTGTGTGTGTGTGTATATATATATATATATATATATATATATATAAAAATTGGAATCATGTATATATTTGAGGGGCTAACAGATGACTCTGCTCTCAGCTGTTGTCCCGGTAGAATTCTTTTATCCTTAGTAAAAGCATGGCAGGGTATAAGTATGTCTTCCAGGTGGAGGAGTTCTGAAATGGGATGGAGCTTGACTAACAGGAGAATTTTAGCCTCTCCACAATAATTACATGGGTTTCACATAGCACTGTTTAAACCAGATGTCTCTAGAGCTCATTTCTTGAAGTGAATTGCTCCATACTGAGAAGAAGGATGGTCCAGTGATTAGGGCACCAGCCTGAGACTTGAGAGACCTCTGTTCAAAACCCTGTTCAAACAAACTTCCTGTGTGACCCTGAGCAGGTCACTGAGGCCCAGATCCACCTTTGTGGATCTGGGCCTGAGCCTCTCTGTGCCTCAGTTTCCCATCTGTAAAATGGGGATAATGATACTACCTTAACTCACAAAGGTATTAAATATTTTAATAATTGTGAAGCACTTTGAGATCTACTGATGAAAAGCACTTTATAAGAACTAGATGTTATTACTATAATGGCTAACACTTCTATCCCTCCTCACATAGAAGAAGTATGTAATAGTCTTGTAACAGGAGCATTTATACAACTTCTGGTTAATCAGAGATCCAAAGACAGGCCAGAGGGGTCACCTAATTTTGTGATACTTCATAGAGAACTTTCATTCCATAATTCAGTAAACATATTACAATGAGCTAAATACACTGGGCCAAATGCTCCTGTCTGATACACTGGGGTAATTCCAGGGTAACTGCTGAGTTTACATTACACGGAGTTTAATGGCGTTTACACCAGAATGAAGATAAAATAAAATTTGTACAATATTTTCTGCTGGGATAGCGAAATCTTGTACCAATGGTTTTACCTTCATTTAAAGTATAACCTTTTTTATTTTTTAGGAAATTTGATGGTTTTCAAAATCAACAGTTACACTGAAGCAACGTTTTTACATTCGAATTCAGAAGTTTATTCTGATAAAAATGAAGCACTCCTTCTTTTTTTTTTTTAAATTTGTATCTTGGAGGCTTTCTGGTGTCTTTGTTTTCCAGTGGATGATGGGCTCTTTCCGTTATTTACACCTTTAGATCCAGGGTACGAACAGGCTGTATTAACATTAAATTATACAGTCCCCTTAAAATCAGTCTTTCAAATCTTGGGTCACTGTGTTAGGGTTGCCAGGCATCTGGTTTTCGACCAGAATGCCGAGCTGAAAAGGGACCCTGGCAGCTCCAGTCAGCACTGCCGACCGGCCATTAAAAGGCCGGTCGGCGGTGCTGCGGGTCTAAAGCCGGCTAGTCCTACCTGTCCTGGCACCATGCTGCGCCCCGGAAGCAGCCACCAGGTCCGACTACTAGGTGGGGGTGGGGGGGTGGGCACAGGGCTCCACATGATGCCCCACCCCAAGCACCGGCTCCGTACTCCCATTAGCCAGGAATGACGGCCACTGGGAACTGGGGAGGGTGGTGCCCGTGGGCAAGAACAGCACAGAACCAGGACAGGCAGGGAGCCTGCCTTAGCCCTGCCGCCCGAGGTAAGCCTGTGCCTCAGTCCTGAGGCCCAACCCCCTGCCCCAGCCCTGAGCCCCCTCCAAACCTGGAGCCCCCTCCTACACCCCAAACCCCTCATCCCTGCTGCCACCCCAGAGCCTGCACCCCCTGCCAGAGTTGTCACCCCCCTGCACCCCAACCCCCTGCCCCAGACTAGAGCCCCCTCCTATACCCTGAACCCCTCATCCCCAGCCCCAACCCAGAGCCTGCACCCCCACAGCCCAGAACCAATATCCCCTTCCACATCCCAACCCCCTGCCACAATCTGCAGCCCCCTCCCACACTCTGAATCCCTCAGCCCCACCCCCAGCCTGGAACCCCCTCTTGCACCTCAAACTCCTCATCCCCAGCCCCACCTCAGAGCCTGCACCCCCAGCCCAGAGCCCGTCCCCCCCCCCCCAACCACCTGCCTCAACCGACAGCCCCTTTCCACATCCCTTAGCCCCACCCCCCAGCCTGGTGCCCTCTCCTGCACCCCAAACCCTTCATCGTCAACCCCACCCCAAAGCCCGCACCCCTCCTACACCCCAGCCCAGTGAAAGTGAGTGATGGTGGGGGAGAGGGAACCACCAAGGAAGGAGGAATGTAGTGGGCGGGGCCTTGGGAACAGGCGAGGCTGGGGGTGAGGCCTCAGGAGAAGGGGCGGGGCTAGGGTGTTTGGGTTTGTGTGATTAGAAAGTTGGCAACCCTAGTAAGTGTAGTTATATAAACACTAAAATGATTTGTTCAATACCATTGCTCCATAGTATATTTTGCTGGAACATTTTTTTTAATAGGTAGAAGGGGATCTATAAATCATTCAGCAATCTAAATAAAAACATCTGTTTCCACAGTGATCTCTCTGTTGTGTAGCCTTACTCAACCTCATGCAAACTCCTATTGATTTTGGTGGGAGTTTCACACATGTAAGTACTGCAGGTTCAGGCCTGTGAAGACTGAGGCAAGTTACTTGGGATTTGCCCTGTCGTCCCCCCCACTCCCCAGTGTAGCTGCACCATTGTAAACTCCTAGTGTTGGTAAGGAAAGTTGCTGTTTTACGTGACTGGAGCAAGCAGACTAAAAGCTCCACCAGTGCAAATAGCAGCCTTATCAGTCTACATGAGGGGTTTGCATTGGTGCAGCCACACCAAAGGATGGGCACTAATGATTGTAACTGAGGCAAGTGTGCAGTGTAGATAAGGCCTGGGTGGCCAGTTTACCACTACTTCCCAGAGCCATGAACTGGGATAGGGGACTGAAAGGGAGCACATCAGATTTCTACCACTGCAGAGTGAAGAAGCCAGCTCTTGGCAGAAGTACCAAGGCCACTCAAAGCATAGTCTTCCCTCCCCTGCATGGGTTTTGGAAATGGCAATCAGTAGCAGCCTCTGCCATATCCTTCCTGTCACTTCAGTTGCCCCAGAACTCAATCAGGGCAGCTTGACCCTTACTATCAGCTGCTAGGTCATGAGTTTTAGGTGCTGTCACTGATACAAGACCTCTCTACTCCCTTTTCAAGATAACACCGTTCAGGAGGAGGTGGGGATGGGGAATTTTCACTTTGAGAGTCTGAGATATCTCACTGAGGATCAGCAAAGCAATATGGAAGAACATCACTTTAAAAAGGGGGCAGGGAGAAATTTAGAAAAATAATAAAATAAAACCATAACCCAATTTAAGACATTCTCCATCAAATGCATCACAAACAAACATAAACATTTAGGCTCAAATCCTAAATACCTTTGGGGGTATGGGCCTTGTAGCCCAAAGCTTACCTCTAGGTTCTCAGCTACTCTCCCATTCCCTCCAGCAATACTAGAACTTAATTCCCCACATGCTCAGAACAGTTCAGTTCATCATATAGGAAGATCTTACCCATAATCCCTCATCTGAAAGAGTTCAAAGCTTTTTTCTCATATAGAAAAAAATTAATCCCCAGGAATGCAAATTGACCAGGTAACTCATCACCTCATTACACAAAAATCCTTAATTTAACTAATTGCAAACAGACACAAAATTAGTTACCTGTCTCCTACACTAAATTTCGCAGAAAAGCGCAGAGTCTAAGGTCAAAGTTCACACCCCTTCCCAAATATAAAAGCTCCATCCAAGCTGCTTCTCTATTAGAAGGAAGTGCTTCCTATAAGGAGGTTGTTCAACTTAAGAAACAGTATAACAGCTGCTCCCCACACTGGCATATTTTAATCAACCTCAGCAACACAATAAAGGTACATTTTGATAATGATGACATGGTTTGGTTTGTTATGTATTTTGTAACTGGGCTTTTAAACATTTACTTCTGCTAGAAATAATGCTTTAAATGACTCTTTAATCACCATTCCATTAAAGTACAAGCCTTCTAAAGGCTTATTTATGCACCATTTACACTGTAATGATTTAATCCGTTTTAATTCAAATAGCTTGTCTTAGTGCACATCTGTGTGTGTCGTCTTTGATTGCAAAATATGTACTATTTCAGCTTTGCTTAAGTGGATTTTTTAAAAAAATACTCCAATGCTTTAGATTTATTTACTTACTGATACTACCATATTGCCAAATCTTGTGAGGTTGGCTCTCTTTCTTAAAGACCCAGGTGCTGAATTCACCTGACTAGGTGAGAATCTCAACTTTTTTTTTCCCTAGAAAGCAAGTTTGAAGTCCTCATGGTTGCAGAAAAATGCTTGAAAATGTATGCAATTCCCTCTCTCCACCCAAAAGGCAATGACACCGTAAGGCAAATAAGAATCCCAAAGCTATAATTTATAAGCCAATGTCATGATTTTGTGGAGGCCCAACTCATTATTTTTGATTACCTGGGTTGGCAATGCTGATGCTGCCCCAACATAAACACTAGGATGTGGCCTGCTCAGCAGCCTGTCTGCTCTATCCAGCCCTCCTTGAAATCTCTCTTTCTGTCAACTAGGAAGTGGCAAATTTGGTTGAAAGTTAAAGTAATGTTTTAAAAACAAATACACAAACCCTGAGTTTGTACTCTTAAAAAGTAGTTGTTCTCAATAAGCAGGTTTTTGGGTAGAAACAAACAACCATTGATTTCTCCCTTATAAAACTGTGTGCAAAACTAATTGTCTAATACCGCTCATTTTCTTTTTTTCTTATTAGTACTGTCCTATTTTCTAGTGTTTTAGTTCCCTTCAATCTTTGTCTCATCACATTGGCTTCTAATTTGCTGAAACTACAACAAAAATGGAATAGTCAGAGTTCTATTATAGGACCATATCACACTTGTTGATTGTCCACAGTTTGAAAATACTCAAAGACTTACTACCATCCCCCTTAAATCATTTTCAGCAAATCGTGATTAGTCCCCTCACATGCATCCAATTTAGAATCACTGAACTACAAGAATCACTTATCTAGAAATCATTCCTACATTCTCTTTATATTCTACTAAGCCTCTCTTTCATCAGCAAAAGTTGCAGGATATCTTATCTGGCTCCAACTCAGTTAAATATGGAGGTGCTAATACACACCCTGTGGTATTTTGTGCTGTTATAAACAACTCATGGAATATTTAAAAACTGCATGCTTCAATTTCAGATGATTTAACTGTTTGATTTTAATCAGATTCTGATTAACCACAATACAAGATTTCTGTAAAGCCCAAGGCGCAACTCCACAAAAAGACTTTAGTGATTAACGCCCAGCTTAGGAATCTAAAGGCAAAATTTAGGTGCCACTGAGATCCTCAAAAACCCGTGCTCTGCTGCTGCCTAACACTGGAGGCACCTAAGATCCCATTAGTCTATGGGATATCCTGATGTGCATCTCTCAGTCTCTCCTGTTGAAGCTGCTCCACTTCGTATAAATAATTAAAAATGTATTGGCCCAGAGAGTGTGAGAATGTCCATTTTCCCGAGTGCACTCACCTGAGAGATGGGGAAACCCATGTTCACATTCCTTCTCCTCATCAGGCAGAGGGGAGGAATTTAACTGGGCTTTCCCACTTCCAGGGTGACTTCCTAAAGGTTAGGAGTCCAAAAAGCTCAGCTGATACCAGGGGAGCCATGTCAGAGCAAGAAGATATAAATACACCATCTTCCTAGCTGCTTCCTTTGCTAAATGTGATGTGCTGAAGTTGTGATCAACTTCCCATGAGCTGAATATTTTCTCTTCATGGCTGGTGAAGAGCAATGGGGATGTTTTGAGCCCATTACGGACAAGGGTTGTTGATGATCCCATAAAGGCAGGTCAGCAGCCTTCGTTGGATAATTGGTGGTGAGCCCACTCCTCAAAAATCTATCTTTTGAAATTAATACCCTCCCCAACTATTGCCAGACCCTATCCTATCCTTTTTAGGATAAATGATTGTGTTATTGTCACATACTGAACTAATAGGTGTCTTTGCCCCGGTCTGATTACATATATGGCTACAATATGGGTGAAAAGTTTAGCTGCTGTTGACAACCTCCTTCTAGAGTTAGACACAGGTAATGTGTCTATGCTGACCTTGTTAGATATCAGCAGCTTTTGATAACAGTGACTGTATGGTATTGAAGACTTATTCAGGGAGCCTTGTGTGGGTATGGAAAGGAAAGGTTTCACTGGGTCCATTTCTTCTCCTCAGAGATACACCGAAGGGTGGTAATAACTTACTCAGTCTTGCCTGAGGGCACACAGGTGGAGTTGGGTATAATCTTGTCACCCTTCTTCTTCGATGTGTCAGTTGCTAATACAAAAGATTCTCTGCTTCCCCAATGACTTAGTCTCTTTCTTCCCACTTCTCTAAAAAGTGAACTTCAACCCAGTTCTGATAACGATGCTGACAGATAAGTAGAAACATATGGAGGGAAATGGTTCAGGGTGATGAGGGTACCTTCGATTAAGATAGAAACAAATGTCAAACACCTCAGTCAAAAGCCACTGTGTCCCAGCAAAAACCATTACCCATCCAAATCTGTGTGTAAGTAAAACTCTTCATAGTGTAAGACACACTCCCCCTGTTCTATCTCCAAGCCACTGCTCTACCAGTGGGCCATCTATTGAAAGGAGATTCTATGAGCACCTTCATCCTATGCCAAAGCAGTTATTGGCTCATACTCTCCCTTCATTTCTCTGCTTCTTGAGCCATATTAGGCATCATGCATGCAATGCAAACAGCCTTCCACACATACAATTTCGATGGTGTGACTATAAACTGAGTACTTCTGCCTCTATGTAAATCTCAAGAACTCCTTTAATGGGTCTCATTTGTACCTCTTTTGTTAAACCTATTGCTTTCCATTTCTCTTTCAATAACTGTTACTGCTTTTGCCGCTCTCTGGCTTTCTTCCTCTGAGTTTACAAGATGCTACTGACCACACAAACTAAAAGTATCATCCTCTACTTGGATTCCCACCAAAACACAAGCCTGAACATCCTATTAGTGTTTTTTGTTTGGTTGGGTTTTTTTGCAATTTTTTTCTGCCTCTCATTTTCCCTTCTATACAGTTCCCAGTCCTCATAAAACCATATGAGATCCTTTCGGTGCCTTTAAGGTCATATTTAGGGGAGTTGCACGAGTGAAAATGACCAGAATTTAGCCCTTTAGTTTACAACTTCAGCTGCTTATGCCATTATCATTTCCATGAGTATTTTTCACTCCCCTTTTATTTTCCCATACTTCATGATTTAATCCAGCAGTTTTCAGCCACCCAGGCAAAGCCCAAATAGGGGTCACAAGGAGGTGCTGGTGGGTTGCACCCCTACTAGCTGAGAGCAGCAAAATCCATAGGTCAAGAGAACCTAGAGGAACGCTCACTCATTCCCTATTACCCTTCCTGCTGTTGTTGCCGCTCCTTCCATGCAGTCCAAGAGCAGCCCTTTCATCCATCCTCCCTCAGCCTACACAAGACTTGGCTCTAAAGCAACAGTTTGAGGAGTTGATCACTATGCAGGCAAGGAGATGGGTGCGAGAAGACTCATTTACCTGCTTCTTCCTTCATTGGAGTGTGACTAGAATAAGTCACACAAATGCAGAACATGCTATCCATGAGTGCAATGCATCTATGCTAGGGATTTGCATTGCTGGATCTATGTCAATGTAGCTACACCAGTGCAAATAACCCCATTGTGCAAACTCAGGCCTTAGTTTACAAAATGTAGACATCTTACAGAAATGAACACAATAGAATCTCACTATTTTATTCAAGTGAATTTAATATATCACGTCCTCAGGATAGGGAGAGGTGCTGTTAGAGATTTGATGGATTTGATTTCTGTTTTTGTTTTGTCTTTGTTTTTTAATCATGTCATTGCAGAATAATTATCTGATCAGGATTTTGGTGGGTTGCGGGCAGGTAGTGTTTTCCCTCTTCCCTCCTATTGTTTTGAATGACTGTCGCCATGAGATGTGAGTGTGCAGCTTCTCCGGCAATGGAGCAGGTTGTTCCTAGATTGTAAAAGTTACCTTTAGAATCAAGGATGTTTAGCCTTTGTAATAGGGAAGTTTTCCCTGAGGAAAATACTCTCAATCTTCTGAAAAGTAGTAACTAATATTATTTCTTTTCTATCTTTGACAATGGCTGCCCCTGGGCCAAACAAGGAAAAGTTTGCTATGGCCAGTTTCTATATCCTTAATTATCTTATGATGATGAATTAGCTGAATTTGCCTACATGCATAAAATGTTTTGAGATTTTCCTTGCTGCACCAACTTCACTCATGCTTTCTGTTGCTTCTTCCACTGTCAGAGCCTCTGTGCGTTGGCTGTTAGGGTGTGAGGCCCATCTCCTTTTGCAGGCATTTGCCAGGGGTGGATGCGGATTATTTTTCACTTTTAAGGGAAAAAAACAAACAAAACCAAACTGTTCTGTGAATAAGGGGGCTAAAAGTTGTGGTTAGCTGTTGTATGTGCACTGAGAGACATGTTATGGTACATTTTTGCTAGTCTGAAATTAAATAAACTAGTTCTTTAATGGCTTGGACCACTCCCTATTGCCTTGAGGGTGTCTTGACTGTTGGACTCAGAGGCATGAATCAAAATGAAGAATTCACTAAACCTCTTAAGAATCCAAGCTACCCCATTTCACAGACCTCTTGCACTTTGTCTTATTATTTTAAAATCTGCCTTCAGCACTTACATTTTTTCCACTTAGATCACTTGTTAAAGTAACACCACTCCTTGTTCTTCAGGTTCAGTCCTGCTGCCAGTGGAATCAAGCTTCTCTCTCTCCCCTGCCTCCACTGCAGACAGTAGTTCTTAGACTCTAATTTGAGATTTCATTTCCTTAACTCATTGAAGGAACTGATGATGAAGCAGTATTCACAATGTTAATTCAGACCATCTGATTTGATAACATACCTTCAGCCCAAAACACTAGTGACTGACCGCTTCAGTCAGCTTAAGAACGGTAAATGTAGTAGCTTTTTCCCCGTGTTCAGCACAAGATGGTGCTACAGTTTACCAGAAGCAAAGATTTTTGAAAGTTCCAGTTAGACGTGTTATAGAAGCTGCTTGGTTTTCTAGCTTCCCTAAGGCCCACTGCTACTCGCATTCCAACCCTTATTGGTTCTGCTTACTTAAAGGTCTTGTTGACACTGGAATAAGTATGTTAGGGGTGTGTGTGTCTCTGTGGTTTTTTAAATGATCTAGTTCTACCTGTATAAACCTTAACGTGGATGCAGTTCTATTGATGCAACTTACTTTTAGTTCCCTAACTAGAACAAGCTATAACACTTTTATACTAGCACAACTAGGGAAAGGGGTTCCCACTTAACCATACTAGAATAGTTAAAGCTGAAGAACTTTCTAGTGTACATAAGCCTCTAAAGTCAGTGGTATGACCATGGTGCTATTACTGACTAGCATTGTCAATGCTTCACTTATGCACTGTAGGTGGGGGCCGGTGTTATGAGGGTGTGTGCATGCACGCGCCCCCCCCACCCCCCAATACTGGAGTTGTTGCTGTTTTGCCACCTGTTGAACGAATACACTCCCTTTTTGAAGGAGATTTGTATTCAGGTGTCAATGGCATCCTGGGTAGGTACCAGCCTGGTTTTAAAACTCTCTTGGAGCTAAGATCACTCTCCTCAGCATCATGAACCAACTCTTCCCAGTGCAAAACAGTCCTGGCCTTTTAACCTTCAAGGCCTGTTGCAAGGTACATCTGTAGGAACCTGTGGAGATAGAGGAAGGGGATTTAATGACCGTTACTTCCACATCGTGAAGGGGAGTTCTGTGTTGCTGGAGATTTCGTTCCGCTGGTTGTTCGAGATTAAGCTGCAATTTAACTTTTATTTTTGTTCTTGTAAATTTATGGCAGGGGCATCTATCGCTGTAGACAGGCAACCCATTTTATTTTTGTATAATGAACCCATAACACTGTATGTGAGCTTTGAGTCAAAATTATATTCCAGTTTAGTATGTTGTCAAATCTTTGTTTCTTAAAGGTGAACTTAAATAAGGCCTTGATCCTGCAAATAAAGTTACTCACAGGCATAAAGTGCTTGAAAGATCGGGACCTAAAAACAAAAAAATCAGTAAAATCCATATTTCTGTACTGAACAGCCTCAATAACTATGGTATTGGTGCAGTTTAGCACAGAAATAAACTGTATCTGAACTCTGCTCACTTTTTTTTCCTCTTGGAAATCCTCCTAGTACTCCTTGATTCATTGAAAATATCCTAGAACCATTTATTCGGTGACATCAAGAACACTTTAAATTATGGATTGGATAGGCTGCAATGAGACTTTTCCAATATATCTTCACTGAACTATGAAGTACCATGGGAATTTCACACAGAATATTTTTTTTTCAAATAAACTAATTAAAACATTTCTATGTTGACTGTTCCCTTCATCCTAATTTGTGGGACATTCGCATAGAATTCTGTGATAAACTCACTCTAGTTTTGCTCCATTCACCTTTCATGTCTGTAAACTGTTCAGATTCTAAATGAAAGCAGGGGCATGCAAGCCAGTTTACATCTCTTAGAAGAGAAATTTTACAGAAAGCATAGTGCAGACACAAAAAGGAAATTCACAAGCAGTAGTCATAATTGCATCCATTTTTTTTAAAGGTTCCTCCTCTTCTGCCCCAACCCCCACCCCACAACACCAAACTATTATGCAATCTGTCAGTAACATTTTTTCCCCCCCCCTGCTCCCTTTCGGCCTGCCACTTTCTGAAAAAGCCCTGATGACTAAACAGCAAGACTATCGCCGAGCTGCTGGCAGTCAGTCCTTGACATTTGACTGATTCCACAGCAGATATTGGCTCAGAGAGACCTCCATCCCTTACGTGTAAGCAGTCTGCTACCATGGCTAAAAATGGGAGAAAGAAATCGCTTGTGCTTTAGATCTGCACGAGAGTGTTTTGAAGCCAGCAGAGGGAGTCTTGAGCTGTTTGACTTCAAAAAGTCTGACAGTCCCTTCAGAGAGAATATTCTCGAATGTGCTGTGTACATTTTCTGCCTAGAAGCAAATGCATCAGCCTCTCAGACTTATTGTAACTGATCACCAGCTAACTACTTTGAAACATATTGCACCCCGGCACAATAGCGGGGTACTCCTGGGGACAGGCCAATGCACACGTCTGGGCATGGAACCTGTGTGCAGCCTTACAAAATGTTTCCTCACAGCTGGTTCCAATTCTAGACTTTACCAGGAAACAGAGGGTGGGACACCCAGGCAGTGTTGCCAATGCTGCAGGTTTGACCTGGATTCTCCCAGAATTGGCATCCATCTCCCAGTGACTATTGACAGCAATCCAGGAGATTTTAATAGGCTATTTTAAGAAAATGACATTGTCATGTTGGGGGCCAGTGAGGAAGCAGATGACGCCCCCCCCCATCCCAGTTCTCTTGCGCTGAGGGGCGGGTCGGGTCTTAGCTTGCGAAAGGCGCAGAAGCCCAGCTCTGCTTGCAAAGGCGGATTGCGTCTGCTCCCCCATGGAAGTCAAAGGTGCCTCATCCTCCCCTCTTCTACTGTCCCCATGTGCCCCTCACCTAGCAGCAGGAGTGGGTGTGGTGCAGGCTAACCCTCCCTGCCCTCCACCAACACTGTATTCTTGACTCAGCCCCAGGGTAGCCAGGGGCAGTAACTCCCCACCTACTGGGGGGGGGGAAGAGCTGCAGGAGGGCATTTCCCCACAGGACTAAGATGGGAGAGGGTGCAGAAGACCCCTGTCCACAGGTCAAGGCAGTATTGCCTACCCCAAATGTTCAAAAATCATGTCCGGCTCACCAAAAATCATGAGATTACCGAAAAATAATAGATTTGGTGGTCTATTTGCCTTCTGCCTTTTAAGCCTTTTGTCTGCACTGGGGCCACGTTTTGAAGCTTTCTCTATAGCTAGGAGGGCTAGAAACTTCCTTTTTTTTTTCTTTTTCTTTTAAGAATGACGGCTGAAATTATCACATAGCAACTTGGCTCCAGGAGCTGGGGGTTTAAGGAAAACATTAATTATCATGAGACTCATGGAAGGATATGTGTATTTACAATGTGCTATGCACACATGAAAAAATAAATTCCTATAATCATAAACTATAATTTCAGGTATCAGCACAGTACTGCAAGTTACAAATGCTACATGTGAAAACCCATGAACTTTCACCAGAAAGGTGAGGTCAATTTCTGAAAACAGAGCTCAATGCAAGTTTAATGAACATGCTTCCCCGCCTCCCCACACCTCTATGGAGCATAGAATCTAAACCTGAGATGCAAATGCCTCAAATTGTAGTGTGTTTAAAGTCCAGATCTAGATCTGGATTTTGTCTTTGGGCTTCTCAGGCTGAAGAAGCCACAACTACTAAGAGGTCATAATTTAAAAAATAAAACAAAACAAAAACAAAACCCATATTTTCCTGTGAATGTCTTGTAGTGAAACTATCCTATTTTACCTTATCCTTTGGGTGTGCAAGAAACTCAGAATTAGGGCCTACATGGATCCTACTCCCAAATTTCAAAGAGCTCCTTATGTTGCTGATATGGGGTCTTTCTGTTTTTTCTTTATAACCTGCATAATTTATTACATTCTAACTTCACTAATCAATGTGTGAAAACTCAGAGGCTCCCTCTCCATTCTCTACCATCTGAGTAATGAAACACACAGTATTTTGAGGCCCTTGAAAGATATTTCATAGGCGTAACCGGGTGAGAACACCGATTGTTTCATGTAACCCCCGAACTATTTTTGAAGTGGGACTTTTTCTCCATCACAATCTAATTTTTCCTTGTTGGAGCTCACAGTGACGTAACAGTTTGACATCACAGTCTTCAGTCAGGGAAAGGGCTACTATCAGAAATGCACTATAATGAGGGCATTTTCAGAATGAGAAGATGTTAATTTGTCTTGCATTTGCTCCTTGGTTGGAGCCTCTAGGAACCATGTGCTAACCCATATTTTAAGTCACTGTACACACATGTAACAAACACAGTCCCTTCCCTGAAGAGCTTGCACTCTAAGCCCTGCAGTAACTTCATTAACTTTGAATAATGGCTGTGGTAAATTTGTCCCAGTGTATTTAATATTTGATTAAAGAAATGACTGCATAAAAATATCTATTCCCTGTACATCTCTCTAAATCCTAGATCAAACTCTTATTTAAACATGGAATTATCTATTTTAGGCATTTCTAAGAGGCTTAACACCCTGATATGTAAGTGCTTCCTGGAGTAGAAAATAAGCAAAATTGTGAAAAACGGGCAAGTAAAGGGTCCCCTCTAAGATGGAAACAAAGAACAAAATAAAAGCAAAGATTCAGCAGAGTACTTAACCACATGCTCAAGTGTTTTACTGAACTGGGGGCTTAATCTTTTCTTTACTACGAACATATAGAAAATATAGCTTTTTTTGCCTTTTTAATATTTTCATTAATTTATTTATTAGTTGTATTAGATTTGCAATAAAAGAAAAGCTTATGGGCTTGATCCTGCTTCCTTTGCACAACCAAACTCCTGCTGGCTTTCAAAGCAGAATGAGTTAATGGGTCTGATTGTTTACAAATTATCGTTTCCTTGAAATTGATTTGGTTTGTGGCTTCATCAAATCCCATGTGAGTTTAATGGAACTGATTTTTACTGGAGCTGGATCTTAATTTTTCAGTCTAAACCCAGAACTTGATTTCATACACCTCAAATTCAGGGGTATTGAGATCCCAGAGCTTTTAGTTCAGCCCATTATAGAAACATAAGAGCTATTTGTAAAATTCTGATCTAGCTCTATTGTTCCTTAGGCCCTGATACCGAGGTACTGTTGTAAACCCTGATCGCGCAACATACATTTAATTTCTTTATACGCTGTGAGTAGTTCCATTGTCGATATCAGGAACATTCATAATGCATAAAGTTAAGCATGTGTGACTTTGCAGGATCAGGACCATATATGTAAATCATATCTAAGATTTCAATAGGAGCTTGCATTATGGTATGTTACATACATGCTGTAGGTTTTGCACACAGCTTCTGTAGGCCCAGCATCAGTTTGTCTCATCTCTTGAACTTGGTATATTGAATTCAAAACTGTATTGAAAAATCTTACTTTCAGCACCTACTTTGAAAATATTGATTGTTAGGCCTGATTTGTTAGGCCTCCGCCCCACAAGTTGTTGGGTATCTAGCAGCTTGCACAGAAGTAAGCAGGTGAGGTGGGTGCTCAGCAGTTATGAAAATAACTTTATTTTGGGTGCCCAAATATGGATATAGGAGCCTAATTTCAGTATTTACACTTTAAAATGTTTGCCTGTTCTAACTCTGAGCACCATCCTGCACTACTTCTTTGGACAAAGCCCCATTTAAAGTTGGAAATTAATGGAAGCTGATAAAGTGTGTAGGTAAATAATCCCTCCCATGGATTAGGGGGGAGTTAATAATGTAAGTCCTGACAGTAATAATTCATTTAAAACATGAGTGAGTTACAGGTGTAGTCTGCCTAGACTATAAGGCTGCAAATTTGTCTTTCCCCCCGAGCTGGTAAAAGTAATCACCAAATCAATCCACATGTTGTTTTCCCCCCAAAGTTATCCATGTGAACATCTTCCTTTGAAAAGAAAGTGTGACCCTGTATATGCTAATACAGATCTCAATCGGACTTACTTTGAAGGGGTTGAGCCTCAAGCAAATGGAGATGGCAAACCTTTAAAGGATGCAGTGCAAAGTATGTCGTCTTTCTCTGATCACTGGAGTTTTCCTAACACCCTCAGCTCTATACAAGCCAAAGACGTTTGCAGAGAGGGCAGAAAAATATATTATCGTTCCTATGTAACAACTCATGTAGTCAAACTCAATCCAATTGAAGAGAAGTTTTTGCCTAAGAATGTATGATCGGTCTCAGTCCGTTTATTTATATATATATATATAAACAACCCAAGATAATTAGTGTGTATTTGGATCGTTACTAGCGTATTAGACTGAACTGAGGAAGAGAAACCGGACAAAAACTGTGTGTGTGTGTTTTTGTTTTTAAAGGGTTTTTTCCCCATTGACTTTGTAAAGGATCAGGATTGGGCCCTTAAAATAGAAATACAAATATTGGCAATAAATAAAAACCGAAGAGAACCCTAAGTTCTCAAATATTGATAAAGCAAAAATACAGAGAGGTTGAGTTAAAGATCTTGTGTAGAAATATTGACCTACCTGCATAAACTATTGGAGTAAATTTTAAAAAAACAAACCAGTTCTTTCTAAGGACAGTGACGAATTAGCTTGGTTTAAGTATAATAATCTAAAACGTTATATTCCTGTATTATGAATTTTACATGGCTAAACGGCATTTGCATCTATAGCAATGTATTCCTAGCGAATCTTGAACGTCTTAATTTTGCACACCCGTTTAATCATACTCCAGTAAAATAACAACATGACCATACAGTCTTTGTGATAAGTAATATATGGCACGTGCAATTCTAAAGTAGGAAATCGGTACTTTCTAAATGTGCCGCTTTCTTTCTAAGCCATGGGGGCTCACTAAAAGGTATGGGGGGGAGGGGTTTAAGGTACCAGCAGTTTCGGGACTATCTCTTAATACTTTCTAACCTTTTTTTAAAAGTTTAAAATAAAAGTTGTTCCTTAAATAGATTCTGTGACTTGAAACAAAGAATCCAGCGGCAGCTGAAAGTTTACAAACAACGCTGATTAGCCTCGCGTGCACGGCTACCCTTTGGATTCACATTTTGTCTATTTTCCTAGTGATGCCATTTACTAAATAAAACGCACAGCAAAATTATACCAGATGCCTATTCCAAAATTTTGCTATTGTGAGAAATAGCACGCAACGTACTTGCGCGCACACTAAAGAACTTTCAAACTACCGCATTTCAAAAGTTCCTCATTCATTCACTCCCGAAGGTAATGCCCCGCGTTGTCTTCAGGGCTCTCGGATGGTCTTGTCTTGTTTCTCTTCCTGCCTTCTATTAATAGGCCAAATCTGCTTGCCCCGACCCTTCCTATCTATAGCCGGTGACAGTTTGGGAGGGTTGATATATTTACTAGCTGTGGATTGGGACCTTTAATGGAAACACAGAATTCCTTGCTAAAATTGTTAGATCCGTATTTCTGATGAAGGGCCGCGTATGCATGTAAACATAACGGTGCATATTTAGTATGTTCCGCGGTTGGAAAGCGGAGAGATCTATTTGGTTTTTAATTTGGATATCGTATTTATGCTGGAAATGCATTGCTTGAGGAAATCTCACAGCGTTTTGGTTACTGTCCAGAAGTGGAACGGCCATAAGGGACTTGATGTTTATTTCCCCAAACTTTCTACTATATTACTGGGAGGAGAGGTAAAAGCGTATATTGACGATAAATTGCCTTAGAAGGGCTTTAAAGAAAGCTAATCTCCTGGTGTCCATGAATAGGAGAATGAGAGGAACAGTCATACACACAAATCAGAGTTAAAACTCTTATTAGCCCCTTACCTACTAAAAAGGTATTAATGAACTTTCAGTCCTAAAACTATGCACTAGACTGGTTCTCCGCGAAAAAGCATCTTCTCGTGTATTTACCACGAATCTCCCAGAGGGCGTGCGTGCACAATGGGGATTTCCACTTCCACACAGTGCAAAGCGATTTTGCATAATTGCATTTTGTTAAAGGTCTCACAAATAAGCGTGGGTTCGCAGGCTGTATTTACTGGAAGTTGGGCCACCTTATTCAACACTAGAACTGAGCTGTAAATAGCTTATGAGCTGAGAAACTGCATTCCTGCCATTTTATTCTGCTTTATTACATCTACACTAAGGATTTCCTGGGTACATTACTAAATGCATGGGCCTGCGTTTTGCTATCCAATTTTCTCTCCCCCCTCACGTTGCAGGTAGTTCAATTTATAAAATGCTTGCTAAAAAATAACTGTCAATTTTTTTTTAACCAGAGCCATTTCCATTTTAAAGCTATGAAAAACATGAGGGTGTTTTTCCTTTCTGAACAGAAGGATGTTTCCAATTCCAAGGCAATGAATAAGGACTGTTAACCTGAATTTGTTATACGGTAGTCTTAAACTGTAACGAAGAGAGAGGTTGAGATAGAAAGTATTCAGTGTCACTTTAATATTAAAACAATTTAGAGAAAATATTTCCTGCCTCAATCTTAGTAAGGTTTAGTTAGTACTTCCTACAGACGCAGGAAATGGACACATAGGGCTTTAAAAGCCGTTTGTCATAGTGTGTGTGTGTGTGTGTGATATCTTGCTAGCAGTCTACAGTCGCTTTTATTTCATTGTCGGGTTTTCGAGACTGTGTATTTCCCCAGATCGTATTTCGCTTTTGAATTAGATAACCTGAAATCGAGGGCAGGCGTTTTAAAAATCACAGAAATAATACAAAAGGTCCCCACCCATCCACAACTCTACCTTTACCAGCTCCATGAGTGTATTGATCACCCACCAGAATTAGGTATGGGCGAACCGCACGCAACAAGCTTAAGCAAAGGGCGGTGAACCCGGATTTGTTGTGCAAAATGAATTCTTATCTCCGTGAGACATAGACAGTCCGTCTAATAGGGGTGTACCTTTTTAAAATGAAACTGGTTTCTAAAGGAAATTTCCACCGCAGGATCTCTTCCACTAGAGGGCGCAAGGCTCCTTCAAAGGCTGGTTACTGATTCGGGTCTCCGAATTGCTTTCGTATGTTGCTGAAGGTTAACTCTTTCTCTCTGGGTTCCTGCATTGGTTGATGTTTACCCTCTTCCCTTAAAGCCGATCCCCAGCGTCCTTTCTTTGAAAGACTTACGAGTTGTTTCACATATGGATTGCTGACTGATGCAAATTAACAAGGTTCCTTCCAGAGGCACGAGAAGGAAGCTCAAACGATTTACTGCTTGTCTTTGCTAACTTGGCTCTAATTAAGTCACTGGATCACGTTTGCGTGACATTACCGCATTTTCCGTCTTAAGTGTCTGGGATAGAAGTTTGGCTGGCTGTATTTAAACTTAAGGGTCACTCAGGACTCTCTAAACAGAGGAGTAGTGAATTATGATAAAAAAGACCAAAGGAAAATCGGCGTCAAATATTTGGAACTATTTTATATGAGCACCTGCGGTTGTTCGTGTTTGTGCCTATGTAATGCAAAACCCTGGGGCACAAGACAACATTCAGGAAATTCAAAGTTAGGTTTCCCATAGCAACTGTAACTTGGGCATGCTGTAAATGCATCATATTTGTGGCTTGTATTGTTTCAGTATGATGTTGATTTCCATGTCTTAAGTATCTGTTACTTTTATTTTTGGTACTATAACTTTCAATTTCCTTATAATGGTTGAGTGTTTATAATCCCAACCATATTGTTGCGTTATCATAGTGTTTTGCATTGAATGTATTTTTTTTTAAATGGGCATAGAGGGGGAATTAACACCCAAGGCAAAACCTCAAACCAAAGAGCCACTTTTTGAGAAAATTCTGAAAAGCCTCACAGGGGCTTCTAAACCATAACTACAGCACAATGCAGGTGTATCTGCATATATGCATGCCATGTTGGTCCCAGAGTATTAGAGAGACAAGCTGGTCCAATAAGAAATTACTTCATCCAATTTGTCAATCTGCATTTATGCAAATATGGCTGCACATCTGCAGAGAAGTAGCACATTGCAGGGCCTTGTTTTCCATTGACAGAGAAATTGGTGAGGCAGAGTCTAGAAATTTTCTTAGCACTTGTTTTGTTTTATTTACATTGTATAGGTCAGCCCTTGAATTAAGTGGTCATAACACACAGGGAATCCCCTCTTTTGAGGATCTTAGTCCAACAACCAAGGTCTGCATTTCATGGAGCAATTCTTCCCCAAGAATTGACTTCAGTTACAGAGATTCAGGCAGACCACAAACTCCCTTGCTGTCTGCCATAGCTCTTCTCCCTCCAATGCGCCCCCCACCCCCCACTTTCATCTCAACAGCAATAAAGGTATTTCTTCAAGGACTGTATTCACATGCTAAGAAAAAAACTTACAAGAGATGCACATAATGACACAGACATTGCCTCTTTTTTTTTTTTTAAATTTATTCTTAAGCATGGACCGCTACAGATTTGACTTATTTTTCGTAATATTTATATTACAATAGCTCTGAGCAGTGCCAATGAAGATAGTAAATCAGTCTGACTCAGAAACCCCCAAAACTTGTGATCTAAATAGACAATCAAGACAAAAGGTAGAAGAAAGGAAGTCCTATTATCTCCCCCCCCTTTTTTTTTAAACAGATGGGGAAACCAAGTCGGAAGTTAAATGACATGCCCAAGCTCAACAGGAATTCTGTGGCAGAGCCGCATACTCCCACCAGATTCCTCTGTCCCACCCCATGCCTTAACTACACAACTATCCCTCATTTCTCATAGAAAAATGAAGCAGGGATAGGACTACCACAGAAATGGTCACCAATACATTTTTTTCCCCCCCCCGAACATCCATTTCCCCACTCTCCTCTCCAGACACACCAACATAAAATCCCTCTGGTAAACAGGAGTTGGTGATGAATATCTGTAGGCAAATAAAATCAGAGTGAGCAGGTGGAAGTGCAGCCAAGTATACTTGGTCTATCTGGCTGGGCTTTGGGTGACTCACTAGTGAGGGTGATGCATTTAATCTTTGAGAGGATGCCAAGTGAATCTATCAGTCTGTGGAGGTCATTGGCACAATCTTAAAGGAAATCTTCTCCTGCTAGCTTCAAAGTTAATGTGTAGGGCACGGTAGCAGCTGCTAAAAGAAGGGAGAGAAGCATTAGAAAACTAGAAGCACGCCTGCACAAAAAAGTGTGGGGAAAGAATAACTGAACAAATCAGAATGGCATGTAACTTTCATGAGAGTATGTCCACCATTGAGTTTTGTTTGCATTAAAAATCTTTACATAGAAGTTAAAGCCCACAGCGATGCACAATATATCACCAGAAAATATAATTTAAAAAATAAAGGGTGGCAAGAGGATCTGGGGTTTTGTAGTTGGTTCCTTCCCCCGCCCCCCCCCCCCCCCCAAACAATGAAATGTTTAGTAACATAGCTCAGGGCAGTGGAGTTAGTCTTCTCAATATAACTTCTAGTAAACAGTGGATTTTAGTAACTTTTATTACAGGTAAATAACAAAGTAAGTAGCAGGGATCAAATCCTGCTTATCTACTCATTCTAAACTCTTTAAAAGGCTAAATTCTATCACCCTTACTCCACACTGAGTAGCACCTTTTTGAAATTAAACTTGCATCAGTAAGGTCAATGGCACTGGGCCCCATACCAAGTAAGGTGCTTGGGTATACTGTAGGAAACGGCTCTAAAGGCTGCCCAAGCTTCCCACCAAGATATTCAGAAATACATTGTCTCCCTATACATATTGCTAAATACACAGCAATCTAATTATGTACATCAGTCACACTGGGCTTGACTGCAGTTAATAGGCCATTTATGGAAACCGAAACTACTGTTGAGAATTTTTTTCCCCCATTATGGTTGGAAGCAATCCAGTCAAAGCACATTTTGGCCCTGATGCAGCTTCTGACTTCTGTTGAAGTCAATGGCAAACCACTCCGAGTTCAGTGGGAGCAGCAATGGGTCCTTTTAAATGCTATGTTGTAATGTATATCTTAAGTTTTAAATACGTCCATGCAGTGGAGCAAAGATGTCTCTGATGTCCTCAGAAAGGCTGCTTCTTGTTAGGCACTTACAATGTGCTATCTTAGTTCAAATGTTTACTAATATGAAAGACAAATATATCTATAAAACTTGGAAGTCAACACGATGGCTGGACGTTCACAGTTTTTATGGGTTTATGAAAATAATTTTACCTCTTCCATTGCACAAAACACCATGTGTATTCCAGCAGCATTGCCTCATCAGGCCTTTTAACTTAGTTTTATTGAAGAACAGAGGAGAGGTTACAGAGGAGCTAGAATCTAAATATCCCCAAAGCATTGAGGATTGGAGTACAGAGACTCACAAGCTAAGGGAAGGGAGGGAGAGAGGGTTACAGCCTCTGCTTCTTCATCTTCCCTTTCTCTCGACATGCAGAATTCTCTGTGTCAGGCATTAGAGAGAAGTAAAAGAACTGCTCTCCACATCACTTCCCCACCCTAGATGGTGGCTTGAAATGGCTCTGCCATGGAGAAGGGCACTGGAAGCGTAGTATAGAACTTCCCACCCTCTGAAGAACCTCAAAGATGCAGGGAATCTTAGGGTTGGGAAGTCAATACAGGTTCCCCCTCTTCCCCCTTTTTGGACCCTCAACCCTCTCCCTCTGTGGGAAGAATATGAAGGGATCTGTTATCTCTGTGGACAACTACATTTTTCCATGGAGCTAGTGTGTGTAGACAAATACAACTGGATCATATACCCGTAGTTGTTTGGATCTTGGCACCTGCCTTTCTATGGAGAAGGGATGTTGGCCAAGAGACACAGATTACCTTTTCTCTTGCCAAAAACTGCCATTGCTTGTTTTGCTCTCAATCACTCTGTATCCATCTGCCATCTTACATAGTTAGCTGCTTAGGGTAGGGACTATTGTCCTGCATTTGACAGCACCTAATACCATGGGGCCCTGGCCTAGGATTAGGACTCCTAGGCACTATAGCAATATAAATAATAGCTTTCACTTCTAAACTGGGCTCAGGAGGGATTGGGTTTATTCACTTATCAGAAGTTTCCATCCATCCTTCCAGTGTAGATGACCCTTTCACTCAGGGAGACAACAAAACAAGAGAGAACAAAAGTGAGAGTACATCATGGGTCTTCAGTAAGAACCAGGCTGCGTCAACTTTGTCTCAGAAAATAGTAGCTGCTCCCGCTGACTCTGTAGTATTTTAAAGGGGGGAAGTACAAAGAGAGCAGGAGGTCACGTTACCTAGCTACAACCATCAGAAGAAAAGCATCTTCCTCCCAGGCAACTTGAACCTGTTACCTCTTCAGAGGGAAAAGTACTGACAAACTAGCTACTCATAAGGATGAAGGGAGGGATAGGGAAGATATTATTGAATGCATATTTTTTTAATACAGTTGTAAAAGTGACAATAAAATATATTCCTACTCTAGGCCTCATGTTTGGAGAGCATCTTAACCAGGCCTCTTTTATTGTAACCACAATTAGGTACAAGTACAACAAATGCTGTTTCAATATCTACCTACCGGCATGTCTGATACTGTACATAAACCTCTAAATAACATCAGTTGCACCTGTGCATAACTGTGGGCACAAAAAAAGGACAAGTGTTGTTTTTTTTTTTTATAACCTTACCGTCCTTTGTACATTTTTCTAATATTTGTAGGACAAAATCATTGCATTGGCTCTTTCCTTTTGGACTTTACTTTTTCCCTGAAAGAAAAATAGGTTATATATATATATATATAATAAAATGAGGGGATATCGGAGTAAGTGGAATGGGACCAAAATTTCAGTGATTGACATTCTTGTTGAGAAGATAAACTGTAGTAGTTGTCCAAACAGTGAATATTAGGGGCCTGCTCTTTAGTTGCTTGAACAGCTGCAATGTTCACCATAGCCAACAGGAGCTGGAGCTGGGCAGGGGGCCCAGGCCCCACCTTAGTCCCTGACTGGATGATGGAGGGGGGCCAGGCCATATCTGAGTGGTGTTGCAACCTGGTGTATGGGGTTGCAATGCCAGTCACTCAAATTTGGCCCACCCGTCTGCCTCCTTGTTATGATGGAGGAGCAGGAGGGCAAAACCTGAGGCAGATTGCAATGAGTTACACACTCACTGAAGCTTGTCCCTCTACCAATGGCATGATGGAGGGGGTTGCTGGACCAAATTCCAGTGAGTGGCATTGTGACCTGGCGCACAAGGACACAATGCTACTCGAATTGGTGGCAGCCAGGCAGGTAATCTGGACCTCTTCCTGAGCAAAATTCTGATTGTGCCCCTGGGTAAGCAATTCAGGACAGGGCCTGTAGACTTGCCCTAAAATTTCTTCAGGGTGGATCCCATCTTTTTGTTACGTGTGTGGGATCAACACCTAGCACAATGGGACCCTAATCCATGACTGGGGATCCTAAGTGTTACTGTGACCGTGGCCATTGTGGCTGACACAGTGGGGATTGAACAAGAGACCACCTGCTTTAAAACCAAGGCCTTAAAAAGCATAAGTTGCTGCAGCTTGAGCTAAAGGCCTGTATGTGGGGGCTCAAACAACTCCTATCCTCTCGATCAGAACAGAGCAGGCGCAGTTACACTCACTCACGCTACCACGATGCAAATAAATAACTTGACTGTCCGTCACCTAAATTACATTTGAATCCAGATCTCCAGACGCAGACATATCTTCGCTAATCCAGTGTCCCATTCGATCCACTTCCCTAGGTGTTGCTCTTATATCATTCTACTGATTTACAGCAATTTTTTGGCACAGTAAAACTGCTAGCACAAATTCCACCATACAACAATGATCTCCTGTCTACATTTGCGATACTTTCCAATGGAGGGGAAAAAAAGTGGTAAATTAATCCCCTGTTTTGAGGAAAAATTGCTAGCAGTTATAAAGCAATTAAGTTAACCAACAAGGTAATAAAAATTAAGTGCCTAGTTCACGAATGATGTATACCTCACATTAAGACTAAATTTCCTAAAACTTGTACATTGAAATATTTTCCCAAAGCACCTTTCTTGTATAACATACATAAATTGTATTCAACAGAATTTTCTCAGGCTTCTAGGAATGCAACAAGGTAGTTATTTAATACATATTTGGAAGGTTCCAACTGAAAAGACAGGAGGAGACATAGGCGTGGGAATTAGGTGTGGGGGGTGCTGCAGCACTTCTGGGTTTTACGAGGGGCTCTGCTCCTGGCCTTGCACACAGGGCCCTAGCTGCCGCCCCTTACCCGGGGTCTTGGCTGCCAGCCCCAGCCTCAGGCCCCTTACCCTATCTGGGTCCCCCCTCCTGGAGACACAGCCCTGCTCCCAGCCCTAGCTTAGGTGGGGGCAAGGACAGGGGTAAGGAGGCTGACTTTCAGCATCCCAACTATTGAAAATGTTCCAGCACCCCTGGGAGGAGTAAAGGGGGTGGAACTGACACATGTAATCAAAGAATGATGATTCATCAGTAGAAAATCTTTGGGGAGAAAAAAATATTCTGAAGAGTATCACACTTTAGATTTCTCCCTGAACAGATTGTACTTGAATGACCAGCATTTATCTGATGATAAGATGAGTTACAATGACAGCATTCTTAAGGCGGTAATATTTTCACTATGCGGAATGAACTATGCTTAAACTATTTTGCCTTTTTTTCTAGGCACAGACTTGTAGTCCAATCAACATTAAACATCAGCTTTGAAATCTCTCTCCATCTCTCAAACATCTAAACGAAAAAAATCCAACATGAGGCTTATATCTGAGGCTTTTCTGTTACTTCTCGTGCAGTATTTTATGGCAGTGATACTGTTCAAGAGCTTATTCCAAACTGAGTTCTGTTCATTAGATTTCCTTTCAAGTATCCCTTGCAATGAAGTGGTGATCTTCTAACACCAACGCTCCACTTCTTGATGATCTTAAACACTTTCTTTACTTGACACTTAGAATAAGCACAAAGTAATTTTTTGTGCATGTATCTCCCATTGACATCCATGGAACTTTTTGCATAAAGTTCGAGGGTAGAATTCTTTCTCCCAGTGTTGAAAGGCAGCATATTTTAGATCCTAAAAAACGTTGTCAGTCAGTACTATCCCCATGAAGCAGTTCTTCCATCTTATGCCATGGTGAGCCTGCTCTAATTCTCGATACATTTCCTGACACAATGACATTGTTCATCTCAGGACGAATCCAGCTCCCACTGTGGTCAACAGAAAGTCTTACGGACTTTAGGGAGAGTTGGATTAGGCCCCTGGATGAATTGGATCTATAAAGCTACAGACCCAATTTCTGCACTCTGCTACATTGGTATAATTAGAATGTAACTTCTCTGGAGTTAATGAAGTTATTCCAGACTTTACATAGTGTAACAAAGTAGAATTTAGCCTATAGTCTGCATCAAAGCTTCAACTAGTTTCTTTTGATCTTCAAAATGAGAGCATTCCCTCTGTCCATCTTTAAAATCTATTTTGAAATACTGAGTTAGCCAAATCCCCTACAGATATACTTATCAGTGAGGAATCAGAAAATATTTTCTATCTAGGAAACTTTATTAAAAGTACCTTTTATAAAATGGTAACTTTTTTTAAAGAATAAAGCCCACTATCCAGGGTGTGTATGTGAAATCTAAACATAAGATGCTCTACATGCGCTTCATCAATGCTGAAACTTTTTTTCCCCCATTTATTCACCTTGTCATATTGCTTTAGTGATGGCTGCTTTTTTTTATTGGCTGTGCTGATGCATACAAGCAACTGTGAGACATGCTTTAGTATACTCTGAGTAAACCATATCTTGCAAAAAATGTTTTTTAAATTGTGCAAGTGACTGGTGTGGATCTGGGCCATGTTTAGAAATCATTCAAAGTAGATACGATAAAGGGATTACAACTTAATATTCCAGAGCCAAAATTTTATGCGTGTACAGAATGACTGACACAAAGATCATTATCTAGTGTCAAGAGGAAATGGGAAAACTGTAACAGCCTAAAACAGTCTCAAGAGGTGTATCTGATGCTGACAGCACTTCTTCAGATCTTTAAAGGCAAGAATACTGCTCCAATTCTTCTTAAAAGGCCTAAGATAGAAGACTCTGTAAAGGGAAAAAATAATAAAATTGATAAAGTTTCCACAGATGTTGGGGAAAACATCTCACCAGCAGGGCCACATAATTGTTGTTGGGGAATATGCAAACATTCATCTTTGTTGCTCTATGATTTTAGACTTCTTAGGTCAGTTAGGTAGGTTTGTGTGTTTAAAAAAAACAACAATAATAATCCTGGCCTGTGTGGTTTGCTAATCTAATTTTATTTGTTTATATGTTAAATGGCAGTGGTATCTAATCTGGATTCTAATTCTTCCTAATCTGGATCATCTGGGATTTAGTTCTATTGCATCAGGGGTGGGGGCACTTGTCAGAGAGGCTTCCCTCACAGAGAGTGGGGGCAGGGACCTGATCAGCCACCATGTATCTGGGATGGGGATGTTGAGAGCCAGACCCCTTTTGTTGCCATTACATTTTGAGCTACAGCATTCTAGCTGGTAAAAATCTGCTTTTAAACTCGTTAAATGTCCTGCTATTGCTTCAGAACACCTATAGTTTGAGCACGACCATGAAAGCTATGGCTGACTTTGCATTCACTTTCTTTGGTTATTGACAGTTAACAAGATCTTGCTTCTGATCACCACTGTGTGTCTTGGATGTTTGTGCTGCAGGAAATTTATGTGCACAGGTTGCATTTGGTAACTATCTTTATTGTACGTGGTAAGGCTCTGGAAGGAAATTAGCCATTGTTTTGCTAACAAATGGTAATTTGCAGCTCAGTGACACGTGTGGTGAAATTCTGGCCCCACTGAATAGCTGTTGGATCCCCAGTTAGTAATACACTCCTTGTAAGTTTGAAGCCTTTCTTAGGTTGTCAGAAAAACTATAGAGGATTACGACACTGATGGCAGGGAGGAGGTGGTGTTTAAAAGGGCCAGTGCATGAATGGTTATGAATGATAGAGAGCAATTGTGTACTGCTAAACTCTCAACTTATGGTGCCTGGGGGTGGGTAGTATTCTTCACCAGGGAATTGGAAAGCCTGTGGGTTCCATAAGTCTCTAGAGGGTGTGGACCCATTTGGCTGCTCCTCAACCCTGACGGTGATGAGAAAGCCCTGATCTGTGCGTGGAGTGGTGATTATATGGAGATGAGATTATTATGCTCTCCAATATACATGCCTAGACCAAAAATCACCTCTGTCTTAGGACAAGCCACCGCCCCCTAACACACAATCTAGAAGAGTCCCATGGTAGCCACAATGGATATTTCCACCGTGGGTCACTTTATTAAATGTAACATCCAAACAAATGTTGAGGTCTTTTGGTAAAGTGAGTCTTGGAGATTGCCAATAACAGAGGGATCGCAAACCTGGGTCCATAGGCAGTTCTCTGACTGTAGCCACCATCTGACAGTTCACTGCTACTAGCAGGGAGTGTGGGCTAGTGGACCCTAGGCCCTATAGGCACTGCCTACAAAACTCCCAACTGGAAGAGATGTCCAGTCAGTCCTATTGGCTCACTCACTGTTTAAGACAGAAGGAGGCACAGGAAGTTGTCTGAGCAAGTAGGTGAATCCTTGACTCCGGAGCCCTACCTGTTCCTGATTCCTGTCTTCCTGTCCTGTTCCACATCCCTGCATTTATGCCCCAGCCTAGGTTACCGACTCTGGCTCTGATCCTGACTCTTGGCTTGACTCCCAACTCCTGCTCTGACCATCTGCATTCCAGTCTAACTGGCTGTATAATGCCCAGTAGGATGTCAGTAAGGGTCTGAAGAACCTTGAATACCTTCTGAAGTTACTACATTTCACTCTGACCTGAGATTTATAGATTAGGTGTACAAAGTAAGGCCCCTATTCAGAAGTACATGCTTAAAGTGGTTTGCTGATCTAAGGACTCAGACTCTTTAGAGGTGGAAGTCCCCTGCATCTGATGTAATACGCCAGTGCCACCTCTGTTACTTTTTTTTTTTTTTTTTCCCATTTGGTAGGCGCTGATCATTCTAGTGTCCAGGGATGTGCTGCACCCGGTAGACTGAACTCTGGCGACTACAAGCATCCTACCAGCTCAGGTGCTTTGTTGAAATCAGGTAATAATGATGGCTTTATTTATGATTAGCCTTGCATTTATCAGCATAAGCTTTGGGTTGGTGACTCCCTCTGAATTTCTCACTCAAGAAGAAGATAGAGGGATCAGCAACAAATGCCTGGCTCTGGCCCTTTGCCTGGGAGTGTGACTCTTTCTGACACGTATCTATACATCTGAGACAAACTGGGATTTGGGAAGCCAGAGGGTATTTTTGGAATCTGTTACTTTTAATTCTAGTGTTTCTCGCTCCCCTCCACCACCACCCCCCCAGCAATATTTTAGCCACTGCATTGGTCCAATGGTTACTGAAGGGGCACCTCCAGCAGGGCTGGGCTCCTGAGTAGTGCATCTTTGGTTTGTGTGCATGAGGGTTTGTTGGGTTTTCTCCCTTCCCCCTCCAACCCTGGGAAATGTTCCAGCCACACTTGAAGGCAAACTCTGGAGCAGCTCTACTCTCCACATCTAACAAGCAGCAAAGTCAGCTTCCCTTCCACAGGGAGTTCTACGGCCCTTCTGCTTTCACATCAGGGTTCTACTGCTTAACAACTTAAATTTCCAATAGGACTCTTGTTCTCTGTCAAAAAATCTGATGTCCTTAAAATCTAAACATTTTGTGGAATGTGGTGACTTCTTGACTAAATTTTTGCCAGGAATAATGTCTATTTAGAACTTTCTTCTATCGTTTAGATAATGTGGAAACATTACATTTCAATTCACTTTGTTTCCACGTCTATATTAGATTAAAATATTTTATTTTAATGCCGTCTTATTTATATTTAATATTTTTCTGTTTTGACGCTATCAAAACTAAACAACTTGATATTCCCAAATGAATTTTTTTTAAAGAATTGTCATTCTGTGGGAAATTCTATAATCTGTCTTTCAGACCAATTCAAATGCTGGAATTTCCCACAAAATGGAAATTCCATTTTCCAGTGAAATCTAGGCTTAACTCAGCCACACACAAACTGGGAAAGAGGGGTACAGACTAGAAGAGATATTGGGAAGGAAACTAGGTCTACCTTTTAATCACAATCTTTCAATGCATACCAGTTAGGTATATTGGGCTATAAGATTCAGTGTTTGGAAGCAATCTAATTGGCTAAAGTGGGAAAACAGTGTGAAGGAGTTCTGTTCAAATACTGTAGAAAAGAACATACTAGCATATTACAGTTGCAGTACCACAGCATGTCCTCTCCCTAATACTACATGGTCATAGTTAGCCTTCCTGCTGCAAGTGATTTATTGTACATTTTTTATGTGACACTTCTGCATGCTGTCCAGGACAATCCATTGTAGAACAATATTTCCAGTTCATCTGTGGGAGCATGGTTGTACAGCACAGACATAGACTGGATTCAGATAATGCTGGTCCTAGTTCAGAAAAAGGAAATGACTGTTACTAGCAAACGCAAGAGGAGGAGAAAGGTAATTTGACTTAACAAAAAATGCTTAAATGTATCCCCAGCTGCTGCATGAACTCTGAGGAGTAGATCCAGACACATCTCTCACAGCTAGATCTAATTTTGTAAAGGGTAGAAAATGTGGTATAAATTGTTAGTCCTCCTGCACATGGGACCTGATCCAGCACACATTACAGAAATGTTATCATGGTCTTCAAACTTAACAGGTGCAAGATTGAGGCCCTGGAGAAACACTGGAATTTGACATTTTGAAATATTTTTTGTTTCATAGAACTACCTTTGCCCCTATGTATTTTTAACCAGCACATTGCTAAAATCAGGTGCCATATTTTCTAGAATCTGCTGCTCACATGATGAATTCATCTGCTGCATGATTTCATTTAGCAGCCATAACACATGCAGCAAAGAACTTTAACCAAAGTGAACTGGGGCTCTGTGCATTGTCTCTCATTCAAACCAGATGTATTATTTTGGTATATGTTTAACATTCTCCACATAATCCCAATGTGATCCTTAACCATCATATGACAGAGTTGCTTTTAAAGAAGATGAAAATGGGCAGCTATAATGCTGCCGATATCATTTCAATTATTTTCAGCCCTATTGTTAAAGCTTAGATGAACCTTTCTTTTGACCTAAGGTTGAGGGGCATTGTGTTTGAGATATTGGTATAATTCTGCAATATAAATACCCATCATTTACGTTAGTGGTATGATAGGATTTCCTGTAATCTGTTTCCAGAATCAATGTTCCATTGAAATAACTTCTTTTAATTTCTCACTTACTAACCAAGTGGTACAAGCGCTAAAATATGCCTGATCATGCACCCTCCCTCTCCTATTTTTTTAAACATCAACATCCTCTTGGGACTCGCCTATGGAATAGCAAAGGCAGGGCATGTTTTTTGGAAGCATTGCACTTTAATTATTTTTTTGTTTGTGAGTGGGGGAGGAATAGGAAATAATACTATTTTTTGCATTTATACATTGAGATTGCTGGATGACAGTCACTAAGTACTTTACAAAAGACGGTATATAATGTTATCCCCATTTATGAATTGGTAAACTGAGGTCAAGAGTTTCAAAAATCAGTGTTTCAATTTAGGCTCCCAAATCAACTGTTTGGTTTTTGAAAAGTTCTTTATACCCAGCAGCTCTGATTTTTATTTCACTCATCTAAGGTTGCTCCCCCTCAGTCCTAATAGCCACAGGATTCCGGCAGTTTGAATTAATAACCTCTTCAGCACCTCCTGGATAGGTAAGACTATCACATATTTCACATATGGACTAAGGCACTTCTTGCTGTCTTTCTCCAGCCTGAAGAGATGTAGGTCCCTTTCACATGCAGTGGTACAAACCTCTAGGCAGTGATGAGCTGCCAAAATCTTAATGGGTTACCTCCTCACCCAACGAGGGGGTCGTTGCCCACCCCCACCCCCCAGGACTCCTGCCCCATCCAACCCCCCCGCGTTCCTTGATGACCCCCCCCGGACCCCTGCCCCATCCACCCCCGTCCCCTGACTGCCCCCAGAACCGAGCTGGAGGGTCTCATGGGCCACCATAGTGGGTGCCAACCCCACCCCTAAGAGCCAGAGGCACTTGCCGGGGGGTGAGGAGGGGAATCCCGGAGGTGCTTACCTGGGGCAGCTCCCAGGAAGCATCCGGCAGGTCCCTCTGGCTCCTAGGGGCGGGGGAGCATAGCTAGTGGGGGAGCAGGAGGAGCGGCCGCTCCCCCCACTGATCACATCAAAAGTGGCGCCTTAGGTGCTGACTCCGTGGGTGCTCCGGGGCAGGAGCACCCACAAGGAAAATTTGGTGGGTGCAGAACACCCACTGGCAGCTCCCTGCCCTGCCCCAGCTCACCTCACCTCTGCTCCGCCTCCTCCGCTGAACGTGCTGCCCCACTCTGCTTCTCCGTGCCACCCTCCCCCCCCCCCGGCCCCAGCTTCCCGCGAATCAGCTGTTCAGCGGGAAGCCAGGGAGGACTGAGAAGCAGGCGGCGGCTTCACACTCAGGCCGAGGGTGGCAGAGGCGAGCTGGGGCGGCGAGTGGTTCCCCTGCGTGCCCCCTCCCCCAGGTTACCTGCTGCGGCACGAGCAGCCCTCCTCACGCCCCCGCCCCAGCTCACCTCTGCTCTGCCTCCCTGGGCCTGAGCGGGAAGCCGTGGCCTGCTTCTCAGCTTGCCCCAGCTTCCCATGCGAACAGCTGATTCGCGGGAAGCCTGGGGGGTTGAGAAGCAGAGCGGGGCGGTGCATTCAGGGGAGGAGGCGGAGGTGGGCCGAGAGTGGGGCGGGGACTGCCGGTGGGTGCTCTGCACCCACCAAATTTTCCTTTTGGGTGCTCCAGGGCTGGAGCACCCATGGAGTCAGCACCTAAGGCGCCACTTTTGGCCGGTTAAATTTAGAAGCCCTGCTAGAACCGGTTGTCCCTTGCAGAACAACCGGTTCTAAAAGGGCTTCTAAATTTAACAACCGGTTCTAGCGAACTGGTGCAAACCGGCTCCAGCTCACCACTGCCTCTAGGGATTTTAGCATTTATGGCTGCATGAATAGCCTGAACTTCAAGATGGCAGCATGATTGCCACGTTCTGCTCTTACTGTCCCCTCTGGATTTAAGACACTGCCATGAATTAGTTTATTTTATTTTTCCCTCCACCCACTCCTCTGTAATGAGTGGTCAGCTCCTGAAGCAGGTGGTGACAACAGCTGCTTATTATTTGGGATAGTCCCTTCAGTTGGTTTTAATGAAGTGATGTCTTCAGAGAAGCAGGATCTTTTGGCCTCCTTCATACTTGCCGTACAGGATAGCATGAACCTCTTGTATCACAATCTTTCTGCGCGGATCTTCTCTCCACAGCACATTGAAGTAATCTAGTACAATGAGTCCTCTGGCCTACCTAGCTGGGGCAAAGGTCATGAAAGCTCTCGTCCAGTGTATGAAGGGAAGAAAGCCAGACAAACCAAGACTGGTGCTGCTAGGGACCTCTTCTTAAGGCCTCCCATTCAGAAATGCAGCAGCAATGGCATGGTTCATGGGAACATCTCTCCACTTCACCTTGGAGGATGGGTGTGCAGGGGCTGGGTAGAGTAACTTTTGACCCAACAAAACTCCATAAGAAAAACAAGAAGTGCTGCAGTGGGCAACCATTTAAAAATACTAGAAGTGTTGCCAACTCACATGGTCTTATCACAAATCTTGTAGTATTTGGAGTTTTTCTCCATGTGACTTCATTAAGTCATGTGACTGGCATCAGACTCTTAGCTTTTGTTTTTTGAAGAGTAAGTATATAGCCTTCATGATTGTGGAGAAACTTAAAAAGGTGAACCCTAATGGCTGAAAAACCAGACCACAAATAAGAACCCATTTTGTAAAAATAATTTTAAGGTACTCCGTGATTTCTGAATAGTTGGGATGGTCGGTGCTGATGTTGGGTTATTCTTAGCTGGCACAATCTATGACAAAACAAGACACTAATTTAAACAACTTTAGTCTAGCTTGAAAATAATTTATAACTTCTGCATGTATTCTGCATGTATTCTCTTCAAGAACACAGATCAAGTTATAATTTCCATCAAACCAGCAGGGTGCACGTAACCCAAAGTACCCAATACTGCTGAGAGCACTAGGTAGCTAGAGCTAAAACTCCCACCACATTTTTGTTTAGATGCCAAGTCTTATGACTTTTGCAGTCCCTATTTCATTTGAGTGGATCCCCTCAAAAATGTATTTTCTTTTCACTTTGTTCTTAGTGCAAACCGATTTGTAAGCAGGGCCTATGTAGGCTAAGTCACTTTTAAACATATGACCCAGATGTGAGTGGTATATATTAAAAGCTTTAACAAAGTTTAAGCTCTTTCTACACTGGCCAGCAAAGTCGTATTAGCTGAAACCATTTTTAAAAAAAACTGTTTAAATAAGGTTTCCTGATGTACTAGAAACTGTTATACAGATGGAGTCCAGGAATGGGAGGATCTGTGAAAGCATATTTATAAAAGAAAATTACATTATTTAGTAATAGAAGTTCTCTAGTTCTAATGCCTCTTATTTTTCCAACATCACTCCTTGTCCTTGGAAACTTTATTCCAGATGGGGAAAAGGATTCAGGGAGCAGGGCCAACTTGAGTTCTTTAGAGAGATGGTTCCAGTATTGTTACTCTCAATCTAGACCCACAGCCCCTTATAAGGCTAGCTGATGATGTTTCTGGGTCCAGAGGCAGTCAGCACACAACTCCAAGAGTGTGCACCTACAGAGGCAGTGCATTTGAAGAACTCCAGCTACTGATAATTAAAGTAGGGCCAGATCCTCAGCTGGTATAAATTGATGTATCTCCATTGACTTCAACGGAGCCTTGCCAATTTGTACCAGCTGAGAATCTGGTCCTTGTTTTCTTCTTCTCAGAACTGTTCAGAGTACATTTTTCATATTACTGTGCCTTCAAGTCATTTAACCATAGCAAAGATTGTATCACATACAAAGAATTTTTAAGCAGAATCTTCAAGATCTAAAGTTCTTCAGGGCTGCTGTGTAGTGCGATAGCAGAAGAACATGGACCTCCAAATGTCTGGAACATGAGAAGTACAACAGAAAGGTCAGTCCACTAGAGTGCATTGGCACTGGAAAAAAAATGCAGTGGTCTGGAAAAATAGTGAATTGGAGCAGAATAACATTACAGATATACTGATATGCTCTTAACTTTGAACATAAACTTACATTAAATCTTATTCAGCCATGTGAATGCTTTAGTGTGTTAATTTTAAGCCATGAAGAGTTAAACTCTGTGAAATGGTACATTTTAGACTACGATACCATCTTGGTATGGGAAATGCTGTGCTTTAATCCTCACTGTTAATAGACAAATCATGACTCAGGGCCTGAGCTAGGGCATCTCTCCATTGACTTCAGTGAGCTTTGGATCAGACCCTTGTGCTGTGTTTTTTTTTTTTTTAATGCCCGGTTCTGGGGGAAGTCAGGGGAGGGGGATGGATGGGGCAGCGGTCCCGGGGGGGCATCAAGGAATGCGGGGGGTTGGATGGGGCAGGAGTCCCGGGGGGGTGTGGGAAATCAGTTGTTAAGATTTTGGCAGCTCATCACTGACTAAGGATATAAAACAGAACACTGGCCAAATATAGGGCCAGTTTCTCCTTCCCCACCACCTATGCTGCAAGCAACAAGGACACTCAGGGGACTGAAGACTCCAACAGAGGAGACTGGCACAGGTTTAAGGGACAAACTTGTATATTAAGGATTGCAATATCCATTGGGGTGAGAAACTGCTTAATTTAGATGTTGCCCAGCCTAATAGGGTTGAGAGTTTAGACTGTGTGCTTATATTTTCTTTTCTTTTTGGTAACTAACTCTGATGTTTTGCCGATCACTTAAAATCTATCTTTTGTAGTCAATACATTTTGTTTAACTGTTTATCTTTACCACTGAGTTTGCTTGAAGCATTTGGTACATCTGCCCAGGTTTACAAAGGCTGGTGTATATCCACTTTCCACTGACGAAATGGTGAACCAATACATACATTTGCAAGACGGTATATTCCTGAGGTGCAAGGCTGGGAGCTGCAGGGGGGTCGGCTGGTGCCTTTCTCTGTGTAATTCATGAGTGGCTCTGGGAGCATTCATGCAATCTAGCTGGGTGTGGGGCTCCACATCCAGTTGTGCTGAGTGTTAACTGGGTCTGGAGGGGTTTGCTGCTTGTCACTAGCAAAGCACCGAGAGAGACAGCCCAGGCTGGAGAGTTAAGGGGGCTCAGCGGTCCCAGGCTACACCCTGGGGATCCTGTCACAACACCCCAGAACATTAGCCTTTTTTTGCAGCTGTACCATTTTGACTCGTATTCAATTTGTGATCAACTATCCTCCCCAGATCTTTTTTCAGCAGCACCATCTAGATAGTTATTCCCCATTTTGTAGCTGTGCATTTGAATTTTCTTTCTTAACCCTAAACACCTCTGTATTCACACCCTACGCACTACTGCAATGATTTTTTGTATATAATATGCCTTCTCATTTGAAAACTAAGAACACACTGGTCAGAAAAACCATTGTTATATATTTTACAATGCTGCATGTGAAATTATGGATAGTCATTGATACTATGATTTAAAGTCTGTGACTTAGGGCTAGTCTACACCGGCAACACTAAGGCGCTGCTGTGGCAGTGCTTTAACGTGGCTTGTGTGGTTGTGGTGCAGCGCCTGGAGAGAGCTCTCCCAGCACTCTTAAAAAAAAAACAAAAAAAAACCCCACCTCCACGAGGGGCAGGGCTACTAGCCATGGGAGCGCGGCTCCCAGCACTGGTGCACTGTTTACACTGGCAATTTACAGCACTGAAACTTGTTGAATTCGGGGGTGTTTTTTTTTCACACCCTCTGGCAATTTACAGTGCTTCAACCTTCTCGCTCAACGTAGACAAGCCCAAAAAGGTGTTAAGCCAGACATGTCAGGGAGTTGATGAACAGGTTTCCTCCAGAGACAAAGGAAAGAGGCTGCTGCCTCAAACCAGGTGTGGCCAAAATTCGATAGGCTATTCATTTGTATCAGACTGCAGCAGGAGAGAGAACTTGCATAGTAGCAACCACCAGTGTGGGAGGAGCTAGCAGGGAGCATTATCTTCCAGACCTGGTGTGACATTATTGACATTAACTGTATAGATCATTGTTGTAACCACTGTTATATATTTGCAGCAAATATTGTACAAAGGTTATTGAGTGAGGTGTCTATAAGGAAGTTTATAATTTGCTGGTTATGATTATGCTGTCTGTTTGTGTGTATATCATTTTTGTAGTTGAAGGTATGAATATTGGCTATGTACCTGTATCTCAATGTGTTTTGATTCTCAGTAGCCTCAGTGAAGCATTTGGTCCCCTTCTTGAGAAGGGACTATTCTCAGTAAGTGCCCAATCAATAAACACTTAACTGACAATGGATTTTGGGAGACGCCAATCTACATCTGAGCTTTCCTGGGAACGTCCAAACTAACACGTAAACAATGGCATCAACCTGTAAAGAACTAAGTCATGCATGGACATGTGACTTGTCCATGTGACTCCAAGCTCTATCTTGCTGTGATTTTTTTTTTCCACAGTAAGAACAAAGAGGTGTCCTTCCATGGGAAGAGACTATATAAAAGGCAGCTGCATCTCCTCCATCTTGATTTGTGGGTAAGATCTGATTTGTATATTGACCTGGGTCTGGGGCTTGGTCCTTTGGGATCAGGAGAACCTTTTTTCTTTTACTGGGGTATTGGTTTCCATAACCATTTATCCCTATAACAAGTGGCACTGGTGGTGATACTGGGAAGCTGAAGTGTCTAAGGGACTTGCTTGTATGACTTATGGTTAGCCAGTGGGGTAAAACTCTTTTCTTCAGCATATACTAATGAACTTTCCCTATTTATTAATGTACCTTTCAGAAGAATACATTTCTAAGGTTCACTGGACTATAACAACTTTGGGTTTTTTGCCCTCCGTATTTCACCAAAGGAGACAAAGGACCCTGTTAGATGTTCAGGGATGTGTGTGTGTTCTCCCTGTGTGCTGCCCCACCTCTGTGCAGACAGCCGGCACAGCAGAGCTTGAGCGAACCATCCAATGATTATAAGGTCCATTGAAGGTACGAAGGCACCAGGGCAGGTTTATTGTGGACAAAGCATGGTAATAGCACCTGGCAGACTCTATGAGACTACTAAGACATGTATGCCCATGACAATGGAGGCAGTTTAGTGAATGGCGGGACTTTCCATTCCCCCCTCGGCTGGACCAAGACACTCTGAGAACTTGTTTGTATCAAGGTATAAAGAGGTATGTACTGCCCCTCTGAAGTAGTTACTGCCCCCTGACGTGGCTAGTTATTACCCATCTCCTTGTACGTGTTCTTGATAATTCCATGCCTTAAATCTATTCCTTAGAACCCTATTATCCTCTAGGTGCTTACAAATTGATTGTTTAATAAATTGTTCCGGTATCCTTCCCGGTATTGAAGTTCGGCTGATTGGTCTCTTTGTTCCATTTCTAAAGATAGGTACTAAGCTTGCCCTTCTCCAGCTCTCTGGGATCTAACCCATCCTATGGAGTTTCTCAAAGATAATTGCTAACGGTTCTGAGATTGCTTCAGCTAGTTTCTGAAGTACCCTCGGATGAATTTCATCAGGCCTTGATGACTTGAATTTTATCTAAATATTTTTTAACCTGTTCGTTCTTTAGTTTGGCTTACATTCCTTCCCCCTTTTTGTTATGATTCATTGTATTAAGTATCTGTTCACAATTAACCTTTTTAGTGAAGACTGAAGCAAAATTGGCATTAAACATCTCAGACTTCTTGATGGCATCGCTTATTAGGTCTCCTTCCCCACTAAGTAGAGGACCTACACTTTCCTTAGGTTTTTCTCTTGCTCCTAATGTATTTAAAGAACCTCTTCTTCTTGCCTTTTATGTACCTTGCTAGGTATAACTCATATTTTGCCTCAGCCTTTCTGCTTGTGCTGTGGTTTTGTACCCTTCCTTAGCAATTTGTCCATGGTTCCACTTTTTGTAGGATTCCTTTTTTTTAAATTTTAGGTCATTAAAGAGCTCCTGTGGAGTCATCACTATCCTTCCTCCTATCTTTCCTTCACATCAGGATAGTTTGCAGTCATGCCTTTAATATTATCTCCTTAAGAAACTTCCAGCTCTCCTGAACTTCTTTTTTCCCTTAGATTTTCTTCCCCTTACCTACCAGTTCTTGGAGTTTGACAGTCTAATTTCTTTTCTTTTTCTTTTTTAAGCCTGTTGTCCTTTATTCTGCTGCTCTCACTCCTTCCTTTTCTTAAAATCATGAAATGATGATTTCATGATCACTATCGCCCACATTGCCTTCCACCTTCAGATTCACTACCAATTTCTCCCCATTGGTCAGGATCAAATCTAAAATGGCTATCCCCCAGGTTACTTCCTGTACTGGGGACAACTGCTTCAGAAAGTGCAGTCCAAGAACTTAAATGGTAAATAAAGCGTCCAATTACTTTCCCAACAGCTGTCTGGATAGTTAGTCTCTGTAATGGGGTCTACAAACCCCATATTGAACGTAGACAGAGCAGGGAGGAGAACCTCTTCTGTTTATAAGCAAGCAGCTTGATCACACCCCCACACAGCTAGTCTTGGAGAGAGGACCCACAACTGCAACCAATAGACGAAATAAGGGATGCTATAAAGGAGAGAGAACAGCAAAAGAAGGGGAGGCAGAAAGGCCTAGGATAGCAAAGGGAAGGCAGCCCTGCCTCCAAGAAAGTAACCAAGAGACTGAAGCAGACTGCAAGCCCTAAAATTGAAGGGCTGCTAGCTGTAATTAGAGGTGAAGGTCCAGGAACTGACCTGTTTGAAGACAAGTGGAGGATGGTCAGCCAGAAGAAGCTGGGGCCCCTCAAAAGGCAACACCAAGAGGCCATGGCAGTCTTCTCCCCCCTCCCATTACTATTAGGTCTTGTTTTCCATGTTTCAGTTTGTTGTATAAATGCTGCCTCCTACCTCCTCTTCCTGATATTGTGGTCTATGGTAGATGACCCCTTCTGTCTTTATCCAGAGACTTTCAACTGGTCTATCTCTCACCTCTTTCTGGGCCTTGGAACAAGTGTATTGTGACTGGGTCTAAAACCCCACACTAGAGAAGAGAGGGTTACAGAGCAACTCTGTACGCTGGTGGCCCTGCCCTGTTGCTCCTAGAAGACCAGCACAAGCTAGAGGCAGGGCTTACAAAGGGAGGCCAAGCAGCTCAGAGGGAGGCAGACAGTGGAAGGGAGCAGACCTGAGCTTTTGGCAAGGAACAGCACGGGGGTTCCTGCTGCCTAAGGCTTGCCTGACCTGACCAAGCCTGCAAAGGAGGGACTGCTGACTTGAACACAAAATTAAAAAGTTTTGGACCTTCAGTTCTCTGTTACCCTGTGGGAACAGGGGACACTGATGGGAAGAGATACAGGGAGGTAGCTGCATAGCACCCCAAGGTACAGATCTTAGCTGCCTACCCTTGGAGCCTGGTGGAGAGGGTAGGCCTGAGCTTCCCTACCATCGCCTAAAGAGGAGAAAACAACAGAAGTTTATCCCTCCGTGGGAACCTGGTTGGGGAAGATCCAGCCCCTAAGATCCTGACCCAATGGGAAAGCCCTGTAGCCCTTGCTGACTTCTGAAGATTTCCACAGGGTTAGACTTTTTATGTGCACCCAGAAGGGGTGGACTCAAATGTGTGACCTGGCCAGAGGGCCGAGTTGCTAAAAAGACAGACAGACCCCATATGGTGGATCTATAATGGGGGTGGGGAGACCGTCTTCCTTCCAGGCAGTCTGCCACACCCTGGCCTGGTCACTAGGTGGTTCTGCTATTGCATGGTGTGTGTGTGTGTGTGTGTGTGTGTGTATTTTTATCTTTTTATTTTATTTATGTACTTGATGTATAACCTCCATTTTTATCCTGCGAGTCCTTCTTAACCTACTCCTCCATACCAATATTCTGGTGACGAGACTTATTCTACCAAGTCTCTGTGATGCTAGTTAAGTCCTAATTTAGCTTGTGCTAATACTTCCAATTCTTCCTGTGTATTCACCATACTGTTTTAGTGTGTGTGTGTGTGTGTGTGTATATATATATATATATATATCAATCGGATGTTGAGCAGATTTCTCCCATTGACTTCCTTCGTGTTGCTCCTATGACCCTATTGAAATTTTGCACTTTCCCCATCTTCCACATCTAGTCCTCTAAGGTTGCCTTTTTTTATGCTTACTTGTGGGCTTTTTGTCACTTGCCCCCTTTGAACCTAGTTTCCAACCCTCCTTACTAGGTTGGAGTTGTTGTACGAAGTTACTCTTCCTCATCTTGGTCAGGTGGATGCCACCTCTTCCCAGCAGACTTTCTTCCTGGTCTAGCACCCCATGGTTGAAGCCAAAGCCCTCCCATCAACACCTTCTGCACAGCCATGCATTCATCTCCTGGATGCACATGTCTTTGGCTGAGGCCTTACCTTCAACTGGGAGGATGGATGAGAACACAATCTGCACCCCTCAGCACCTTCATCCTGGCTACCAGGGCCATGTGGTTATTGCTCATCTGTTCAGGATCATACCTGGCAGTAATTATGATCAAGATAATAGTGCTGATGTAATATGCTTAATTTCTGGAAGGCATTTGACTTAGTACACCATGACATTTTGATTTTAAAAAACTAGAATGATCTAAAATGAACATGACACACACTAAATGGATAAACTGGCTAACTGATACGTCTCAATGTAATTGTAAATGGGGAATCATTGAGTGGGTGTGTTTCTAGTAGGGCCCTGCAGGGACATGTTCTTGGCCCTATGCTAGTTAACATTATCATCAGCTACCTGGAAGAAAACCTAAAATCATCAGTGGTTAAAGCTCGCAGATGACAAAAGAAACTGGGGGAGCGATAAATAAATAAACGGACAGATTGCTGATTATGAAGTGATCTGGATTGCTTGGAAAGCTGGGCACAAGCAAACAGTATGACCTTGTCTACACGGCCACTTACAGCGCTGAAACTTTCTTCACTCGAAAAAACACCCCCCTGAGCAATGCAAGTTTCAGTGCTGTAAAGTAGCCTTGTAGATAATGCTACAGCTCTGGGAGCTATTCCCCTCATGGAGTTGGTTTTATTACAGCACCGGGAGAGCTCTCTCCCAGCGCTGGAGCTGCAACTAAGCAGCCATGTTAAAGCACTGCTGTAGCCGCTTTAACATTGGCGGTGTAGACTTGCCCTATGTGTTTTAGTACGGCTAACTAGGAACAAAGAATGTCGGCCCTATTTACAGGATGGGGGAGGGGGGGGTGCTCTAGCCTGAGAAGCAGTGACTCTGAAAAAGATTTGGGAGTCACGGTGGATAATCCGCTGAATATGAGTTCTCTATGTGACACTGTGGCCAGAAGAGCTAATCCAATCTGTGGCTACAGAAACACGGGAATCTCAAGTGGGAGTAGAAAGGATATTTTACCTCTGTATTTAGTGCTGGTATGACCACTGCTGGAATACTGTGTCCAGTTCTGGTGTCCTCAATTCAGGAAGGATGTTGGTAAACAACAGGGTTCCAAGAAGAATCACGAGCACGTTTAAAGGATTAGAAAACATGCCTTCTAGTGACAACCTTCTCTTTATCAAGATAGAATAGATTAATGGGTGACGTGATCACAGCCCTCAGAACTTACATGGGGAACAAAAATTTGAAGAGCTTATTGTCAATCTAGCAGAGAAAGGTATAACATGACCAATTCAGACTGGAAATAAAAGTGTAAATTTTTAACAGTGGGGATAATTAACCACTAGACCAATTTACTGAGGGTAGTGGTGGATTCTCTATTTAAAAATTGATCACTTTAAAAAAAATATGCAAAAAGAAATTGTTTGGGGGAAATTTTACAGCCTGTGTTAGACAAGACTAGATGATCACTGTCTCTTCTGGCTTTGGAATCTATGAATAATGGTTCAAGACAGAAAGTAAAGAACACTATAGCTGTTACACCCTGTCCCCAGCCTTCCCTTCCACCTGTTAGCCATTTTGGAGACCCCTTCTGGAGTATGCTGAGGGGGTGGAGATACGTTCCTTCCACTGGGGGATGCAAATCTCCTACCCAAGTCTACATCCCTCTTGGTATGGCTCCTACCCCATCAGGCTAGCTAACAAAAGGTTTAATGAATGACACTATATTTCCAATGAGACTGGTGACTCTCAGTTCAACAAGTGACCTGGATTGGGCATCTGAGCAGGCATTCAGCTTGGGATATCTGGGTGTGAGCCATTATGACAACAATACAAACTGCAAGTGTGACATACCTCCAATATGTTTGATATTGGGAATAGAATAGTTAAAGATTTATTGATGCACGCTAATTGAAATAGAAACATGCATAAAGTCAGTGACAACATAAACATCAACTTGTGGATCAAACATCATCTGCCTTTTTTGGCACCACCTCACCTAGGTCCTGTTGTAGTTTATGGGTTATTTAGACGTTACTTTTATTCAGGCCATGGCCAGTGATGCAACTTGAAGTTCCTTTAGCTAGTTCAATGTAAACCTTTTTCTCTATTAACCTAAGTGTGCAGTGGCTGCAGCAAGCAGGAGTGTGTGCCAACCACTGCTGTCAAGTCATGCTTCTTACTTACCATCCATGCCACTAATGACTCTTCACACATACCATCAAATGGTAGCAAATTTCAAGCACTCCCAATCTGGGTTGTATTTAAAGCAATGATCTTGACTTGAAAAAACTCATTTCCCATTAGTTCACTGATCCATGCAGTCCCACTGCCCATGCTGTATTTAAGATGGAAAGATGTCTGACTTGTGAATGTGGGGAAAGTAAAAGAGTACTCAGCTTGGCAATTAGTTTGAGTGAACGACTGGGAGAGTGCTGTGTGTGTGTTTTGCATGGCATTGAATGTGTTGTGAATTGAATCGGAGCTGACAGAGAATTGAGATCCTTTGGTAGGAGTCAGACCAGAATAAACAAACTTCTATGATTATGACCAGGGTTGCTTTTTCTGGGTACGTCGGCAAAGGAGGTGAATACAGTTAAGAAAAGTCAGAGCTGCAGCTCTAGTGGCTAATTATAATTACTTGGAGATAAAAAGGGATTATCAACACCTAAACTATCACTAGCATGATAATGCTGTAGTAATGGTTATAATCCTTTGTGACATTAATCACTACACTGATTAAAGTTCCCTCACAAATATACGTTAGGTGAGTACAGCACATTGCATGTGATAAAGCATACGGTCTAACCCTCTCAAATAACTGGAGTATACAAGAGATTTTTAAAAAAAAATAACATTCAGGAAATTGGTGCACCCACCGTTATTTTAGAATGCTATTGCCACAAAATTAAGGGAATTGGGTAAAGTGGCCTCAACTTAACCCATTGTACTGATGTTTTGTAATATACATAGATCAAATCCACATGCAGGGCTCGCAAGCTTTTTTGAAACTCCAGCACAAGTAAGAGTGCAGGCTACAGCTACACACGTATACGGTTAAGTAGTAGGTGTGGCTCTCTACGCTGTGAGGTTGTCAGTATCCAGACTCCTTTACTGATTTTTTATTTGCAAGTACTAATTATTAAAGGTGTGGGGAACATCTAAGGAGACAGGCGCTAGAGCTTAGTCTTCACGAAGTTAATAAGGTACTTAGCTCCATGCTCTCATTTTGGGCCTTACGAGACAACATTGACTTGGTCCCCCCAGAGCAGTACTCAATACTATAGGAGCAAGTTCCTTTGTGTGACTTCCAACTCATCGCTTTTCCCCTTATGCTTAGACTTGCAATACCTTGGACCTACTTGCTGCGGGAGAGCTCACATTTTGCAGTCATAGACCGCATGACTTGAATTTGGTTTCTTGAGCATGGGCCTAACCGCTGCTTCTTTGAACAAAGCTGGCATCTTGTCTTCTTGAAGGGCAGCTCTGACAAGACTCTTGCCAACAAAGGACCCAATCCTTCCCCTCCTCCTCTCCCCCCCCCCCCCACTAAATTACATGAACGATAAAGGGCATGGATCCCAGTTGCAAACCAGAGGTCTCCCAGGACGTCTAGAATCACAGGGAGCAAAACTGACCAAAACTTGGAAGACGTTGCACCTCCCACCCCAGCATGAATTTTTTTACCCCAGGGGCAGCCATTCGAGTCCAAATCTGACTGACCTTTTCTGTAAAGTATATGGAAAACCCTTTGTACCCAGAAACCTGCAGCTTGCTGTCTGCTCATGTGCTAGTAAAGTTCTCCTGCCTGGCACTCCCGCCATGTTTCATTGACATGCATCCATGAGCACCGACGCAGCAAGCAGGTAGAGTTGTAGGAAACAAATCTTTGTTGAAGATGCATAGAGGCCAGTGTTACATACTGAGAGGTCTGCATTTGTCTAGTCTCAGCCTGTCCCAGCTTGCACTCCTTAACACCTTGAGGTCACAACAAAAAAATAAAAAGGTCCGCTCCCTCCTTAAGCCTGACCACTTTCTCCAGTTGCATTCATCACACTACAGTTGAGCTGTCACTGATTCATGAAGAAAGTTTTGTAGTTTTATTTCAAACTATTAACTTTAAGCCTGGGCTTTTGTGTTAATTTACTGTATTACCCGCAAGAATTTGGCCATGCTTTCATTAAGCCATATTAGGTTACTGATGTTTTCTCATATATATCCTTTTGTGTGTTTGTGTTTAGTGGAGCTGCACATTTGTGGAACTGCTTAGCTGCTAATGAAGCAAACATAACACACACATTCTCATCTCATTGTGGCTGTCTTCTCCCTCTCCCCACCCCTCAGCTTGGATATTATGCTTCAGTTGTTCCTAAAGACCAATTTCAGCTGCAAGCTGTTACTTGCAAGAAGCAGTGCTGTACTACTAAAGCTACCTATGACATCTGCATACCCTTAACGATTTTTTGTGTCAATATAGCATTTATGGAAAAGGGCTAGGGACTGGCCTACACTGAAAAGTTACATCAGCATAACTATATCTCTCTGGGGTGTGAAAAATCCACACTCCTGAGAGACATAGTTAGCATGTAAGTCAACAGAAGAATTCCCTCCCATCATTGTAGTGTCTACACTGAAGCACTATAGAGGTGCAGTTGCAGCTGTACTGCTGCAGTGTTTTTCAAATGTAGACAAGCCCTTAGTCCAAATCACTGGAGATGAAGTTAAAATGGGAAATGTGATTAGAGACAAGGGCACAAATAATGAGCTAGATTCTGAGAGGCGTTGAGCAACTGCAATTTCTTTTGACTTCAATAAGAGTTGCAGGGGCTCAGCACCTCTCTTGATCAAGCCTGCTATTACGAAAAGTAAAATCTGGGCCTATTTAACAGGGAATATTCCGTGGTGTTGGATCTCCTCCACTATATTTACAATCCCAACTACAAAGAGCAGTTAGGAGCTTAACTACCACTGACTTTCAGTGGGAATTAGGTACCTAACTGCCTTTTGTGCCTTTGAAAATCTTCTCCCTCACCCACATGTGAGTGGGGTGAGAGATTTTTCCCCCCATCCATTAAAAGCCAAATCCTTCCCTCAGAAACATGCACAATGCCCACTGCAGCCCATTCCTGCCAAAGACAGTAGCAGATGGAGTTTAACCCTTTGAATGGACACCAGCACTTTCAGTTGATGCTGTGATGAAGCTCATCTAGGGGGAAAAATAAGACACTAAAGATCAAAATGCTACAGGATGGCGCCAACTTGCACTGGTGATGAAATAGGATGGCACCACCTGCTGTTCAGGTGAACTGAGTTTAACAGATTCTGAAAATTGGCTCTATGGTACCTTTCAATACAATAAGAAATGTGCCAAGGAGAGTGCAATACAGAAAAATTTAATATTCCTTGAAGAAAAACTTATCAGAGAGCTTACTAGACAAATGGAAAAATATCTTGCTATAGTACATCTCTTTACAGAGATGAAGAAATAGATTTTCTGTAAATACTTGTGGCCTGAGTCTAAGTCTCTGCACTGAGAGCAGGGACAAAAGGAGGAAGGAGGGGCCACAAACCCCGAGTCACTTTTACACTTCCAGGTTGAAATCCAGGCTCAGTTGAAGTCAATGACAAAATTCCTATAGGCTTCAAAGGGGCCTGGATTCTTCAGTATTCTGGGGTTATGCAAGGCCTAGCTCAGGCTCTGGTATAAATTACAGCAGCCCAAATACTGCTTTAATTTTGAGCTTTGTTGCCTGTGTTCTTCTTTGGAACCTGGTATTGTATTTTATTAACTTAGATTGTAATAATTGATGATAATGTGGTGGTAAGGGCCAATTATCTGGGGAGTGATGAGCACCTACAATTCCCACTGTGTTAAAAAGGAGTTGAGGGAGAGTCACCCAAAGGATTGTGCCCATCAGGGCCTGCTGAGTGCTTCCTGAAAGGTGTTGGCATCTTCAGATTTCAATGAAGTCAGGAGGTGCTCTGCAGCTTGCTACTTCAGCCCCATTGTAGGTAACCATGATGAAGTTTGTGAGAGAGATGGCAATATCCTCATTGAATTAAGTTTAAGTATCTTTGGAGTGTGTTGTACTAAAGGCAACATGTATGTATTGTGGGCCAGCATTGTATGTAATCTCTCTAAGGGGGAGATGTGATATAAAGCCTGGATGATAAAAGGATGTGCCAGACAAGAATGGACTTTTGGGACAATACATGTGAAGTGGATCTCCTGGGAAATATCTAAGGGGAGGTGAATGCAAATTCCCCATCTCCTGTTATGCAAAAAAACAGGCTTTTGAAGCTTCGCTATGAGAAATGGGCCATTGTCTGCTGATGACCTCTTCCATGAGGCCAAGATCAAAGCCTCAAGCTACATAAACGAAAAGCTGAACTGTTATGGTTGGTCCAGTTCAGACTCTGAGACGGATATAAACTTGTAACCATGGGGAAAACCCACGTGTGGGTTTTGAAGGACTGACACCTACCAGAGACTGAGGTTGTAACTGGGTTGTCCTCTGGTAAGTTGTGTGTGGTGGGTTTTTTTAAAACGTGTGTGCAGGCTTGTATTGTTTAATGTTTTCTCTGTAATGCTTTCCAACCTTAAGAATAAATGTGCTTGCTTATAAAGAGCTGTGTGCTCATAATGGCTGGCAATTACAGCTGTTCATAGCTGCTGGGGAGAAAGCAAAGCACCAGTACTGGCCTGTGTAGGCAGTCTGAATTACTGGGAATATCACAATGTAGACAGGGAACTGTGCAGCCTGGAAAAAATCCTGGTCAGGAGAGAGAGAGAGACGTGGGCCTCTACGCAAGACAGTGACAGCTGAGGAGCCGGGAGCCTAGAAGGGGTGCCGTTCATGGATCCTGAGGGGGGAGCTACAGGAGCAGTTGCTGAACTGTGACAAAGATGGCAAATGAAAGGGAAATATTTAATAAAATTAAAACATTTTAAAGCAAAAATGTGGGGGGAAATCTCATCCCTCAGTTTCATGGTCATCTGTCTGGACATCAGCATGTAGAGGCTGGGCAGGTAAAGCAGAATATCACAGGCTTTAGTTTCCCAAAAGCACATTAATTTCATAGATCTAGCATGCAACAGAACTAGATAATAATAGTATTTTTCAAGAGGATGTGTGGATTGGATATTGGAGTGGTAACTTACAAGACAATGCTAAGCTATTTAGCTCTGCTGTAGCTGCTCTTTTAACAGTCCGAACTTCGTATATGCAGTTCGTCCAACAGTAAAAATACACTTTTTAGGGAATGCTGTAATTTCATGGGCTGCAAATCTCTCCATTAAATGTGTTCACAACTCTGAGTTTTTTAACCCTATTGGTGCAAATGGATTGATCCCAAAAAATCTCAACACAAATTATTTTTTAAAAATGCTAAGAATTAGACCCTTTTTGGGAGTATGGGGTGAGAATAAAACTGCAAATCAATAAGTTCAGCTGCATTTCTTCTGTTGCAGTACATGGCGGAATTTTACCTAACATGGGATTAGTGATCAAATGTAGCTGGAATGTTACAAGAACATGATGATGTCAGTCCAAAACTATAATAAGGCATGAAAGAGAAATATTGTGAAACTTGAATCTTCTGTTTATGTAGGGTTAGGACATAACATACGAATAAAGCAGTCAAAGTGATTGTTCACATGTTGGTAATACCAACAACATATTTTAAACATTAGATATTTGGGTTATCCCTTGTGGCCACTCTGCACTTATTAGTCATCTAAGTTCTTGTAGCTATAAAAGTAGAAATGGGTCTTTGGGAGGACTATGAACGAGGACAGAGTAGTGGCCTCGCTTATCAGCTCGGGAAGGAGCTATCATGCATGAAGAGTGTCATGGAATAAAATACTTTCTCATCAATGTTCTTATTCCAAACAATGGTCAGTGGTTCAGTTTAATAGCTAATTCCTTTACTATTCTTGAACTAATTCTATACATAACATGCCCCCTCAGATAATAAAGTAGTTAGGTAAAATTAAAGAGTGAAATATGTAACTACTTCTAATCCTGCCACCTTGATATTAAACACTGACATTGAAGAATTATGTGGGTTGGCAAACTTTTTGGCTGGCGTAAACTGAACAGCAAAAAGCCCAAGTTCAAATTAAGCTGCTTGTTCATATCTGGTAATATATTTTAGATGCATTACATTGTGCATTCTTATCAGTAAACCTTTCCAACAGTAACCAGCCCTAAAAGGTAGAGGTGTCCAAGTTAAGATCAATATGTAAATAACCTCAAAGTTAAAGTGTACCTGGAGCCATTTTTCTGCTTCTGATCCATCTTACAGAGATGGTCCTCAGTTGAGCAGTCTGGAGCCTGATCCAAATTTCCCCCAGTTTTTAAGGGTTCAGATCCAGTGTTCCCATTCAGGCCTATCTATACTAAAGAGATTTCTCAAAACGTATCCAAATCCTTGAAAACTCTTTATGGCAATGACAGATCAACATTTGTTTGTGAACTAACCTCAACAATAACAACAGAAGTTTTGGTCTATTATATAAAACTTGAAATAAATCAGGTTTGCAAACAATACATCATAAGCTCATAATCCTTCCTGACTATGTGTACAGCTGACTTGCTCCCTTTTAAAAATTGCTATAATTCATTTGGCCATCTAATCCTCATTTCCTTTGACATGCCTGGCATGTGTATATATGCCATGCTTCTAGAGCCTCAGTTCTGCTCCCACTGAAGTCAGTAGCAAAATTCCTATTGGCCTTAATGGTAAAGGATCAGACTGGAGTTGGACCAGGCCCTTACAATTAAAGTCAATAAGAGTCTTTCCGTTGACTGCATTGGAAGCTGTAGTAAGCCCCAAATGGCATCTAAAATTTCATGGCATTCATTCTGATCCTACCCCCCTCCTCCCAGCCCCCAAAGCATTCTTTTTCTGGACCTAACATTTCAGTTTCTAAGGCCAAATCTTGCTTGCCATACTCATCAAGTCACTTTGATCCCTACTGATGGGAGTAAGGCAAGCTAATTTTGGCCTCATGCTTTAAAAATGTTTTTTCAATTCTTCCCCCCACCCTTTTAATTTGTATCAATTTATTTTTATTAATAAAAGTAGACAGGATCTGAAGCCAAGGAAGGGCTTCCATTGATTCAATGGTCTTTGGATCTGGTGCAATATTTTTAAAGCAGTCCTCTCACTAGTATATAGTCACTTCACTGTTACAATGGGGCTAACAATATTCTTTTTAGTAATTCTTCTGTAATAACATGTCAAATGTTAAGTTTCAGTTCAAATACTAGAAATGTTTATCTCAGCTGAGAATGCTTTGCCATTATCAAATGTAAGCACATAAAATATGGGGCATATTTTTAACCCCCGCAAGTTCTGACCATTCTTACTTGGAGTCACATTCTCTGGATTTAATTATTTCTAGGGCTGTCAATAAATCACAGTTAACTCATGCAATTAACTCAAAAAAAATTAATCGCGATTAAAAAAACTAATCACAGTTTTAATCGCACTGCTAAACAATAGAATACCAATTGAAATGTATTAAAGATTTTGCATGTTTTTCTACATTTTCATATATATTGTATTTATGTGTAACTGATATCTAAGTGTAATATTTTTATTACAAATATTTGCACTGTAAAAATAAGAACTAGTATTTTACAATTCACCTCGTACAAGTACTGTAGTGCAATCTTTGTCATGAAAGTGCAACTTACAAATGTAGATTTTTTTTTTGTTACATAACTGCACTCAAAAACAAAACAATGTAAAACTTCAGAGCCCACAAGTCCACTCCCTCCTACTTCTTGTTCAGCCAATTGCTAAGACAAACAAATTTGTTCACATTTACAAGAGATAATGCTGCCCTCTTCTTATTTACGATGTCACCAGAAAGTGAGAACAGGCATTTGCATAGCACTTTTGTAGCTGGCATTGCAAGGTATTTGTGCCAGATCTGCTAAACATTCATATGCCCTTCATGCTTTGGCCACCATTTCGGAGGACCTGCTTCCATGCTGATGACGTTTGTTAAAAAAATGCGTTAATTAAATTAATGACTGAACTCCTTGGGGGAGAATTGTATGTCCCCTGCTCTGCTTTACCTGCATTGTGCCATATATTTCATGTTATAGCAGTCTCGGATGATGACCCAGCACATGTTCATTTTAAGAACACTTTCACTGCAGATTTCACAAAATGCAAAGAAGGTACCAATGTGAGTTTTCTAAAGATAGCTACACCACTCAACCCAAGGTTTAAGAATCTGAAGTGCCTTCCAAAATTTGAGAGGGACGAGGTGTGGAGCATGCTTTCAGAAGTCTTAAAAGAGCAACACTCCGATGCGGAAACTACAGAACCCGAACTGCCAAAAAAAAGAATTAACCTTCTGCTGGTGGCGTCTGACTCAGATAATGAAAATGAACATGCGTCGGTCCACGCAGTTTTGGATTGTTATTGAGCAGAGCCTGTCATCGGCATAGACGCCTGTCCCCTGGAATGGTGGTTGAAGCACGAAGGGACATATGAATCTTTAGCGCATCTGGCATGTAAATATCTTGCGACGCCAGCTACAACACTGCTATGTGAATACCTGTTCTCACTTTTGAGTGACATAGTAAAGAAGAAGCGGGCAGCATTATCTCCTGCAAATGTAAACAAACTTGTTTGTCTAAGTGATTGGCTAAACAAGAAGTAGGACCGAGTGGACTTAGGCTCTAAAATTTACATTGTTTTATTTTTGAATGCAGTTTTTTTTTGCATAATTCTACATTTGCAAGTTCAACATTCATGATAAAGAGATTGCACTACAGTACTGATTTTAGGTGAATTGAAAAATACTGTTTCTTTTGCTTTTTACAGTGCAGATACTTATAATCAAAAATAAATATAAATTGAGCACTTTATATACACTTTATTATACACTTTGTATTCTGTGCTGTAATTGAAATCAATATATTTGGAAATGTAGAAAACATCCAAAAAAATTTAAATAAATGGTATTCTATTATTAACAGTGCAATTAATCGCGATTAATTTTTTTAATTGCTTGACAGCCCTAATTTCCTTTTTTATCCTCCTGTGCTGGAGGGGGTGGACTCTGGGGATGCTGATTATCTAGTTAGCGATGAAAATGTGAATATGCCCAGTTGCTTATTTTATTCATTGTGTTTTTACAAGCTTGCATTATCTGTTGGGATTGTATAAAACAGGAGAAACCTTCTGTACATAAGCAAGGTATCAAAATGGACTTGGATTTTACATACCCCAAAGTTCTGAGGGAGTACATATTAGGAGTCAGATGCAAAATTGGAATTGGGTTTTGTGTTTTGAAACACCACCCAAACTTTGGGCTTTTCTAGTAAAAAATAGAAAGCTCTACATTTTGAAAGTTAAATTTATCTGCAAGCTGGATTAGTATTAGCAAATACCCTTAAACTGTGGCTGTGAGACTTAGCACTTGAAAGGAAGGAAAATTCCATCATGAAATAGCTGATTTAATTAGACCTTATGAACTGTTAAATCTAAGTCGAGCAAACCACTGCCCATACTTACAGCTCTGTTTGGCACTCAAAACAGCAAACAAATCTTGCCTGGAATTTTATCCCAAAACAAGTAAGCCTACTGGAAACTTCAGCTAAAATAAGAAGCACCACATGTGTAATTTATACATGTCTCTTCTCCTCCTATAATAAGAATAGATAAATATAGAAACCTTTTGGGGCCAGGATGTTGGATGAACCTGTGTCTGTGTGTGTGTGTGTGTGTGTGTGAGAGAGAGAGACAGAGTCTGTAAAAAGGAAGGAAGGATGATCTTGTGGTTGATTCACAGAACACTGAGACAGTAGACATCAGTCTACTCCCAGCTTTGCCACTGACTTTTTGTGCAACTTTGGAGGGACATTTGCAAAGATGGGGTGCTAGGTGCTCTATGGGAGAAGAGTACTCTTTTGGTTGCCTGGAATGAGAGAAACAGTTCGAGAAGACAGAAGGGGAACATAGGGGCAGGGGTTTGCCTGCTGCAGCAGGTTGTCTGCCTCTCTAGATCAACTTACAAAGTACTGGAATGGTGTCAGGAGACCAGGGTTCTGTTCCCAGGTCTGCTACCAATCTGCTGGGTGATCATATGCGAGTCACTTCCCTTCTCTATGACTATTCTCTTTACTATCTGGTGTCTGTCTTGTCTAGTGGGTGTGTGTGTGTTCCATGTCTAGCACATGCTGCCCTTATCTCAAACTGGGCCCGTAGGTCTTACTCAACTAATAATAAAGAATAATCAGAATGGGCAAGTTTGGCCATTAAGCAGTACACACACACAAATGTGTACTAAGGAGACCCTGAATCCTAGTGGATAAATCACTGGACTGGAACTCAGGAGATCAGGTTCTATTCCGGGCTCTTTCAGTGACCTGTTCGGTGACCTTGGCCAAGTCATTTCCCCACTCCCTGCCTGCTTCTGTAGCTGTAGCTGTAGAATGGGGATAATGATGCTGAGCTGCTTCATAAGGTAACCTGAGATCTACAGGTCAAGAACTAGGCATTATTCCTGTACACAATAGTCTTACTACTCTATGATGAAATACAGTAAACAAGACCAAGTGGGGAAAACAGATGCTGGAACCAGACAGGGATCACAAGCCCTGCCACTAAACCACTAACCTGTCTCACATTACACAGACAGCAGAAGTAAAACCCACATCTCTTTCCGCCACTGCAAGAGCAACTCGGGGCATACGGTAACAGGCTTGGATAGACTAGCCTCAGTGTCTCACAGTAGCAGCAAAGCTAGACAACAGATGCTGTTTGCTCTGAATTATGTGCAACTCATCACTGGCACAGTCTGGGCTACACTTTTGCAGTGGAAAAGTCTTGCATGGTAAGGACACACAAAGAACCCATTAACTTCTTTCTAGCCTAAATTGCCAATCTTTGCCTCATAGGTTTGGGAAGGTTTGGCTTTAATTTCTGTTTCAGATTCCACATTGATGAAATGGGAGTAGTAATCTTTATGGGTGACTGCAGGCTGAATTAATTGGAAACAGCAAAGTGCATTGAAATTCTCCCAGGGAAGGCCCTATAGGAGTGCAAAGTATTATATTTAAAACATCAGTGGGTCAATCATTTTAATCAGACTGAGTAATGAACACATTTGCATACAAATATTGTACAGGACTGATGAGATGCACTATTTGCAGTGGTAAGAGCTGCAACTGAAGCAGGGTTAACTACTGAATTAATAAACATGATATGTCACTGTCCTTTAGTCTACCGGTTGGAAGTAAATAGATGTGTCAGTTTAATCTAGCTCACTAACCTTCCTCGGAATCGTACAATTTACTTACTAGGGGATTTGTATAATCTATTCGATAAATAAGACTAGTAATTATTCCTTCTAAAGAGGGTTGTGTGAAATGCTTGTAATGAAGCTTGAAGCTAGATAATACTTGCCTGGTTTCATTACAAATTGAAAATGAGGCTAGGTTTGCCAAAAAATTCTGAGTGAAGCCAAAACCAGGAGAAACTCAGTGGGGCTGTGAAATGACCCTGAAAAACGCCAGGAAAAACAGTCCATGTGCCACTGCAAGCCAAAAATGATTAGGCTTTCAGTTGTATTGATAAAGGATAGCAAGCAAGATTGCTAAGAAACAGAGGGTTAAATTAGACCCTGTCCCTACTGGGAGGGAATAATGCTCAGGAAATCTTGCTTTCCCCAGTACATGCTTGCAGAATCCAGATAGAATGCTATGCTCAGCTTCTTGAGTGGCCATCTAAAGTGCTGGGGCTCTGCAGTCCCAAGGAGTCAAGGTCATTTAGAGGATCAGCAAATCCCCCCCGTCCCCCATCCCCAGGAGCACCTGCTAGTATTTGGTAGCAGATGCAGTGGAAAGCAAATGCTGCTCATTCCTAAAGTCCCAGAAAGTGGCACAGCTGTCCCCTGCCCCTACTTTATATATGCTATCTCGGTACTATATCTTTGCTTCCGTGTTCAGGGCTTCTCCTTCCAGTGAAAAGCCAGAATGTGTCCCTATTTGTCAGAAATCTAATGAAACAGAAGTATAACAATGGTACAGAACATAGGTCTAAGTCACTTAGGTTCTAACTTGTGTCATTTAGCTACAGCCTTTGGTGCAGTGTGGAGCTGCTCCCCTCTTCCCCCTAGAGCATGTACCAAGAGACACTGTGCTTCTGAAGGTAGAAGGTCTCCCACAGCTTCTTGGTGCATGTGTGAATACACAAATCGCTGCTCCCTGTTACAGGGTGCGGCATATTACCCCAACCAACCAGCCTGCTGTGATGGCTGACACCAGAGGGGATGCGTCCTCGGTTCTGACCACTCCATGACCCTTGTAGCTGCCTTCCTTGTGAATTGCTGTTCTGGGGAGTATGAGGGGGAGAAAATATCTTGGTAGCAGCCCTTGCACTCCCCTGAACAAAAGGGCGGCAATTTTGATTAACCCTTACATGTGCCATTCAGGGAAGGACGCTCCTCAGTCTCTTACGGGCACTGCACATGTGCATAAGTTCCTGCCAGAATCTAGCCCATAGCAAATCTGGAAAAAGACAGAAAAGAGAAATCTCAGGTGAAATGATCCTGGTTATGTCTTGTTGTTCAGCATGTGCATGTGAGAGACATGTGTATTCTATATTTCTGTATATGTGATAATTGTAATTATGGTTTTTATTTTTCTGTATTAAAATAATTAAAACTCTAATAATTCCCCCCCCCCGAAATCCATGGTTGTGTAAGCTCAGGATGAATAGCCATTTGGATATTTCCAGTTAGTAATCCTGCTCTCCATACCCACAATGAATGCACATACATGGGCTCCTGGCTGCCTACATTCTTACCCATCTGTTCAGATGGCATGATGCCCAGTCAGAGGCTGGTTGCACTTTTCTCCCAGGATATATATATTATGCAATAATGGGTTTAGATGGGCCACATGTAAAACATTACAAATGCCATCTCTTCAGCAGGAAGGGTTTCCTCTTGAGTAATTAGTCAGGCTTCCTGCGATGTTCCTCTGCAGCATGCTTGTTTACTAGACTGAGCAGCCATGATCATATTATGCCTGCCAGAGCCCTGCATTCTCTGTCCTGGTTGGTTTTTAAACCTAGTAATGATGTGAAGGACTGGCTACATTTACTACTTTTTTACATGCATCTTGTCCTGACAACTAGCTGGACTCTGATGCTATCCTCTTTTTAGAGAGGCCTGCTATCTCACATAAGCTTGGAAGGTGACCAAACTCTGGTGGGTTATTTTGTTCCTTTGTTTTTAAACTCCATGGACCAGATCCTCAGCTGATATAAATCAGCGTAGCTCTGTTCAAATTGATATTTTAATGAAGGGCTAGCTCCTTAAAGAAAATAATTTAACAATATCAGCTCAAGTAAAATGTCTTTGAAGCTTCAGTCCCTGTCTTTGTGTGAGCTGTATTCTGTAGGTGACAGCAATAGGAGTCCTGTGCTCCGAACTGAATGTTTATGGGATCATAACCTGGGTCCAGGACAACTCTGAGGTGAGAACAAAATGGGATAATTGCAGTGCATGCCAAAGGGAAACAAAAATAGTAGAAGAGCAAGATGGTAAGCAGACTATTATAAAAGTATCATAGAATCGTAGGACTGGAAAGGACCGCAAGAGGTCATCTAGTTCAGTCCCCTGCACTCATGGCAGGACTAAACATTATCTAGACCAGCGGTTCTCAAAGAGTGTGGGTCAGGACCCCATTTTAATGGGGTCACCAGGGCTGGCTTAGACTTGCTGGGGCCGAGGGCCAAAGCCGAAGCCCGAGCCCTACCATCAAAGGCTAAAGCCTGAGGGTTTCAGCCCTGTGTTAGGGCTCAGTTTACAGGCCTCCTGCCTGGGGCTTCAGATTTGGCCCCACCCCCGATCAGTGGGGCTCGGGTGGCCTCAGCCTTTCGTTCCCCATCCTGGGGTCCTGTAGTAATTTTTATTGTCAGAAGGGGGTCACGGTGCAATGAAGTTTGAGAACCCCGGATCTAGACTATCCCTGGCAGGTGTTTGTCTAACCTGATCTCAAAAATCTCCAATGACGGAGATTCCACATCCTCCCAAGGCAATTTATTCCAGTGCTTAACCACCCTAACAGTTTGGAAGTTTTTCCTAATGTCCAACCCAAACAGCCCTTACTGCAATTTAAGCCCATTGCTTCTTGTCCTATCCTCAGAGGTTAATGAGAACAGTTCTTCTCCCTCCTCCTTGTAACGTTACCTTTTATGTACTAGAAAACTGTTATCATGTCCCCTCTCAGTCTTCTCTTCTCCAGACTAAACAAACCCAGTTTTTTCAATCGTCCCTCATAGGTCATGTTTTCTAGACCTTTAATCATTTTCGTTGCTTTTCTCTGGACTTGCTCCAATTTGTCCACATCTTACTTGAAATGTGGTGCCCAGAATTGGGCACAATACTTCAGTTAAGGCCATATCAGTACGGAGTAGAGCAGAAGAATTACTACTCCACTTATCTTGCCTACAACACTCATTCTAATACATCCCAGAATTAAGTTTCCTTTTTGGGGGGGGGGGGGGGGGGAGGAGGGCGGAGGAGGAAAACTGTGTAGCTGAAACAATGTGTGGAACAGGTGTCCTTTGTGGTTATGCTGGTGGCTGGGAGGTTCATTTAGTGGGGATGCCTGTGAGGTAATGCGTATAGGAGGATGTTGTGTCTCACACCGTGGCAGCCCTAGTTCTAAATTTTAGGAATTTTTAGGAAGCAACCTGCTTAACTCTGCTTCGATAAATATGCTATCATCAAGTTAAGGGAACTTTTCAAAGCTGAGTAGTACAGAAGTGACGCTCCCTGCTGGGTTCAAGTCTAGTGGAGAGGCTACACCTCACTTCCTGTGCTGCTGCCTTAGCTCCTTACTTAACCATACTTAACTACAGGCCTGCTCTTGCTCCTTTGAAATTAAAGGAGTCTTTCCATTAACTTTAGTGGCTGATGGATTCGGCCCTTAATCATACTGGTGTAGGTCTCAATCCAGCTCCCATGGAAGTTCAATGGCATGAACCTTTATTTCCTACTTCTGACCTTCTCTCGCCAACAAATAAGAAAAAAAATCATCATGTAAAAAAAAATAATTTATATAGTTCTTTCTTCTTCAAAGCACTGTACAAACGTTAACTGTTTTGTCTACACATGATCCCTGTGAGGTCAGTTTTATCACCCCTAATTTTACACGTGGGAAATAGAGATAGTGTGACATGCTCAAGGCCCGTACAGTGAGCCAGTCTAGGTTGGGATTAGAACTCAGAAATTCATGGCTGCCTTATTTGATTACTAAACTACGCTGTCTCCTTGGCATCTGAGGTTATTTATGACATACACAGTGTTCCAATGTTAGCTGTAAGTGAAGGGAAAACATTTTACAACACCTGTAGGTCGTGTAAAGAGCAAGTTTGTATTGCTGAAACTGTAGGAATTTAAAAAATGATGTATGTAGTACAATTCTATTACAGTAGCATACTTTATGGTCCTGGTGATAAAGCTAAAGCTATCCAATTACATCAGTTTTCATGAGTTATTAATAATAATTATTATTAATAGTGTTTTATGGTTGCGCCTCAGGATCAACCGATAATGGGGACCAGTTGTTACCTCTGCGCTGCCCTGGTCCCTGCCTGAAGAGCTTACAGTCCCATAGACAAAACAAACAGGGTGGGAGAAGGGGTATGGCACACAAGCAGAGTGGATGACATCAAATGCCATGTTAGTGCCACAGTTTTTTCTTTTTGGGACGCAGAGGTGGGATGGGTTTAGTTAGGAAGGGATCACCTAAAGGAAAAGAAAAGATGAGGTGGTTGAGAGGGACAAGATGTGGGGTGGGGAAGAGGAGCAGCTGTGGAGTGAAGTTGAGGTGAAGAGAATGTGTGGGAGGGGGGAAGGTGGGAGCAAACAGCCAATCATCACAGGACAGAGAAAGTCCAGTCAAAACAGTAGGAGGCTATATGAATGTCCAGAGGGTCTTCCTTTGTGTAAGCGGGGGAATAGTCCCGCTATTGTGGGGAACTTTCCTGGCTTCTGCACTACCCCGGTGAAGTGGGCTAGCGAAAGGATCTGAGTCCTCGCTTCCACTTCCTTTACCCAGTGGCCTCCCTGCCCTTGAGGACTCCGCTTCCACTCTCCTGTCTGGCAGAGTCCTTGTAACCCCAACAAGGCTGGGCCCAGGATTCCAGGGGGGGGGGGCTCGACCCCCAACCCTGCTGTGGTCACCTAGGACAGGGGCTAGGGTGTCCCCACTCCGGAGTATTCTCTCTGCACTGGGCACTTCTCTGACCCACTGACCATTACGTACAATTTAAAGCAAATGCAAGTTATTTAATCAACAATTTTAAGAAGAATAAGGAAAAATGGGAAAGGTTAAAGGAAACACATCAACCCGCTCTGTGGCAGGAAACGTCACAAACAGTGTCTCTGGAATGTCAGGGCAGTTCACAGGCTGTTCCTTGTATGTCCCAGGCCTTCTTCTCAGGCCCTGGCTGTGCTGCGGGGATGCTGTGGGTTGGACACTTGCTCTGGTGGTGGCCACACGCTCTCAGGCTCTAAGTGGTAGGACCCTTCTTCCCAGTGTCGCCCCCGCCCAGTCGGGATTACGATCCAAGCCTGGCCTGCAGAGCCTCTTGGCTGAGGTGTCTCCCTGTGCTGGGCCCGCTGCCCAGGGTCCCCCTCGCTCTCCCCAGCTGTTCACCGCACCCAGCTCCGGACTGCTCCAGCCCCAGCTCCACCACTCTGTCTCTGCACCGCTGCTGCTGCTCTGCCTCCAGCTCCCTAGGCCGCTTCCTTGGCCCCTCTGGCTCTGGTTGCTGCAGCTCTGCTCCCAGGACAGGTCTGCTCTGCAGGCTGCTTCTGTGACTCTGCTCCCAGCACTGACCTGCTTCGTGGGCTGCTCTTCTGGCCCCTCTGGCTCTGGTTGCTGCAGCTCTGCTCCCAGGGCAAGTCTGCTCTCTCTGGGCTGTGCCTCTGGCTTTGGGGCTGCAGCTCTGCTCCCAGGATAGGGTCTGCTCTCTCTGGGCTGCTTTTCTGGTCCCTCTGGATCTGGCATAGCTCTGCTCCCCAGCTCAGCTCGGGCCCCTGCTTTCTCCTTAGCTTGGCCCACTCTGTCTGACCCAGGCAATTCCTGCTCACACGGAGGACGGGACCTCCCTGGCCTCCTGACTCCCTGATTAGCCTGCTCGCCCTGTCATTCAGGCTGACCTGGAGCATTGGCCTCTCCTCCTTGTTCCTGGGGGCTGTCAGTCTCAGGGTCCTGATTCACCATTGACCCTCCCCCTGTTTTTAGTACTGGGAGCTAGTAACTAAAACACCCCCACTGAATGTTAGTAAGGGGGCAACAGTCCCCTTACATTTGGCTGCTTCTGCTCCTACTGGCTGGATAGACAACGGCCAACATTGTCACAACAATGCCTCAAGTTATGCTTCTAAATAAGGTGGGGTTTATTTGCTTTTGTTAATTATGAAATGGCTTTAGAATCCTGATCACAAAGGGTGCTCCCTGATTGGTGCTCAGTCATCTCTCAGCTGTTCTCCATCTTTCCTTTCTGGAGCTTTCATGCTATAATCTCAATAGGAATTCCAGGCAGTACATTACTAGGAGATTATTGCCCTTCTTGAGTGGTTAAAGTCACTTGCCCTTTGGCCTTCTGACACCAACCAAGGCATACAATAATTGTTCAGCAATGCACTGCCTGTCACTTCTTATTGCCTAACCAGTGTGCCTTATTTAAATGGATCCTTGTCAAATGTCGTTTTGAACTGATGATATAAAGGCCACCCCTGGGATAAAGATCTTACACAGTGATTCTTAGCAAGATGAGGTGAGGAATTTACCAGAACAAGAGACTAATCTGATATAACAGTAGTGACAATGTGTTGAACGAGACATATACACTATATGTAGTAAAAAGAAAAGGAGTACTTGTGGCACCTTAGAGACTAACAAGTACGCCTTTTCTTTTTGCGAATACAGACTAACACGGCTGCTACTCTGAAACCAGTATATATAGTAATATTTTATAGCGTGAAAAGACTATTCTGTTAGCATTAACTAAATGCTCTGAAAAACCTGTCCCTTCCTGACCAACCTCAGTAAAATATCTGAATCATAATTGCAGATGTCCACTAATTTCCTCTATCATTATCATTGCACTTGAAGTAAAAGTGAAATTTACTCTGATTTTAATCATTTCAAGTTTTGTGGTTTTTGTTAATGGTTCAGATGGAATCAGAGGTTACATCTGTAGCCTTGTTATCTCATAAATTGGTGCTGAGAGAATCCCAGATGAATCTGAACATGCACTCAGTAGGGATAACCTGCTTAAACATGTCTTGTGAGTTGTTTGGTCAGCAGAATCAATGTATTGCTCTGGCTTTTTGCGTCATTATAATGTAGAGTATATAAAGACTAACTGTTTTTTTAGAAGTGTTGAATACAGTAAGAATGATCTAGTGAGGAAGACTTAACTGATAGGTCATGCAGTAATGCTGTAGGATTATAGCAATAATGAAGGTGTGGGAGGATGTGAATAGGCAGTAGATGTTTCACAGGTAAAAATAGCAAGACAAAAGAGTGGGAGTATGAAGCCAGATACAAGACTACCAACGCAACCTGAGAAAAAGGAAAACAGCTAGTTATTATTGTGCTGCCCTGGTGCTATTGACATAATGAAAGTGCAAGTGGCAAGATCTATAACGTAGTGGGGCTGAGGAGACTGCACCTGAGATGTAATTAATGCTTGCAATGAATAGCCATTGAGGTCATCCTCTGGAATTATTGCAATTAGGGATCTCTATACGAGAGTACAGTGCATTTAAAAAGAAAGAGATAACTAAAATTTCACCATGCTTCTCAATTTGGTGACAGATGTTCAAGAGAAAATCAATGGTAAAGCAGTAACCTGGTAACAAAAGCCTGAGGCCCAATTTCTCATTACACAGAGAATAGTCACTTGTTATCTCATCGTTGCCAAGCAGGAAGGAAAAAATCAGCAAATAGATTTAGCAAATCTTTGTCTTAACAATTGTAGATTGATTTTTAACCTTCCCTGTTTGGCAAAGTCTTTGAAGGGGTAGTGGCAAGATTATTTGGATGGCAATGATGAGTATGATAAATTCAGTTATGGATTTAGGCATAGCCACCATACAAAGAGTGTCCTTGCCAGAGTCCTAAACAATCTGAATGTCATAAATGATAGAGAAAGCCTATCGGTGGTGGTGATGGTGAACACAGTTCATCACCAATCCCTGCCAATGGCCAGATTGTGGCTGGTCCTTGCTTTAGTATGGGAGAATGGAAGACGCAAGGAATTTTCCATTCCCTTTGTGTCACAATAACTCCCAGTGCTCCTACTGGAGCATTATAACTCTGCACCATCTCCAAATTGGGGTCATAGTTAACTGCCACATGTGGGGAAGAACTATGAGGAAAGCAAGCTATGTGTGACCTAAGTGACCTCAGTTATTGGCATGGGGTTGTATTCTTAGTTCCCTACATGAGGCATTGTTTATTGTAGATCTGCCTTAGCACTGAAGTTCTTCAGACTATTACATTTCCTTTAAGAGAGATTTTTGTGAGGCATAGTTTGGATTATAATTTGAGGAATGAATTCTGTTCTCCCTTACATCACTGCAAATCCAGAACAACTACATTGTAGTCAACATATATGAAGTTGTCTGGGAACACCACTCCAGTTCACATTTTATTTCAAGTAACCAGCCAGTTATCAGATGAGAACTCTGATCACTAGAAAACTGTATTCAGATTGGTGGTTTTAGATCTTAAAGGTTCCATGTCTCATTATTAATATCGGATTGGGAGACCTAGGAAAAGATCTCTGTTTACACTTGCATATAGTTCCAGTGTTGTTGTAATTTAATCCCTCCCTTGGAGTCTGGAGATTGAAGAATATACACCCTAGGCAGGATTCTTCCCTCCTTTGCACCATTTGTAAATCTGGAGTAACTGAGGCCGAGAGCCTTGAAGTAGCTTGCCCAAAACCACACAGCAACTCATTGGCGGAGCCAGGATTAGAATTCAGGAGTTGCTAGCTAACAAGAATATATGTAGTTGTCCTTCATTGCTATATATAGTCAATGTTATGCCTTTGACAAACCAAAACATATAACTACTGGGGTTAATATGCCCTCACACTATTTGTCTATTTAATCACCTGTAGGATACTGTCTAATTTCTAGATTGTGAAAACTCTGGGACAGGGACTGTCTGTTGGTTTTATAGTGCCTAGTGCAATAGGGTCTTAATCCCCAGGAGATCAGATACTGTAGTAATGGAGGCCATACAACTGCCTAACATAGAATCCCTGTATGAGGTACTTAGGTGCTATTTCATTAGAAATAATACTGTCTCTCACATAAATCATCAAAAAGTTAGCATATAAGATGCTTTACATGCTATATATTGTAAATCAATACAAGATACAAGAAACCTATGAAAAGTACATCCTAATTTTAAGAGCTACCTTACATAATTATGGATCAAACCCTGAAGGCCTTTCTTGGGCTACATGCCAAATAAACGTATGACCCAGAATTTACCAAAACCTTCAGAATTTACCCCTGTATTTCCTGTCTGTATCTTATAACCTACTCAGGCACTATTCTAAATTTAAGGTAGAATAATATGGTGTTTTAAACAACTGAAACAAACCACAACTTCCCACATAAAATATGGTAAGATTTGCACGATCTTTTGCACCTTCAGTGTTCTCAGAAAAGTGAGAATTTTTTTTCAAGTTCGTTCTGTCTCTCTCGCATGCTAGATGTAACACATGAAAAATTAACTAACTTGAAATCTGATAATGCTGTGCACAACAGTGCAGTTTAATTGGTTTCCATTACTCAGAACCATGCAGTCTAATTTGATAACATTATGGTTAACTGACAAGACTGTTGTTTGGGTCTAGGAAAGACCTTACTGATACTTTTCTTGGAAAGAACAGGCATTCAGCTCTGTCATTTTAGTTTCTTTTTATCATTTGACATGCCAAGCTTGCCTAAGGCCATTGCTTTTTTTCTTTACACAAAACAAAGAATCTTTAAGAAACACAGTCATTAGTGTGTCAGACTTGCTTCAGTTTTCTTGACCAAATAAACAATCTCACATGCATGCTTTGCTCCTGTGCCTAAGAAGGAGAATCTCCCATTCTTGTGAAAAATCCCACTGGAAGGAGCTAATGGGATATGGGGAGAAATAGGAAACTCTACAAATTTCCCCTTCTGGAGTCTCCCTCAGATTGTTTAATCAAAATGAGACTCCCTCCCCCACCACTTCATGGGATACGTAGCATATTCTCTCCTAGAATCTGTGGATCCCTGAGATCCAGACAGGTGGCCCTGTGTCATCATCAGCTTACATACTTTAACAGTCTATTATACCCCACACAATCTTTATTATCTCTCTCTCACACACACAAGATTATATGTATGTCTGTATGTATGTGTGTAACATCAACTCTTTTTAAAAAAAATTACCTAAGGCCAGATCTATGCTAAAAAGTTAGGTCAATGCAACTACGTCACTTAGGTGTGAAAAATCTACACTCCTGAGCAGCATAGTTAAGCAGACCTAACTCTTGATGTAGACAGCGCTAGGTCAATGGAATAATTCTTTCACTGATCTAGCTATTGTCTCTCAGGGAGGTGGATTACCTATGCCAATGGGAGAACCCCTTCCATCAGTGTAGGTAGTGTCTACACTTGACGTGCTACAGCAGCACAGCTGTGGTTCTGCAGCTGTGCCAATGTAGCACATCAAGTGTAGACAGGCCTTAACTTGTACCTTGCCTGGCAACTAAGCTATTTCTTTTAGGTTTGGGAGGGTTGTTCTTTCCTGCCTAATATTGCACAAAATGTAGACCTGCACTCACTGCAATGTCAAATTGCACAGAAGATATATCTTTTGATGCCAGCAGATTACCTTGGACTTGGTTCTTCTGGTGGTCTGGTGTTTTGAGTATGTTCTGATGGGCAACTGATATCTATGTTCCTTCTGTGTCCTGCTGATCAAGTCTCAGTGGAGTGCATATTTCACCATCTTCTGCACCCATGTTTGTCTTGTTTTCATAGTGGGGATATGTATCTGTCGTTTCAATGAATATATGCCCATCAACTGTTTTATTATATGAATGAGGATTCCTCTGTTCAACACATGTAATTTGTTTCCAAGTGTATGATTTGTCCTGAGGAAATAATTTGATCCCAACAGGGACTGCCAGTTGTAGTTCCGGCAAGTCTCTAGCTTGTTGGTCATAGTAGGCTTTGGCCTTTGTGGGTATCTCTTCCTTTTTGTCTGTTACTCCTTCCATCACTGGTTGCTGTAGTAATGCTGGGGCTATAGGCACCATGGTAAATGTGCATCTTGACATCAGTGTTGCAGCAGGCTGCTATTAAAGCCTTCTGTGGGAGTATTTCTCTTTATTTGTGATTACACATGTTGAAGAGATAATTTTGTATATGACATTTTCTGTGGGTTGAAAATGCGTTTGGAGCACATCTAGGGTGTTACATGAGTCCTTCTGGACTGCTGTTGACATATCCACATGTGGTTGGCATGTGGTGGCAGCCTTTGCTCCCTATAGCTAACAGTGTGGCTGCTCTTATTATGTCTTCTTTTTGATCCAGCCCAGTTGCAATTTCATAGCTTTCCTACTGTGATCTAAAGAGCGTCCAGTTGCTGCACACATCTCCTTTCATCTCCATCTACCTGGGGACAGGAATCTGGTATGTGCTAGGATTAACGTTTTCTCTTTGTCTGACTGTTGTTGGAATATTTAATTTCTGACATCACTTCTGTTTATGAACATAGAGATGGCAGCAAGACAGTATAACATCCAGTCTACAGTCTTTCCTTCAAACAAACTGTTCTTTTCCATCAAGTACTTCCTAAAAGTAGAGTTCTCTAAGTTCCTTGACATAATTGCAGTTTTGCCAGCCTCAAGAGATCAAAAATCATGAGTCAGACCCCTAAAATCATGAGATTTAAAGAAAGACTGAAATACATTATCTGACTTGTCTTTTGACTTTTTAACTCCCCTCTACTCCTCTGCCAGTGTGTGTGTATGATAGTTTCAGGTTGAAAAGTCAATTTTTAATGCAAACAAAAATGCATGGGTAACCCACATGCCTAATAGGAAGATCACTCTTTTAAGAGAGATAGAGAGAAGAGAGGGAGGAATAAGTTTGTATCTGAGTTATTGTTGCTCTGTTCCATGCCCGGAAGTTTCTGGAAATGGGTGTGGTAGTTTTGGCCATGCTAATAGACTCCCACAGCTGGACTAATAGACTCCAATGAGGTCAAGTAGTCAGAGCAGCTGCTTTGCAAAAGGACATATAACCTGCACATGGCTTAGGAGCAGCTCAGCCACAGGAGCAGAAAGCAAGCTAATTTTCCTTAACTCTGAATCATTTTGCAGCAGTCCAGCAGAGGAAGAGAAAGAGCCTGCGGGGGTTCCAACTGGTGATCTCTGCCTGCAAGAGGAGGAAAGATATTGCAGTGCTTTTGACTCAGCAGACTGTATAGAGTTGATGAACAAAGACTCTAATTGACACTCTGGTGAACTCAACCTAAGCTTTTCGAACTCCGAGTCACTTCTCGCTGCATTTCTGTGGGGACTGACCTGTTTAGTTTTCCTTTCTTTCTTTTATTTATATTTATGTATAACTGTGAAGATAATATATGTAGATCATGAAGTAGTCTTGTTGTTAGGTAGAAATTAAGCTATAATTACCATGTTTCTTTTTCATTGTAAAATTTTATAGAGTTGGTGCTCAAATAAATTCATTCGTCTTGTTCTTTTCGGACTTGACTGTGGGTAGGTTGCCCCGTGCAATCCTTGATGAAAATCCTCAAAGACTGAATTCTGGGGTCTGTGTCATTTTTCTATAAGAGTTGTGTTGAAGCACTAAGAGATGGGTGGTAAAGTAAATTCTGTCCCTCCCAAAGGTTACATATGCCTCTTCTTGGCTGCTCAGAGGGATGCTCAAATTACCTTCTTCTCACCCCTGAGATAGGGGAACAACCATCCATTTTTTATTACTGTCTTGACTCCCTCCCCTCCTAGGTTTTTTGTTTATTTGGTTTTGTTTTGTTTTTTGGTAGAAGGGCTAGAGGATAAGTAGTTTTAGAATCACTGACCTATTTAATGCATCATGCTTCACACTTACACACAGAACGTATATTACTTTTTTAGAGTGGAATTACAGATATATTAAAGAAGTACATCAATCCATTGCTTTAATAAGCAATAACAATATGGGATTGGTTTAGCTTTTTGCAGGAATTATCACTTCCCTGCCTCCCCGCAACACACACATACTTCTCTGCCGGAGACTGGGCAGCATGCCCCCATTCTCTCCGCCCCCTGCTGCTCCAGACCTTCTTTTCCCCTCCTCCACCCCTGCTCCCCCTGTTCTGGATACCCACCCTTGCCCCCCATTTTCCTGCAAATCTCAAATCTAGCTCCTGCTCTCCCTCTTTTTCCCCATCCACCTTTCACAGTGTGTCTGCTGCAGCTCCTCACACTCCCTATGGCCCATCCAACCCCATTGAACCATACAGTGGCAATCATTTTGCCTGTGGGCAGGGCTTCAATGTCATTGAAAACAGTGGGAGGTAGCAGCTGGCTTTATGATGGACAGCCTCATTTCCACATGAAGATAGGCTATATGGAAATGCTGGCTTCAGCCCCCAGTGACGGTAATGGGAGATGGTGGCTATTTTGAATATGGGAAAATTCATGAGTTGTTGGCACCTTTATCATGTTTGCATGAGGCAGCTAAAACAAAACAAAATCCCAAAATTGCTAGAGTCGTGATAAAATTGCAAGAGTTGGTAATGCTGTACTAATACCATAGTGCCCCCTCTACTGGGGAGCTATTTACTGTAACACTTGAAACTCACCCTCGGTGTGGCAGGGGGACAGTAGAGAAGAGGAGGAGTTACCAATCTAGAGGCCTGATTGACATGCCTGGATAGCCTGCAAATGGCTGACTCTGTCTAGACGTGTGCTCTGAACAAGGATTGACATAGTGTTTGGGGCCAGGCAGTCTGCTGCTAGCAGGAGAAGGAGAGACCGCTCCTCAATGGCTCTCTAGTACAGGGGAGAGAACTCCATTTTGCCCCTTGGCCAGATGATCCCAGCTCCATAGTGGGACATCTCCCTCTGCTACTTGTTACTGAAACAGTTTGGTTGTCAAAAGCATCAGACAGGGAGAAGGCAGTCCATCACTAGCCATAAGCTGGGCCCAGCATGGAGACAGAAACCAGAGGCTGCATTTCCACAGGGAGAGGAGCATCAGCCTGCTTAACTTTTTGTTAGGCCTCCCTTACTCTGGAAGCCAAGGGAAAGGTGTGAGCAACCTGGAGCCTACTCAGCCCAGTGAGGGATGTGCCTTGCAGTGAAATGCCTTAGGGTGAGTGCTGATGATTCCTTACATAGCTAGTTAGCTAAGATTCAGAGGGGAGGAACTCCTGGTCAGTAGGTGTACATCCAGGTAAAGGCCAACCTATTGTCGAAGTAATGTGTTGACACCATGTTGTACACAAGCACTAATCAGCCCTGTAACGTCTATTTGATTATTTTATGGTTCCTGTAGCGGGATGGTTACCCTGCTCCGGTTAGGAAGGGGTTAAAAGCAGCCAAGGAAGGCTCATTGGTTAGTCAGTCACACATGGGGTTGCACCCAATTAGGGCACAGCTGGCCCTGATAAAAGGGCAGGCTGAGGGTGTGAGAGGGGACTCTTGCTGAGGAGTAGAGATGATTAGGTTGCCTGGGAGAGCAAACAGGCTACCTGAGGCAGAGCAGGACTGGGGAAAGGCAGGCAGAGCTGGGGAGCTCTGGCCTGATGAGTCCCCAGGCTGAGGCCTTGCTAAAGGCCAGGGGAGGTACTAAGGCTGCAAAGAGGCAGCTGGGGCTAGAAAGGCAGCAGGTCCAACCCCCTTGCCAATGATGAGTGGCCGTTACAGACTGTAGTTTGCCCCTGAGAGAAGAGGCTAGATTACGAACGGCAGTAGCTACCTAGGCAAGGTGGGTATAGGGGGTTGGGGTTCCCCTGGGATAGGAGACCCAGAGTGTGGGGGCACTACTGTGGGGCAGCACCCCAAGGTAGGGGGCACTGCGGTCCAGGAGGGATGCAGGGCCTGCAGTGCTACAACTGGTGGAGATTTACAGAAAGCAGGTAGCGGTGGGAAGACACCGGCTAGCAGGAGGCGCTATAAGGTTTGAATTGAGCTAATTCCTGGATGACCAGCAGGAGGTGCTGTGCTGGTGAGTCAGCATGCTGCTACAGTTCCATTTTACCTGTAGAGCTCCAAACCAAAAAAAGTGCACATGGGCCATCCAGGACTTGTGGACAGAGTCTGGACTTGAACCCATTTGCCTTTATAGTGTGTGTGGGGGGGCATGATTACATTTAGTGATTAAAATTGATGTTTTTATTTGAGGGAGGATCTGGTGACTGTGTGGGTTTAACTTGTTCATTCATTTATCTGTTCCCCTTGATTTTCCTGCCTTTTCTCTTATCCCAGTTCCTATCTTTGTCTCTCTGTTTAATTTAACCCTATCCTGTTTCCTGATAGTGTTGTTCCTTTTATAATTAGTTGGTCCTTAATTCCTTTTATCTCTTAACGTCCTAGAGGCAACAGGGCTGTGTATTATAGTGGTGCAGCAGGTCCCCTATAGTTTAGGCTGTGTCACGACTTCTGGTTAAAGTTTGACCTTTCTAAATCCTATAAAATCAATATGCTTATCCAGAGTCCTTTAAAATTTGGTGCCCCTCAGGAGGGTGCAGAATAGGGTTAGCGATCCAAGCATGGGGCCCTTTTGAGCTATGGGGTTGCAGAAATATAAGCTCTGAAAAACAATAGCTATTTTTCAGAAAATTTCTAGGTGTTTTGGGGCGGGGATGTAGGGGGATTGCACAGATCTAGAGATCAAATTATTGCTGTGATGTGGGTCAAAATGATCTCAACCTGTCAAGTGTTATGTAGTACATGGAACCAACTAAATTTTTTGGGGACCCAAAATGAGAACAGTATTTAAGAAAATGTGCAGTGAAACGGTGCACGTGCACCAATACAGAAAAACAGCTGGATGGTTTCTGTGCCTGTGATTTTATATACTTTAAAGCTCAACTCTTGTGAGTGCTCTAAAATCCAAAGTTATTGTACTGCTTTTGAATTGCTGTGCCTCATGGGGCACTAATGTTCCAAATTTGGGGATGTAAAAGGGAAAAGGGGGTTTGGGCTGCCGTGAGTCAAGCTTTACCCAAGGTGCTGCACGGCACCCACTAAATCTTTGGGGCACCCAACCTGTGAACCATATTTAAGAACTTTTTCACTTCTTTGCTTGTATAGATGTGCAGTCTGGAAGGATTAGTGTACATGCACCAGTAAAGAAAAAAACTGTTAAAGGAGTTATGGTTGCCTAGATATTGTGAGGGAAATGTAGTGACACCATTGCCCTGGGGAACACCCTACCATTGAGGTTTCTAATCTGAGCCTTTGTAGACCTGTGCAATAAATATCTGATAACTCATTCTACTTGCTACAAGTTGCCAGTCTCTCTGATAACATGTTTTTATGTTATGGGCAGGTTTACTGTGAACACAACAGAATAATCAGCAACTGGTTTAACCAACATTTTTATTATATCGGGTGGGGAGGAGCTAGAGACTGTAGACTTTGTGAGTGGGGGGCACAACAGGGACCAGGAGAGGGTTTGTGTAAGAGGTAGGAAATGGGGATAGGAGGCAAGCCTTGGATGGGTTGAAAATCTGTATTTTAGTAGCCCCTGGATGGGGGTGGCTGGTTCCTGATCTTGGGGCAGATTCATGTGATGTTTCCAAAAACCTAGCACAGAGGTTAGGAACTGACAGAGCTGGTATCTTGACTGCTGAAGAAAAAGAAATAGCTGCACTGCCAGGATTGCCAACATGTGGATTCTGGGTGATTTGTTGGATCACGAGGTTGCAGAAGTTTGTGGGAGAGCAAGGAGTACACCACGCATGGGGACTGCCGACTACAGGCTGATCTGTGTAGAGGCAGGAGGCCTGTGTTGGCAACATGTTTTGCCCACTCTGCAGCATTTAACTAGTGACTTTAGTAGCTCACAACCTCTTGACACTGTGGTGATTCACTCAGGCAGAAATAGTCTTGGCCTTATTCCTGGTATACACCTCATATAGTGTAATGAGCAGATTTTAACTGCATCGGAGATTTGTGTCCAGGAAGTGTGATAATTTTCTCTGATTTGGCTGAGCATCTGAATAATAGCTACAGACACCATACGAAAGCTAATAAGTGTGGGAAGAACATTAATCAGGAAATTGGAGGGCTCATGGCTGTATGTCATAGAAACACTGCAAGCTCTTCTGACAGCCCACTGTTTCTTGGAGATGGGGTGCATCTATTGGACAGGAGTCAGAGGATCTTTCTCTGAAACATAAACCTGTCAGTGTTTTGGACCAGAAACCCTGGCTGTGATTTATCTTGCCACCCTGGCCACAAACTCCACCCGTTCTGAAACTCAACCAGGAACAACATTCCACTATAACTTAGTTGTCCTTCACTTCACTTCAGGCACTGCATGTAAGTTGGGTTTTAGGATGGCCGGAAGTAATTGCAATAGAAATGCTTGTTGTAGAGGGGTGGCTACCCCCACTCCTAAAATAGAAGGGGTTAAAAGCAGCCCTGGAGAGGGCTGTAGCTGGGGATGGCTGATTGGGGCATGGCCCAGCTGCTTCCCCAGTCAGGCCCCAGCTGGCCTGTATAAAAAGGCTGTGAGCCAGAGGCCCAAGGAGTCTCTCTCCAGGCTGAGAGAGAGCAGGGCCTGGCTGCCTGCCTGACAGGGTACTGAGAGTGGTGCAGTGCTGGGGAAGGAGCGGGCTGAGCGGGGGCGCTCCAGGCTGGCAACTCACCAGGCTGTAGGGCCTGGTCCAAGGCCCATCGAGGTACTGGGAGGCAGAGGAAGGCAGCAGGTCAGAACGCCCTTGCCTATGATTGGCCTTTACGCTGTAGTCTGCCCCAGGGAGCGGGGGCTTGGTGATGACTGGCAGCAGCCCAGACTGAGGCAAGGTGGGGGTTCTCCAGGAAGGGGAGACCCAGAGGCAGAGTGTGGGGGTACTGCCAGGGGGAAGAACCCCAGAGAAAGGGGCACCGGGGTCTGTGAGGGACACGGGGGGCCAGAGCTGTGGCGGATCACCAGCCTACAGAGGCGCTCCAGGCTGGAAAAGAGCTAATTCCCAACGACCAGCAGGAGGCGCCGCAGGGGTGAGTCTGCTCCTTTACACTTTTATACCTGGAAGTGAGGACTTCAGGGAGGTGCATTTCCTGACTGGGGTGAAGGAGCCTGGTTACAGTAGTGGGGAGGGGGCCAGGCTGGAGGGGGAAATGCAGTGAATGAGTCGAGCATGGCTAGGGAGCTTGGCAAAGCAGGGCTTGTGAGACCCTCATGATGTGGAGAGCAGGGTCTGGCTGGCAAATTGTGGAACGTGATATATGTGCAACTGCCTAAATGACTACTAATTCCTACCAACAACATATCTTTTCCTGTTAAAAAAACTGTTAATGCAGAGTTAAGGTTGCTTGTGGGTCGGTCGTCCCCTTGCAGAACAGTGAGCTGAGCAAATCTCAAACTTCTAAAAACCAGGAAACGCACAGTTAAGGTTGCCCATGCAACTCTGCAATGTTTCAATAAACCTCATTAACAGACCTCTTTACTCTGCCAACTCCACAATTTCTGAAAAGTAACAGCTCCTCATCTCCTTTTACAACCCATTCATTCTGACCCACATGATTCCATCTAACGCTATTAAAGGACAAAAAGGTTTTAAAAATGTTTCCCACATAACCTTAACTGTGCTTTTCCTTGTTCTCAGAAGCTTGAGGTTTGCTCAGCTCAGTATTCTGCAAAGGGATGACATACTAGCAAGCAACTTTACCTCTGCATTAATATAGGGATATTTTTTTTGGCCATTTAATTAATTTATCCACCTGACCATTAGGTATTGCATACTGAGAATCCAGTTAGCTCCAGCAACATGAGGGCTGACACCTGCTGTTAGCTCAAATAAAACAAAGGACCCAGGGTCCATTGGTTCTAAGGTGGGACAGGGAGCCAATTATGTAGGAGAAGCAAGTGGACTCTACCACACTTGGGGATTACAGCTGCTCCAGGAGGGGGCTACAGTGGATTGGGAGCTGTGGTGGGGTCAAAGGTATGTGCTGTCTGACTGCACCCCTACTGACAGCAAGAGATGATGGGTTTACCAACTTCCATAAAACCTGAAGGGAGGAGCACAGATCTAGGAGGAAAGAGTTTGGAGGAGAGGCCAAGAAGTCAGTCTGCATGCACATGGCTAGAATGCTAAGATGTACTTGGAGCAGCTCTATAAATAGTTCCTTTACGAAAGAGCCAGTTTAGCTTAATAGGTGTGGAATCATCTCATGTTATTACCCTGCATGCTGTACACAAAACAATGGGAGAATCTTGGGATCTTTTTAGGACCTTTATCCTTCTGGGTACTGTAAGTTCTTAAGAACTGATTCAGTTCATTTAGGGAAGCAGTGTGGCTTAGAGGACAGTATACTGGACTGTGACTCAGGAGACATTGGACGGTGGGGTGAGTGTGCCTATTCCTGGTTCTGCCAATGGCCTGGTGGGTGACCTCTAAGGTAAATCATTTTACCTTTCTTGCTTCAGTTGCCCCATCTGTAAAATGGGGGTAATGATACTGACCTCTTTTGTAAAGCATTTTGAAATCTGCTAATATAAAGCACTGTATAAGAGCTAGGTGGTATTAGCATTATTCCTAATGCCAGTCCTAGCACCCTTAGCCAAGATTTTTAAAAGTGACCAGTGATGATGGACACTCAACTCAAGACACCTTAAAGCAGCCCGTTTGCCAGAAAGTGCTGAGGACTCATCTCCTGATATTCAGGCCTCATTAAGGAGTCCCAAGTTGAGCATCCAAAATCACTGTTCATTTTGAACTTATTCCACAAGGTCTCACATGATGTATGTCTACTTCAGACACTTAAAAATAATAATAAGCAACCCAAACCCGTACATTCTATACTGATACGTTCCAAATCATTTTGTGCATTAACGGTGGTGTTCCTCCCCACTCATTTGAGGATCTTATTTTATTACCTAATCATCCTTCAGGCAAAGATCTGGTATTGCAGTAGCAACAACCTTGCCTTCTATTGAGCATGCCTGGCCATGGCTTCAGTGACCGCAATCTATTGCAGCTGCCAGAGGAGATTGCTTGCTGTAGGGCACTGCAGGAAGCTGCTGCTCTCTTTGGCAGTGAAGGATCCTGCCTTTAAAGAGCTCTGTTTCTGGCAGCTCAGTAGTGAGCTTGTAACGCCATATTTGGGCAGGCAAATTCCTATGTAAAAGGGAAACAAGCTGACGTTTTTCTGTGCTGATCTTTCCAAAATGTTCTCCCAGATCAACTTATTTCAATGGAGCTAAAAGTTGTCTTCATGCAGTACCTCTCAACTGCTTAGATTATTTACTTAGATAGTAAATTCTTCAGCGCAGGGACCATCTTGTTCTGTGTTTGTAGAAAGTGCAGCACAATAGGGTCCTAGCCCAATAGGGTACTGGGGCTCTTAGGCGGTACTGCCATAAATATAAATAATGTCCAATACAAACTCAATATGACACACAGCTAGAGTGACCAGATATCCCTATTTTATAGGGACAGTCCCAATATTTGGGGTTTTGTCTTATATAGGTGCCTATTACCCCCCCCCAGTCCCGATTTTTCACACTTGCTATCTAGTCACCCTTGACACAAGAAAAAGAATTGTGCAAGAAGCTTAAAATCACGTGGGATCAGTTACTGAGCCTAAATCAGAGTCTGAAACCTATGTTCTCCCATCAAATGCTTCTGAAGTTGATAGTTTGCAGTAAAAAAGTGATAGAAAATACCTTCTAATGAGGGCCACTTAAGAAGTCTGAGTGTCTATCTACTTTATCCCCCAAATCTTTGTTTATAGTGTTTAAATGTTGGTAGATAAATATGCATTGTGCTGTTCTATTGTCAGTGTTTTAAAGGGGGGGGGGACTTTCAGCAAAGTGAAAATTAGGGACTTGGATGGGGGCAGAGGGGAGGGTTGTGTTTAGAAAGTCTGTCTCTTTCTTTTCGTCGTCTTTTTCTTTTCCTGTGAAATGGTCTTTTTCTTTTTTTAGTTTAGATTGAAAAATTTGAACAAGGACATGGATAGTTTCTTTCCATTCTGCCTGCTCTTGATTACAGAAAAGCAGCAAACAATGGTGAATGAATGGTTACTATAAACATCTAGAGAATGAGCTCTTACACTGATTTACATCATCTGAGGATCTGGTCTGGTAATTTCACTGATTTGAAGTCAAATGAACTAATCTGATTTACACCAGATAAGAATTTGGCTCACTGTGTTTTGTTTAAAGTCTTTTCTGAAAACATTTGATCCAGCCACAGAAGTGGGGGCACCCATGGGTTTGTTACACAATAATTCCCATGATTGATTGTTTATGAATATGTTTGAAGAAAAATCGTGTTTAGTATCTGTTTTTTATTATCCCCTTTCCTTTCACCAATAACCTGGTAGATATTGACAATTCTATATCCATAAACACCCTGGAGCTTTGTTTCAGCAGTAATTTAATATATGAAAAGTGACATACTGAAGCATACTGTATGACAGCAGCCTTTGTAGAGAAGTTGCAAAGTGTCTTATTATGTATTTCACCTGACAGGCCTCCTGCATGATGTGGTTAGCCACATAACAGCTGCTTAAATTCCCTGTGGTATCATCTTACAGTTAGCAATCTCTGTAGGATGCAAAAGGAGATGTGGTAGCTACTAAACTTCAGCTCCATTTAAAAGAAGATTGAATACCAGCTCTTTTTTTTTTAGCTTGTGCAGCAACATAAAAACTGGGCTCCTTTAGGTTTTGTGAGGCCACTATGACTTTTTAAAATAACTTTTATCTGCTAATGCAACATAATAAAACAATCAGTAGCACAGAAAGCAACTTTGATGATTTTAATGATGGACTCCATACTGGGATGGGGTGTGTGTTTTTGTTTGTTTGTTTTTTTTGTTTGTTTGTTTTTGTTTTTACTTTCAATGTCTGGTACACTCTAAAGACTCTGGCAAATATATAATTTGCCACTAAATCACAATTAACTTGGTCCACAATATTCATCAGTTTCCTTTTCCATTATTGCTAATTAATCAGATAGCCATAGGTAATTAGTATCTTTTTTTTGGTCAGATCCTGCAAACATGTTTAACTTGACACCTGAGTAGTCTGAAGGAAGTTCATGAGACTATCACGTATTTAACATTTAATTATGTTCATGAGTGTTTGCAGGACTGGGGCCATAACTAGCTTCCTCTCTGGTTTATTGGATGATGCAATAATGTAGTATTGATCACATCACAATTATTTTAATCACAGCAATTTGTGATGTCCTAAACCCTGAATTGTGACAAGATTTATGGAAGAAAATGATATCTCTGGAGAAAACTTTTGCTAATAAATAGATATTGTGTGTATCCAAAGAAATACATAAGTACAAGGTATCTAAAGAGAGCTTGAGAAAAATCATTTTTATTGTAAATATCATTTGTACAGTGACTTAATCATAAAACCCATTTCTTAAAGTTGAGCTGGACACTTACATTTAACTGTCTCTACCTTTTATCTCCTAGATCCATGTGCTTGGACAGGCATTAGCAGCTACATATGCAAGGTACTTTGTCCAAAGAACTTATAAAATATGCAGGCCTACAGGAAGGGTCTGACCAAAAATAAACATCAATGTAGTTTTAAGATACTAACATGAAGCTTCTTTGAGAATTTTTCATTCTATCCCCAAGCAGCAGATATAACTCAATACGGCAGCATATTACTGCTAAGTTTGAGGATCATAGTGAGAAAGCACATCTCCTCTCAGTTTGCATCAACACCTGCTGTTAGACTGGTTTAGTTTTAATGTAAATCCATAGGATTTGGTATTTAAACTGCATTAGATAACAGAGCAGCTCCATTGCTGAGCTGACTATCGAACAGGTACTTTTAGTTAGTTTGAATCAAAGTGAACTCCTTGGTCAAGATATGACCGTAAAATGTGTTTGGAAAAAGTAACTAAATCCTTTGCATTGGGGCTGTGAGGTGTGGTGTTTAATACCTATCTGAATGAAACCAAGCCAAACTAAGAAGGCCTTTCCCCAGATCAGATTTATATTTAGCAGGAGGTTTCATTCTGCAGCTCAGTACTAAGCTGTTGAACTTCACAAAATTAAAGAGCTTTGATATGCTCTAATTCAGCTACAAGTTGTGGGCTTGATGCAAGAATCAGTGGCTGAAATTGAATGGCCTGTGTTGTGCAGGTGATCAGACTAGGTGGTCAAAATGGTCCCTCCTGACCTGAAAATTCATGAATTTTGGGCTTTGTTTGCTCCCTGGTTTCAAGAGCTTCTCCTAGGAGAACCTCAGCTGATGAGCTCATTATGGAAGAAAATCCCGAAGAGGAGCTGTGGGCCATGAGTAGTGTAAGCTGCATGGGTGACAGGCAAAGCAACCCAAAAGTGAACATGTAACAGGGTAGCTGGACCATCAAGTGAAACTGCACTCAGCTGTCCTGTTCCAGTCCACGTGCTCCCAGCCGGGCCAATTAAAAGGGTGAAGCAGCATTTATGGAGCTATAAGAGATCTGGTAAGATCCAGTGTGTCAGAGCAGGAGGTGAGACTTACCAGAGAGAGGGAAGGTGGTTCCTGGAAGATCCTGAAGATAGGAGAGCAGCAAGGGGTTTGGTGATTGGCATCCCCAAGCTAAAGAGCCAGGGCCAGAGGGTTGGAGAGGGCTGAAGGTGATGGTGGTGGCAGCAGAAGGAGCTGCCTGTTGGCTCTAAACCATAGAGCTGGAGACCCCTGAGGGAAGGGGGAGAGGTGGAGGGGCTTACCCAGTGGTGTTTCCATGGTGGAGAGTTGGGCATCTGACGAATGAGGAACCATGAGAGGCTCCCAGCAGAAAGCAGCAGGAACTCTCACGGCCTAAGAGAGGGGTTGCCCACCAGAAGGAAAGGCTGGGGTGGCTGACCTGATAGAGAGACAGAGGAGGGCTGACAAAACGTTGGCAGAACACTCTGGAAAGTGGTATGTGCTCTAAAAATGGCCAAGAGGATATGTCATTTTGAGGACTGCTTATACTGGTGTGATATGGACTATGCTTTGGGACTTGTTAATAGACCTGAATGCATGCTTTCATGGAGTTACTGGGGACTCAGAAGGGAAAGTGAACCAAGGGGCCAGCCGCTTCCAGGACTGCCCTGAGGCTATAAGAGGGCATCTGGGAGGAGGTTACTCAGTTACAGGATGATTATGGCTAGGAAGGGGCATGGGTAAGGAAGCTGAGAATGTGCTTGTTGTATTTGTGTGGTGAGGAACCCATGTAATTACTTACAGTGATGGCAAAAATGAACGCTTTTATTTTGTTTACGTCAGGAACAGGAAAACTACAGACAAACTACCTGCTAGCAAGGAGGAGGCTGAACTGAACCTCAAATGAATCCCTTCCTCTCTAGACAACAACTTGCGGGTACCAACAGCAGCAATCCTGTTGAGTTCACTCCCCTAAGTAAAACTACAGGGCCCTCTGTGTTATACATAACATGCCAACCCTGCTTAGGCAGCATAAATCATCCAACCACCATGGGTGCTCTCTTCTGTGCTGGGGTCTCTACAGTGCTCGGCAGGGCAGGTGTCTTTGGTGACTGTGGTTCAATCTGACCCCTGGTGAGATAGGAGCATTGTCTCCTTCAAGTAGTAGCTTTGGTAAGCTCAAAACATCAGACTGAGGCAAGGATGAAAGTAAGTCGAGTGACTTACCAGTACTCTGGGGCCATCTCTGGCCCCCGGAAGGGGCGGGGCCTAGGGTGGAAGGGGCGGGATTGAGGGGGTCTGAGCCAGCCCCAGCCCACCCTGTAAGGTAAGTGCCCCACCCACCGGGGTAGCAGCAGCAGCCCAGGGCTCCAGGGGCTATTTAAAGGGCCCGGGGCTCCCCTCTTCTACCGCCCGGGCCCTTTAAATAGCCACTGGAGCCCCGCCACTGCTACCCCAGGGCTCGGCAGCTATTTAAAGGGCCTGGGCGGTAGAAGCAGGAGAGCCCCAGGCCCTTTAAATAGCTGCCGAGCCCTGCAGCCGCTACCCCAGGGCTCCAGCAGTGGGGCTCTGGAGGCAATTTACTTTAAATTGCCCCCTGCAGCAGCCGGGCTGCCCCAATACAGTGCACCGGCTCTTGCTGGTATGCTGTGCTGGGGCATACCGGCTTACTTTCACCTCTGGACTTGAGTCAGTACTGGTAATGAAGAATCGATGGTTGGCTGGCTGTAGGTGAGGCACATTTGAAGGCTCCTCTGGAGTAATGTTGCTCAGAGATGGGTCTTGCCCATATACTCATGGTCTAATTGATTACCATATTTGGAGTCAAGAAGAAATTTTCCCCTGGATCATGTTGATCGAGACCCTGGAGGGAAGGGGTTCGTTTTCCTCTGTAGCATGGGTCACTTGCAAGTTTAAACTAGTGTAAATGGTGGATACCCTGTAACTTCGTCTTTAAACCATCATTTGAGGATTTCAGTAACTCAGCCAGAAGTTAGGAGTCTATTACAGGAGTGGATAAGTAATTCTATGGCCTCCACTGTGTAGGAGGTCAGACTAGATGATCATGATGATCCCTTCTGACCTTAAAGTCTCTGAGATGAGCATCTTCTCAGCTAGTCAAAGTGGTGATACCAACTTGGCCAGACTACCAACGGACCTTATACGAGATCGGGCAGGTGACCTTGATGTTGAAGGAACCCACCTTGGTGCAGGTCCATAACTTCTAGCGAATATACTTTCTTGTGGTGTGAAGGAATGCATGGTAGATGATGACAGAGAGGAATCCAGAGGCTGATCTTGCTTGTGCTGTAATTTCTCAGATAGACTGGGGTTGAGATGGTTGAGACCTGTCTTAAGCCATGACTAGCTTGGCTGGGCTACCTCCAGTAATCAGGCATGGAATGTCATGTTGAGCAATTGAGGAACCTGGCTAGCCTTCTCAGCCAGTCTCCCTCAGCAATCCTCGTTATGGCATCTTTGGTTTTCTGAACCATACATTTGGCCCGACCATTTGCTTGGGGACAGTGTGGACCAATGGTGACAATATCAATGAGGTTGCTTTTGGCAAAGTCCTTGAACTCGTCCAAGGTAAAAGTAGTTAATTCATCAGACACAGTAGTATCTGGTAACCCAGGCGTTGTGAACAGTTGATGTAGAGCCATGGTCGTTGCAGAAGACATTTGATGAGACCAAGATCACTCTGAGGATTTCCAGAGTCTACTATGATCAGAGTTTTTTCCCTGAAAGGGCCCCTCAGTCAATATGGATTCTTGACCATGGTTTCTTGGTCACTACCCAGGGAAATGTTGAGGCTTTCGGTCGGTTATGTCGAGTAGCTTGGCATACGCTACACACTTGTGATTTTTTTTTTTTTGTCGGTGTCGATTCCGGGCCCCAGACATAACTTCTGGCCAATGCTTTCATGTGCACAATTCCTAGATGTGCTGCATGTTATGTAGCTAAGATGACACAGCAACTTCTTTCAGGAATAACACAGTGTCCCCACAAGAGGCATCTTTTAGAGGCAGAAAGCTTATGTTAACAGTTTAAAAATGGTTTGAAATCCACAGGCAGTTTCCCAGTTGGCTATCCCCTCCACACCCAGTTGAGAATGCATGGTAGTCATTTTTGCAACCTGGCTGGCCTTAAGAGGTGAGCCAGGGAGGGATTCCAACATCAAAACTTCCATTGGAGGAGGAACGGCACAACCTGGCATCTGTAGAGGCATTTGGCTCAGTGCATTGATGTTAGCGATCGACTTTCCTGGCTTGTAGACAAGCATGTAGTCATAAGTATTTAGTGTGATGCTCTGTTGTTAGAGTCCTGCGTGGACACACAATGTATATCCATGGATGCAGATATCTGCAAATATAAAGCATATATCTGCGGAGCTGCAGGGCTTTAGTGACACCAAGTGAGACCAGCAGGGCCATGGCCAGCGACTGGGCCAGGAACCACACCAGCAAAAGCAGCAGCATGTCAGGCTGCTGTTCACAGGAGCCAGGCTGCAGCCTGGGCAGCTCCCCCGTGTGGCTGTGTCACCCCCTTCCCTGCCCAGTGGGGCAGGCATCAGGTGTACCGGCAACTATCCCTAGTCACATTAATGTGTGCAAATGGCTCGCAGACTCCCAGACAGGAATCGCACACCTCAATAAATGCTTGAAGTTCCTGTCTGGATTTCGGATCAGGGGCATCATGGATTGCCCATACCTTGCATCTG